>NW_022111325.1:3517415-3532720 GCF_000313985.2 Echinops telfairi
GGCATGGGGAAGAAAGTTAGTTCAGCCCGAGCAGAAGGGCAGGTTAGACTCAGGACAGCTCTGCCCGTCCCAGGCCCAGCCTGAGCAGACCCCAGGTGTTCCGTCTCCCAGAGCAGCTCCTCCACCCCCTCCTTGGCTCGCAGCTGTCAGTTTCCATTTCTCCTCCTAATGCAGTCTGCTCCCTGGAGGCTGTGGGGTGGGGGAGAGGGTTATAGATTTTAATTTTCTCAAGCACGGAGAGAAGGAATGAAATTAGTGCCGCCCATAACCCAAGTCTCCTAATGGGGGGGGGGTATGTATGTGAGGGGGAGGCCCTAGACTTCTCCATCTCTTCTCTCCTGTGGCTCCCTTTGCTGCTCTAACAGTCCCTCCTGGAGTCTAACTTTGATCCTTCCTGCTGCAGCTTCTTTTTGTAGGCACTAGGTCCTCACAGAGTGGTACCCGCAGAAGATTGAAGGAAGTAGGGGCTGCTCTCTACCTTAAAATAGGAACCAATCATTTAAAAATTTTTATTTTATTGGGGGCTCTTACAGCTCTAATCACAATCCATACATATAGCCATTGTGTCAAGCACATCTGTGCACAGGTTGCCATCTTCTTCTTCAAAACAGGAACCAATCATTTTTCAAGGGTGCTCTAGCCCACCCTTTCTTTTCCCCTTTCTGGAGCTGAGAGGTCGAGGGCCCTACTCCCCTTTCTGCATTCAGCCCCCAGTGCGAAACCTCCTGCTTTCTACAACCACCTGGCAAGTCTTCTTGGGGTTTGATCACAGGCCCTCCCAGAGCTTTGTGTCCCCAACTCATCTTCTCAATGTCTGTCCTTAAGCCTTCCCCACTGCTCTTGGTCAGAGCAGCAGGAACCTGGAAGTCGCTGTGTCCCTAGGCGATTAGCAGCCTAGGGGCCCAGAGACCTTGTGTGACCTGCTGTGGGAGCCTGTCCCCAGCCCAGGTGTTCTCCTCTCTGTCTCCCGCGACTCCTCTCCTCCAGGCAATTGAGTGCATCACACAGGGCCACGAGCTGGAGCGGCCACGTGCCTGTCCACCAGAGGTCTACGCCATCATGCGAGGCTGCTGGCAGCGGGAGCCTCAGCAACGCCACAGCATCAAGGATGTGCACGCATGGCTGCAGGCCCTGGCCCAGGAGCCTCCCGTCTACCTGGACGTCCTGGGCTAGGGGCCTGCCCAGGAACTGGGGACAGGGAGCTTCCAGGCTGGGGTTCCCCTGCTCTCAGCGACTCCCATAGCTCCCAGCACCCCCCAGGGTGGTCGCCAAGCATCTAACTCACCCTCAGCATGCTGGAGGGGCTGGTGGGGGCCGGAAGTGGAGGATGTCCCTGTTTCTCCAAGGCAGGGTTCCGCCATGGCAATTATATTTATTATCCCTTGGCTGTGTCTCTTGCCAATTTTTGAGATGACGTTGTTCCTGGAGGAGAGAGGATTGGGACTCAGGTTGGGGGTGGGGGTAGGCGATGACTCTCGGGGATCCTCCCTCAGCCGCATACCCCAGCTCCATGCAGCTTTCACTCCTGATCCCCACGACCCCCCGCTGTGGTTTGGATCTCAGTCCTGGAGAACAGCAGGCCGGAGCACCCCAGGTCAAGTTCCCAGGCCTTCATACCCTAATTGCCTCTCCCTGTGCTTCATGCAGCGGGATGGGTGGAAGTTAGCTGCGTGGTGGACAGGGTGGGGGCATTGGTGGGTGGGTTCTTATTTGTTGTGCTGAGCAGAGCGGCACACGGTCAGAGGAGTGGCTGTGTGCATGCAGCAGGACCCCTTGTCCCTCCCCCTCCACTCTCACAAAGGACATTGGGATCAGCACTCAGAGACGGGCAATGGCAGGCGGTGACTTGCTGAGGACGCTGTCCCTCCTGCCCACGGAGGAGGCGGGGCTTCCCTTGCCCTCTGCCTCTGGAAAGGCCAGTGACCTGACTGAGTGGTTGGGTGAGGTCCTCCTATCTCCACCACATTGAGGGTCCTGGGTCCTGCCCCCATCTTCGCCAACCTTGAGGCGCATGCTCTACCCCAGAGTCTGGCAGGAGTGACCTGCCCCCCTCGTGCCTCCCTCCCTCCTTCTCCCCTCCCTCCTCCTCCCCTCGCCCCTGCCACCCTCCCCAGCCCATCACTTCTAATCACCTGCCTACTTCCTGCAATAACCCACGGCTCCCCAGGGCTAATCTGGCGGCGGCTGAGTCCTGTCCCTGGGTGCCCAGCCCTGGCCATCCCATGATTCAATCTGGGTCTTATCACCTCTAGGCCCTGCCGGTGGCGTCTGCCTCTTGTCCAGGCTGGTTACTGCTAATGGAGGGCTGACCCATGGCCACAGGCTGATTAATGGGGAGTCCAGGGGAGCTGGTCCCTGAGGGCCAAGTTCAGGGCCCTCCTCTCCTACCCTGGGCGGGGGGCTGTACCCACCCCTGCTGAAAGCACTGGGAGTGATTGGGAGGAGGGGAGACCATGCTGAGGGGACCCAGCTCCAACAGGTGAGGCTCAGAGAGACAGGGCAGAGGCAGAGATCAGGAGGTGCTGAGTGACAACAGAGGGAGATGGAGAGACTGAGGACGTCGATGGACACAGATGAGGGGGGGCAGAGGAGCACAGGAAATACACAGGGTGGGACAAGCGTCCCTGAGATCCGCCTGGATCCCGCCTCTATCTCATGCCCAGCCTCCTCTTCCTGCCTCAGCCTTTGGACCCTCCCAAGCCTACGAGGGCTGGGACACAGGCTGGCCCCACACTGAGTGTTCTTGGAGACAGAAGGGCGCCCTGGTGGTGCAGCGCCTAAGCACGGGGCTGGCTGCTAACTGGAAGGTGGTGGGCGGTGCAGAGGAAAGCCAAGCTCACCGCCAGGGGGTCAGTCAGTCGGTCAGTCAGTGTGGGCTCGCAGTGACCCTTGAGAACAGCGCGCCCTGGGCCCGTGCGCTTCCAAGACTGTGACTCTACCGAGCAGAGAGCCTCGTCATTCTCCCCCCAGAGTCTTGGAAACCCTCTGGGGCAGTTCCACCCTGAGTTCTACAAGGAGTTGGGAATGACTGTGAGCAATGGGTTCACGTTTGGTACTGAGGGTTGGGGCTAGGCAGGAGGAGGGACTTGGAGCACTTGGAGCATTTCCAGGGCCCAGAGTGGTTCTTAAAGCCCTTGCCTGCCTGGGGCATTGCTGGGAAAGGTGGGCAGGTCAGCCCTGAAGGTGAGCTGTTCTGGGAACCAGGTTTGGGCAGGGACAGGAAAATTCTGGGAGAGCGTGGTAGGGGGACCTGGATCGTGTGCATTGGGCTGGGAAAAGGTGCTGAAGCCCTTCACTCAGGCTCCCAGGCAGTCTGGGCTGGGGCGGGGTACTGAGGGTGGGGAGGGGGCTTTGTAGCCTGAAGGACCCGCCCCCTCTCCTCAATCCCAGATGAATTTGTAGAGGTGAACATGGACAGGCAGCCCTGGACATGGGTATATGTGCGCACACGCTTGAGAGAACATACACCCCCCCCCAATCACTCATAACTGTTGGATTCCACTGTCGTTAACTGTGCCCCCTCCACCCTGCTGCTGCCCCTGCCCCCTCCCTGTTAATTACTTCTGGCTGTGCCAAGTCCATTAGTGACCCCTCCCCAGGAGGGACCGCACACCAGCTGAGATGCACACTTGCAGGGATCGATGGGATGGGGCCTGGAGGACCCCATGGTAGGCTGGGGCCAGGACAGCATCCTGAGGCTGTGTGGATGGTACACCTGGGCCCCTGTAGAGCTGCACTAGGCCCCTTACTCCATCCCTCCTTCTCAGAGAGCCTGGCTCCCCTGCTTGGAAGACCAGGGCCCAGAAAGGGTGGTGTGCACCTCAGCGACACACAGCACTGAGGAAATGACTTAGGACTCTCCTTTCTCAGGAGGCCTCTGCCAGCTATTCTGTGCCTCTGGGGAGAAGGAATCCATGCTTCAGCACCCAGGGAGCTCCCCATGGGCCCCAGAACTAGGATGGGGTCTTCAAAGAACCCAGGGGCGCATGCTATCCCAACCTCCTGATTTCCTGACTTCCTAACCAGTTTGTGCCTCCTGCCACCACCACCCCCAGCCCTCCCTGCTCCCTCAGGGGCTGGATTCCCGACAGGAGAGCGCAGCAGCTGCTCAGGTTTCCAGGAATGAGGCAGGCCGGAGTGCTGGAGCTGCAGGGTGAGGGAGGGGCCGGCCTGTGTCCCTAGACCCCCTGAACTGATGACAGAATCTTAGGGGAGTCCAGACTCCCGAGGTCCTGGACTTTCCAAGCCCCTGCTAGAGCGAGCCTGTCTCTCCAAAATCTCTAAGTGACCTTGGACAGGCTGCCCAGTTGGTGGTGCTGGGAGCAGTCCCCAGAGGGCCCCCCCCAAATCCTGACTTTGAACAGCCTCCTGCCAGGCTGAGTCAGACAGCCCAGGCCCTGCAGAATCGGGGGAAGGAGTCCCCGGCTCCAGGCACCAGTGCCTTCCAGGCTGTCTCTCTGCCCCCCCTCGGCCCCCCACCCGCTCCAGTGCTAAGATGGAAACTTTCAGCAGCTTCGACTGTGGGGCAGTGGGGAGGAGAGCCACCTGGAGCCAGCAGAGACAGAGACAAGACAGAGTCAGCGCATGGAGCTGCAGGAGGAAGGAGCCCACTGCAGCACAGAGAGCCAAGACATGCGTGGGGGGCATGGGGAACCAGGAAGAGACCTTAAGATGTAGGGCACCCCCCCCCCAGGAGTCGTGTGCCCCCCAACCCAGCCCTGTGAACCAAAGGCTCTTAGCTCACCCTGCCATGAAGCTGCTTCCCCCGCCTCTTCTCCTGGGCTGTGCGGCCTAGATGCTGGAGCTAGGGTGCCTGCCTCTGCCGCTTAGCGGCTGTGTGACCTTGGACAAGTTACTCAACTTCTCTGTGCCTTGATATCCTCCTCTGAAAACTCGGGATCATAGGCATGCTCTGAGCAAGCTCGGGTGTGAAGCTTTTCCAGCAGGGTCTGGCCTGTGGTTGGTGCTCCGGAGTGTTGGTGGTTTTTGTGACTTTCTCCCACTCCTCCTCTTCCTCTCTATCCTGCCTTAGGGGTTCCTGGGCCCAGGCCCTGGGGTTTGGGGTGCAGCTGTGTTTTGAGGGGATGGTGCTCACAGAGGAGATGCTTTTGTCCCCGGATTTCAATCACCCCCTCCTGCTGCAGCTGCTTCCCTCTGATCTGAAGCTTCAAGGAGGACAGGGCCCAGACTACCCCCCCACCCACCCGCAATCCTTGCTTTTCCCTAGTGGGAACACCCCCTCAAAGCTAACCCCTCCAGGCCTGCGTTCTCCAGGACTAGATGGGGCGATGGTGGCCTGCGGAGAGGTCCTGAGGTCACAAAGCCTCACCAAGTCAGGTCTCTGAGGAGTTCTTTCCAGGAGGGGAGACTCACTCCCAGAATTCCTACTCCTGATCCCCTGGGCCTCCCCTTCCTGGGATCCAGGAAGTCCTTCCTACAGTCTGCCCTCATGCCTCCCACCTGGATCAGAAGGGGTTACTTAGCTCCAGGCCCGCCCACTGCAGGTCCCAGCTGCCCAGGGCCTGTGGTCAGGGCTAATGTAGGCAAGAGTTGGAGGACAAGAGGGGATAAAGTTATTAGTGTCTTCATCTTTAAGGGATATCGATTGCCGGGTCTCCAGGCTCACTTGGTCTTATAACAGGGCTCACGGGGGTGCTGGCAGGGGCTTGGAAAAAGCTTGTGAAGCCCCTCACCCATATCTTGTTGTGGAAACTGGGCTGCCTGGGCCTTCTCTGAGGCAGACTCCCACAGACTCGACTGGGAAGACGAGGACTGTGGGAAGGCTGAAGGGGCTGAGAGCCAGGCCTCGGGGTCCTAGGCAAGGAACAGACTGGACGGTTATTCCAACCTAACGCTTGCCGTGGGCTGGGTCCCTGTTCACCACACTTTGCTGGGAGGTCCGGGAGAGACCGCGGGGAGAAGCAGCAGTGGAGCTGGACAGGTTCAAGGTGGCAGCCCGGTGGGGAGGAGGTAGGGATTCCACACACACCTTCCATCACAGCGGCTGAGCGCCTCCCCCAACCCTGTGTGGTCCCCTCCAGGCCACCCTCAGTGTCATTCCAGCAGCATGTCCGTGGGTGCTTATGTTTGTGGGGGTGGGTGGTATCTCCCAGTGGGATGCGTCATCCCCCTTCCCACCCCGGGGTGGTGGTGGTGGTGGGGACTCCGATCCCCTGTGTGTCTGGTTTGGGATCTGTGTGTGACAGCCCCTGTGGACGCCTGTATGCACTTGGCATTCTGCCTGCATTGTACAACCCTCCTCCCTAACCCCCCATCCCCAACCTGATATCATCTGCTCCCCTGCCCAACATTCCCATAGAGGACCCCAGGGACCTGGCTGACCCTTTGGTCAGGACGGCCCCAAGGTGGCTGACCATCTCCGGGGCGGCGGTGCAGTTAGCTGCCCCAGTCTGGAGAGTGGCAGGGCCTGGGGACAGAGGCACAGCCAGCCTCCCTCTGCTACTCTTCCTCCTTTCCTCCTTCCCTCCCTGCCTACCTTCCTGTGAGCTCCTTTCTGTTGCCCGCCCGCCCCTTGAGGAGCAGGAAGGAGGGGCAGGGTGGCCTCTCTGGGCAGGGGGTCAGGCACTTGGGTTTTTTGCCCTGGAGCAGTCGCTTCCCCTCCGCTGGGCTGAGAGGAGGTAATTAAGGACAATGAGGCCAGGCGGGGGAGAGTGTTCAGGGCTGATGTTGGTATTAATCAGGAGCTGGTCCCCAGTGAGAGATAGGATTCAGCTGGGGCACGGTTGTGTGTGTGTGTGTGTGATGGGAGGGGGACTGGGCACTCCAGACAAACCCCATCACCTGCGCCCCTGCCCAACATTCCTTATCACCACACTTCAGCATCCTTGTGGTCTCCACTATCCCTCTTGGTTCATGGAAGTCCCTCCCTTCATCCTTCCTCCATCTTCCTGCTAGGGGAAGGGCAGGACCCTTCTCAAGTCCAAGTCCAAGCCTGGTCGTGGGGGCAGGGCAGAACGACCCCTCCCCACAAACCCTCTGGGCCAGCACATTGGGGATTAGGTGGCTCCTGAGGCTGTTAGCCCTGCTAATTGCTTCTCAACCTCTGCTCATCACCAGGGTGGCCCCCACGAAGTCCATTAGCCCCCCTCCACCTCCTCTGATAGCCCCTCTACCAGCTCCAATTATTCATGGGGGAAGGGGGCGGTTGTCCAGGCTAAGCTGTGATTACAGCTAGAATGGAGGGGGTGGGATACCAGCCCGATGTCGGGCGGGTGGGAGAGGTAGGACTGAGGGTTGAGATGCTCAGGAGGGGCCCAAGACCCTGTGGGAAGTCAGGCCAGGGACCACCCAGGGGCCTGAAATAAAGGGGAGGCCAGGTTAGGGGTCCTGATTTGTATTTCAAGGTTGCCAGGCTCCCCCCACCCCCTAAAAAAAAACCTCATTGCCACCAAGTTGACTCCGACTCCCAGTGATCCTCTAGGCCTGGGCAGTACTGTCTCTGTGGCTTTCTGATACTCCCCCGCCCCCGTACAAATACAAACTCCGGAGGGTGAGGTCAGCCGGGTTCAGTCCCATTCGGGAAGCATCCTCATCATTGTCACCAGTGCCCAACAGTTAGAGGATGGGCCTGCCACCAAGTGGCAGGAAGAATAGCAAGAGTACCCCAGCCTTAAACGTCTTCTCCTTGGTCAGACTGTGAATGAGCGAGTTGTTGGGCCTGGGGCCACAGGAACACGGTCTCAGGGAACATCAAGGTGAATTGGCACGAAATGGTTGATAAGGAAAATGTTCTACACCTGACCGGTAAGAAGCCATGGTGACCTGTGCGTGGCTGTCAACGACACAGCGACTGGTCTCTCCGCATCCACAGCAGAGAAGTCTGGAGGAAGTCCACGGGGCATGAAAACAGTGAGGAGTCTAAAGTGCTAAGCGATGCCTGGAACTTCAGCTTCTGTAACTCTTGAGACCAGAGCGGAAGAGCCAGCTGGTGCCCGGTCACCCTTGCTCTGAGAGGGATCACATTTGAAAGCCTTGGACAGAGCGGGAGGAAAAAGGTGGAACAAAGCGCAAAATCATACAAAAGACCAGGTTTAGACAGGGTTCTCTAGAGAGATAAAACCAGGGTTCTCTAGAGAGATAAAACCAAATTCTTTATAATATAATATATTTATTTATAAAGGTAATTACTATATAACAAGAAATGAAATGTTAAATCATAAAGATAATTAGATATATAACGAGAAATGAAATGTTAAATCATATACAGATAAATATACAATCTTAAATCATACACAGATAAATATACAATCATATACAGATAAATACACAAGAAATAAACAGTTAAATTAGAAGCACTATAAACGGCTTAGTGCAACTCACGTCCGTGAGAGAAAGTTGAAAGACTAGCAGTCCTTCCAGTCTCTATCTGATGCCAGATCTTCCTCTATTTGTAGAGAGAGCTAGGTTATGTCAGCACAGCAGCCAATCACAAGGCAGGTCACCAATTGCCAGTTCCCAGCTCCAGAGAAGTCTTAAAGGGACCTCAACTTACAGCAGCACAGTCCACAGGCTAGGCGTCCCACAGGCTCTGTAGCCTTTAAATTGAGGCGCAGAACAAGCAAGGCAGCCGCACACTGGTCCGATGATCACAGAGCGAGAGATAAGAAAGGCAAGGCTCACCAAGCCATCCATCTCTCCGCCCCTCAGTCAATCCCACCTGCGTTTATCAGCCAGGCTGGCACAATAAACTGTCTCAATGGGTCCAACTGAGATGGTGGGAGTCCTGAGATGATGGCCGGTGGGCACCCTTCAGGCCTGGAACTGCACCCACCCCTGCCATCAGTCACAGACGACACTAACACTAGGGACAAGAACACCTGACAGCAGTCAACCAGTCGGGCCAGAAAGGGCAGCATTTGCCCAGGGCAAAGTTCCGGTGGCTGGCTGGGT
Organism: Echinops telfairi; assembly: GCF_000313985.2. Lineage (NCBI taxonomy): Eukaryota > Metazoa > Chordata > Mammalia > Afrosoricida > Tenrecidae > Echinops > Echinops telfairi. The sequence goes on from NW_022111325.1 coordinate 3,526,326, forward strand.
TAGGAAAGGAGGAGTGCAGGGGCGAAAGGCAGTTTGAAGCCAGAAGTTAAGCTAGGCTGCTCCACCAGGAGGCCCAGCAGGTTTCAGCACAGCTTGCAGACTAAGATGGGCCGGAAGGAAGCCTGGCTCTGGTCGTCTTCTCAAAGCCCAGTGGGTCCCAATGGCTCAGTCTGCAGCCGCTAGCTCGTGGGTGCAGGTCCTTTTTCTTGTGCTCCGTGGGTGCGGGGCGGACCCCACGGCCCCCACCACCGCCAATGAAGTGTTCCCGAAGTCTTGTTACCACTGTGGTCCTCCTCTCTGTATCCCGGGCTCTAGAGACACACAACAGAACTGCAAACCTTCTGGGAGGCCTCCGGGGCTCGCCCAGGATCTTTCTAGCGGCATGTATAGGCCTGGGTCCCGGAGACCGAGCTGGAAGAGCGTTGCTCCTGATGTCAGCCATCCGGATGTCTCATGTCTACTGAGCACTTGCCGTGCGTCTGGCACTGGGGACACAAAGATGGCGAGGACCTGCCAAATTCCTTGAAGCAGCTCAGAGTCTCAGGAGGGGCAGGTGTTACACTTGCAAATCCAGGGTGGGACTGGGGATGGTGCCTGGGTCTGGAAAGGCTCTCAGAAGATCAACATGTGAAAGGATGGGAGCCAGTGAGCCTGGGAAACGCATGTTCCTTCTCCTCTGGGCTCAGTCTCCCCACCTGACCCTGCAAGGTGCTGCATCAGATAGATGCTCTCCAAGCCCTTTGGCCCTGTAACCCACTACAACTCGGGCCTCTGAGCTGTGCCTTGGCTTTTGCTGACCCCTGTTGGAGACTATTGGTAGTACAGATGCCAGGAAAAGCAAGCTTCACCTTGCCCTGCAATCCCCGAAGCAAGCAGCTTCATGGAATCCCATCTCCCCCACCCCCAAGCCTGTCTCTCCTTAAAGCCCCTCAACTAGACATTCACTTTTCTCTCTTGTCATATTCCCTCATATAAAAATATTCCCAAGATGTTATTTTTTGTTGTTTTAAAGATCATTTTATTGGGGGCTCTTACAGCTCTTAGAACAATCCATACATCAGTTGTATCAAGCGCATTTGTACCTATGTTGCCATCATCCTTTTCTAAACATTTACTTTCTATTTGAGCCCTTGGTGTCACCTCCTATTTTTTCCTGGCCCCCCTCCCCCCTTGTGATCCCTGGATAAATGATACATTATTATTTTCATATCTTACACTGACGGCTGTCTCCCTTCACCCACGTTTCTGTTGTTCATCCCTCTGGTGGGGCAGGGGGTTATGCGTCGATCATTTTGATCGGTTCCTCCTTCCTCCCCTCCTCCCCCCACTTTCCCCCTACACTCATGGCATCTCTACTCCCATTTCTGTTCCTGAGGGGCTTATCTGACCTGGATTCTGTGTGTCTGTCGTGAGCGCTTACCTATACCAGTGTACATGCTCTGGTCTAGCCAGAACTGAAAGGGGAGAGTGGGATCATGATGGTGGAGCGCGAGGAAGCCTCAAGGAACCAGAGGAATATTGTGTGTTTGCTGGTGCTACATGGCACTCTGGTGACTCATCCTTCCTTGTGACCCTTCTGTGGGGGATGTCCCATTGTCTACAGATGGGTTTAAGACATATCTTTCACTAGAAGGACTACATACCGGTAAAATAGCTCCTTACTCTCGTGGCCCTGCCGCCAGTGGATTCACCTGGTTCACACTGGCTCACCAGAACCGATACCTCATTTTTGGTTGAGTTCAGCGAACTGATCGCTAAAATGGCATTTGTAATCAGGGTTCTCTCTAAGCCGCTCAATGTGGACACCACAACGTACATTCTTTACTTGGCTGATTATTATTATTAATCATTTTATTGGGCGCTCTTACAAATCTTATAACAATCAATCATTCATTTGTATCAAGCATACTTGTACATATGTTGTCATCAACATTTCCAAAACATTTTCTTTCTACTTGAGCTTTTGGTATCAGCTCCTCTTTTTCCCCCTGCCTCCCCCGCCCTCATGAATCCTTGATCAATTATATATTATTGATGTTATTTAGTGTCTTACACTGTCTGTTGTTTCCCTTCACCCACATTTCTGTTGTTCATCCCCTGGGGGGTGGGCTATATAGCCAACCTGTGATGGGTTCCCCCTTTCTCCCCGTTCACCTCCTCTCACTGTGCCCCTACCCTCATGACAGCGCTACTCCCACTACTGTTCCTGAGGGTTTTATCTGTCCTGAATTCCAGGTGTGGAGAGCTCTTATCTGCACCAATGTGTGTTCTCTGGTCTAGCCAGGTTTGTAAGGTAGCACTGGGTTATGGTAGTGGGGGGAGGAAACATTCAGGAACAAAAGGAATGATGTGTGTTTTGTCGGTACTATGCTGCACCCTAGTTGAATCGTCCCTTCTGTGGGGAAGTCCAGTTGTCTACAGATGGGCTTTGGGTCTCACCCCCCTCTTTCACATTGATATAATTGTTTGTATTGGATCTTTTGATACTTGATACTTGCCCCCGTTGACACCTCATGATCACCCAGGCTGGTGTGCTTGCTTGGTTTTAACGTCCATACATCTGCACAGCACGCATTCAAGGTGCCCCATTAATGTCCGTTCTGTCCATAGTATGAGAGATTAAATGGAACCATGCTTGTAAGATTCACTTATTCACTTCACGAAATTCGGTACACTTTTGATGAAACACATTTTTATCCCCTTGCATTTGTTGCTTCAGTAAACAAGCATACAGTGTAAAGAGAAAACGTGCCAAACAACAGAAGTCGACACGCTGTCGTTCATTTTAACATTCTACTCTCTGAGATACTGTGAGTAGATGATGCAATTCCTAAAGGTGTTCGAAGAGCCAAAAATAGTGTCAGAATAATTGCTGTCAGTTCAGTAGAAGGAAAGGGATTTCCCAAAGATCAACATGGTACGGTATGCACAGAGGAGAGGAGTCACCTGTTTCTAGTTTATCAAACACAATGACGACTGTCTAACTGGCCTCCCTCTGAAGGAATTGGGATCCTATGCCTCCAGGGAAAAGATGGATGAGGATCAATCACACGGCCGACGATGCTCAGATAAGAGTGAAGAATTATTTGCTCAACTTAGAAATGAGTAAGTGTGGTGAGAGGATACGACCCTGGCTCGCCCCTTTCCTGATTTTAAACCATGCAGTCATCCCTTGTTCTGTTAGCACAACTGCCTCTTGATCCATGGACAACTCCACAGGCGCATAATGAAGTGTTCTAGAATTTCCATTCTTCCCAAGGCTATCTATCCATAGTTAGTTATGATCCCCATGGTCGAATGGCCTTAACAGAATCAATAAAACACAAGTAAACATCTTTCTGGTAGTCTCCGCTTTCAGCCAAGATCCATCTGACATCAGTAATGATATCCCTTGTTCCACGTCCTCTTCTGAGTCCGGCCTGAGCCCCTGGCAGCTCCCTGTCAATGTGCTGCTGCAACTGTTGTTGGATGATCTTCAGCAAATGTTTACCTGCATGTGATGTTAATGATAGTATTCTACAATTTGAACAGCTGTTGGGTCACTTTTCTATGGGATGGGTACAAATAGGGCCAACTAGCCATCTTCCAAATTCCTTGCCATAGGCACACAAGTGTTCCCAGTGCTGCATCAGCTTGCGGAAACCTTTCCATGGTTTCCATCAGTTCCTGGCACCTTGTTTCTGCTAAAGCATTCAGGGCAGCTTGAACTTCTTCCTTCAGTGCTACTGGGTTTTGCTCCTGAAATGGTGGACTATTGACTCATTCTTTTTGGTACAGTGACTCTGTCTTCTTTCCCGATTCTTTTGATGCTTAATTCATAGTAGCCTCAAACTGGAAAACCATCAGCTGGTGGCATAGACGAAATGTGGCATATCCATTCAGTGGCATACTACTTGGGGTAAAGAGTGGTGAGCTAGTGAAAGGTCAGTAATATAGGTAGGCCAGGCACACACAAGTATATATTGTGCGACTGTATTAATTGTTATTATTAATTATTTTTGCATGACTGTATTTATAAGAAACTCTAGAACAAACAAATCTATAGCAAGAGAAAGCACATCAGAGATTTTGAAGAGCTTGGATTGACGATGGGAGTTGGTGGGACATTTATTTGCAAAGGACGTGGGGGTGGGCGGGGGGAGGAGAAACTTTTGGGGTGATGCTGTTCTTTCAGCCCATAGTTCTTTGCGGCCATCTGGTGCCAAGCCGTCTTGTGGAAGCTCTTCCTCCTCTCTTTTGTGGCTGGTCCTCTCGCTTAGCAAGCGTAATGTCTTTTTCCAGGCATGGGTTCCTCCTGATCACAGGCCCCAGGCAAGGGAGCCGAAGCATCGCTATGCTGGCGGTCCTTCTTCCAAGGGCTATTTGCTCAGTCTTCTGCCAGTCTGTGGTGCATGCGAAGCACCGTCCATGCTCTTTCCCCGCGCCACGATTCAAATGCACCAGCTCTCCCATTGTGCAGGCCTGTGCAGTCCTTGAACACACCATGGTGGGGTCAGGCACACCTTAGGCTGCCGAGTGGCAGGCACCTTTGCTCATGAACACTTTAACGAGGTCTGGCGCAGAAGATTGGCCCACTGCAACATGTCGTTTGATTTCTAGACTGCCGCTTTGATGAGCATTGACTGGGGATCCAGTCAATGCCTTTTTATTTTGATTGATTTTATTTTGACATTTGTCAAAACCCGCTGAACTAGACATTTTATTTATTTTTTTAATCATTTTATTCGGGGCTCGTACAACTCTTATCACAATCCATCCAATTTGTCAAGCACATTTGTACATTTGTTGCCATCATCATTCTCAAAACATTTTCTTTCTACTTGAGCCCTTGGTATCAGTGCCTCATTCCCCCCCCCCCTTCCTCCTCCACCATCCCTCCCTCACAAACCCCTGATAATTTCTAAATTATTATTATTTTTTCATGTATCACACGGTCCGATGTCTCCCATCACCCACTTTTCTGTTGTCTGTCCCTCAGGGAGGCTATATGTAGATCATTGTGATTGGTTCCCCCTTTCTCCCCCACCTCCCCTTTAACCCTCCTAGTATCGCTACTCTCATTATTGGTCCTGAGGTGTTTATCCGCCCTGGATTCCCTGTGTTTCCAGTTCCTGTCTGTACCATCCTCTGGTCTAGCCAGATTTGCAAGGTAGAATTCGGATCATGATAGTGGGGGGAGGGGGAGGAAGCATTTAGGAACTAGAGGAAAGTTGTGTGTTTCATCATTGCTATACTGCACCCTGACTGGTTCGTCTCCTCCCCATGACCCTTCTGTAAGGGGAAGTCCAGTTGCTTAAAGATAGGCTTTGGATACCCACTCTGCACTCCCCCTCATTCACAATATGATTTTTTGTTCTTTGATGCCTGATACCTGTTCCATCGACACTTCATGATCACACAGGCTGGTGTGCTTCTTCCATGTGGGCTTTGTTGCTTCTCAGCTTGTTGGCTGCTTGCTTATCTTCAATCCTTTAAGACCCCAGACTCGATATCTTTTGATAACCGGGCACCATCAACTTTTTATATCACATTTGCTTACACACCCGCTTTGTCTTCAGCGATCGTGTCGGGAAGGTGAGCATCATGGAATGCCAGGTTAATAGAGCAAAGTGTTCTTGCATTGAGGGAGTACTTGAGTAGAGGCCCAATGTGAACTGCACACTTTAAATGGGTACACTTTTAATTCCATGTCATTTATACCTCGATAAAGTGTATTTGAAAAGGTCTCTCAGGGCGGAGGTGCCTTCCTTGCTTCCCTACACTATGGTCGCTCCCCCCACCCCCCATGCCCCGTGGTTAGCGGTGCCATACAGTGATTGAGAGTGAACCCTGTAATCAGACTGGGGTTCAAATCCCACATCTCCCACTTACAAAGGTGCTCTCCGTTTCAGCACTGGTAACCTGGGCACAGTGATAGAACCGAATTCGAGGTCGGAGTTAAAGTGGGACGGTATACCTACAAGGCTAGTGATGATGAAAGCGTGTTAGGCGTAGCGACAGTGTCCTCTGTCCCCGCAGCCGGAGACCGATGGATGGATGCAGGAACGTGGATGCCCGAAGCGTGCGGAGCGGGCACGTCCCCAGCTCCCGTCGGCGCGCACCCTGGCCGCGAGGGGGCGCCACCGCAGGCTCGGTCCGCCCCGGGGCGGCGGGCTGAGGGTCGCGGGGTCGCCTCCCGGCCTCGCGCGCCCGTGAGGTGATGGGGCACAGCGGAGACGCGGAGGGACCTCTCGCGGACCTGGATGCGCCCGTCGCGCCCCGGGCGGAGCCCGGGAGGCATCAGGTTGCGATCGCCCCAAGCCCTGGGAAGGGACCGCGAAAGGTCCTATTGTTCCCCCGCCCCGCCCCCCCCAGTGCAGACGGGAAAGCCCAGGCGAGAGAGGCCCAGCGAGGGA
>NW_022111325.1:3532860-3545968 GCF_000313985.2 Echinops telfairi
GCCTCGGGGCGCTTGCACCCTCGACACCGTTTGTTTGCCTCCCGGCACTCGGACCTCCCCTCCCCCGATCCCGGTTCCTTGTCAAAACTTCCTGCCTTGGCGAAGGCCCGAGTTCCCACCCCCTTCCTGCCCCACGCCCTGCGCTCCCCTCCCCGCCGGGCCCTGCAACGCGCCCCGTCTCCCCCGCTGCTCCAGCAGTCGGGCTGGGGCCCCACCACCGACCCAGGTCCAGCCGTGCGCCGGCCGCCGGCGGGCCGCCCCGGGCCCATGGAGAGACGGGTCCCCGGACAGGTGAGTGGCCTAGCAGGGGAAGCCTAGTGCTGGTGTCCCAAGGCGATGCTGGCTCGGAGAAGGGGCCAGGGGACCCTGGGGTGCCCTCCCCAGTAGGGAGTCGGAGACCTCTGGGCGCGGCGAGGGGAAAGGGAGAAAGTGAGAGAAAGAGAGACAGAGACAGAGAGACACAGAGAGAGACACGCGCGCGAGGTGGAGGCCATTGGAGAGGGGCCAAATTGGAGAGAGGATTGGGAGTTTCCATCCCTACTGAGACAACATGTAATTGATATGCAAATGAAGGCTTCCCGCGCGGGTAAGTGGGTCAAGGGGCGGCGGGGGGGAGTGGGGTGCCTGCTCCCCTTTCCTTCACCAGGGATGTAGGACAAAAGCACTGGCAAGTTAGTTCGAATCTCCACTCTGCCGCTTTCTCTAGCCCTAGCCGTGGGACCGTAGTCAGCAGACTTGACCCGTTTCTCTGTGGTCAGTTTCTCCTTTCTAACAAAAAGATTCTCACTGCCATCCAGTCCATTCTGACCGCTAGCGACTCTCTGTAGGGCAGACTAGAGCCGCCCCTGGGGGTTTCTGAGACTGAATCTTTCCTGGAGGAGAAAGCCTCCTCTTTCTCCAGTGACCAGCAGGTGGTTTCGAACGTCGATGTGGCAGTGGTTCGCAGCCCAGAGCGTAATCCACTAGGTGACCATATAGTCCTATGGGTCTCATCCTGTAGTTGTGCGATTTGGATGAACAAAAACATGTGATTGCTTCAATTCCTTTTAGTCTCATGATTTATTTATTTATTATGATGATGACCAGTGTTCTATTATTAGTGTTTTGCCTCTCCCCACCTCGGAGAACTGTTAGGGATGATGGGAAGTTTCCCTGTCCCTGACACTCATGTCCTTGCCAGCGAGGGGGACCAGGCATTTGTCCAAAGGTGTCAAACGTCTGGGTCCCCAGTTGGTCATGGGCTGAGGGGGCAGGCTAGTGGGGGTGGGGGGATTCCAGGAGCCAGGTCTCAGCAGCGCCCTGCCCCCTCCTCACCCCCCCAGCCCTAGTGTTTATGGTGGTCTCCCCTGTTTGGTGTTTTATGAGAGGCCTCTCCCCGGGTTGGGTTGTGACCCTGCTCCTTGGGGACAGGAAAAAGCTTGTGCTGGTCTGAGGTTCCCAGGCTCAGCCAAGCCGTGATTGGCTCTGGGGTGGGATTGGGCAAGGGGTCCGATCTCAATCCTGGCCTCCGCTAGGCCTGGATGAAGTGGGGAGCACCCTTTCCTGAATCCCACCCCCGCCATCCAATCATGGTGTGGTGCCTATGTGAGCATGCACGAGTGTGAACTGGGGGGATGTGGACAGCTCCTCTGTCTCCTCTCCTGTCCCCAGCTGCCACCGCCCAACTTCTGAGGCCTCCCAAAGTAGCCCTGTCTTACCCCCTCCCCTGCACTGGTACCACCCTCCCTGCTGCTCCTGCCCTCTCTCATCCCTGAGGGGTGAAGCCCAGCCCTTGGCTTGGTGGCATCCCTCCCTTCCCTATCAGACTTTCCCAGAAGAGGAAACAGGCTCTCCGGCTCTCCGGACAGCTCTGTCCACCAGTCGGAAACTTGGAGAGCGATAGAGGCCTCCGGGTTGCTGCTGGCCCTCCCCACCGCATATGGCAGGGGTGGGTGCTAACACCCACAGGGCCCCCTAGGGTGCTCTCTTCCCAATGGCCTTGGAAGCCTTGAGAAAGAGGTCTCTGGGGATTCTGGAGGGGCAACTATCTCTCCAGGGAGGGTGTTGGCTCCACTTCTGGTCCCTAACAGATGATGGGGGTGGGGGTGGGGGACAGCTCCACGGAAAAAGGGGAAGGTAAACAGGAGAAATTCTGAGACATAAGTAGGGAGAGCTGGAGGGACACGGACATAGAGGCACAGAGCCCGCTAGAAACTGGCCCAGAGGGAAAAGGCAGACGTTGGAAAAATAGAGCAGAGACCGAGACAGAACAAAAGCAGGTGGAGACAGCGGGAGGGAGAAGACCTGGAAAGGGGCTGCAGCGGCTGCGGAGCCTGAAGGACCAGGTCTGACCCCTGCTCCTTGTGGTCTTGGGGAAATGACAGCCTCTCTGGGGTACTTCAGCTATAAAATGGGTATTATAATAGACGCTTTCATGACTGCTGAGAGAAAGAAGTGAACGTGCTGGCCCACAGTACACATCTAAAGAGGGGTGGTCATCCGTGTAACACCCCCAGGAGCCTAGAGTAGACTTCTCCCGGGAGAAGCAGTGCACACGTGGGCCCTGGGGCCTCCTGCCCCCCACCCCCCACCCCCTCTGCCTGCATCCTGCACCCTCTACTGTGGCCCAGCCCCCTCTGCTTAGGAAGAGGTTTGTCAAGGGTAAGGTGACCAGATTTAAAGTGGATCACCATTGACCGGGGGAGGGGGAGAGTGGTGTTCTTGATTAAAAATTTGGTCTATATGGACCAAATAGATCATTCCCTAGCTTGTCGTGCATTCTTTCCAAAAATCGGGACTGTCCCGCCAAAAGCGGGACGTCTGGTCACCTTAGAAGGGGACAATGAGGAGGTGGGAGAGGCAGGATGAGGACTCAGGCCCTGTGTGGTGGCACACCTCCTCCTCCCAGGTGACTCAGCGCCTAGCCCCAGGGTGCCCTCACCACTTAGGAACTTGGAGAAATTCCTGAGGGAGGGTTGGGGGCAAGTCTAGAGCCCCAACCACTGGTACTGCTGGGAGGGTGCTGCTGCACTTCACCTTCCATGGTCTCCCTGTCCTGTCTTGAGGGTCCAGGGGACAGCACCCAGTTCTTCTGTCTGGTGAGCCAACGAAAGGCCATGCCCCGCTCCTCAACGCCCCCCCCCCCATCCCACCCCTAGCTTGGGTTCCCCCATGCCCCTCGCAGAGTCAGAGCAAGGTTGACTGAATTCAAAAAAGATTGCAGGTTTATCAGTCTGCTCATTCTACAAATGCTTGGGTACTGCCAGCTCACAGCCAGCTGAGTGTGTGTGTGTGTGTGTGTGTGTGTGTGTGTTCACTTGCAGGTGGGTTGAGCACACAAAGAAGTGTCTTGCCCCTTTGTCTGGTGGGGGAGACAGACCTTAAGAGAAGCACCGGGACTTGTAGGGTGGCAACTGCGAGGGAAGGTTCAGGGTGTGGAACGAGAGCCTGGGAGATGAGGCAGATTTGAGCGAGCCTGACCCACAAACTGGCAGTCTCAAGACGGGGTGTCCCACGGCGGAGACTTGAGGTGAGGCAGGACCTGTGGAGACCCGGAGAGGTCCGGTGCCGTGCCTTTAGGCGGGCGTCTCGGGGCCCTGGTGGTCCACGGCGATGGTGAGAAGAGCCTGTAGGAAGCTTGTGGGACGGGAGGAGGTGGAGGACCACTGGGGGGGGGGGGGGGGCGGGGGGGGGGGGGGGGGGGGGGGGGGGGGGGGGGGGGGGGGGGGGGCGGGGGGGGGGGGGGGGGCTTCTGAAGGGAGGTCGGAGCTGGGCAGGGGTGTCTGCGTGGTGGGAGGGGTGCTAAGAGCCGTCCAGTGTGACAGGCACATGGAGGCAGGGGTCATGAGGCTGGAGAGCGGATGGGGTTGGCCCTTCCCCTGCAGGTGGGGTGGTCGCTGGAGCAGAGGGACTCTCTCAGCCTGATTGGGAATGGTGAGGGCCAAGGGGCCAGCTCTTCCCTCGGTGATGTCACCGGGGGTTGCCCCCTTCCCACTGGCTTGTCCTCTGAGGAGAACCCTCATCTCACACTTACCCCTGGGAAAGTAATTTCACCTGACGACCTTCAAGGCCCACCTGTGGGATGGGGGCAATGAGCATAGCACCTGTGGGTGGGGGGCCGGCACGGGTGTCGATGTCCAGTAGGCAGGTCAGAGGTGTTTAGTCATGATCAGAATCCCCGCAGAGCCCCGGTTTCCTGAGGAGTAAACAGGCTGGCCTGGGGACCCTCTAGCTTCGGTTTCCTGAGCCACAGCACACACAAGGCTGCCTGCGCCCCAGCCTGCCCCCCTCCGTCCAGCCTCTGGCTCTCACATGCAGGCTTCCTGTGCCTCCATCCGGCAGACATGCCTAGCGTGCCGAGGCCTTGGCCCGGTGGGGGCTGGAGGAGGGGCTCAGTGCTCTCGTGTGCAAGCATGCTCGCCTGTGGACTGTGTGCTGTGTGGGATGGAGCTGCGGGGGCACTGGGTCAGAACACACTGCTGGGTGGGGGAGGAGCGGGCTGGGGCCCCGCTGCTGAGTGGGAGAGACTATGGGAGGCTGTCTCTGTGGCAGGACAGCTTGGGGGAGAGACACAGAAAGATAAGGAAGTCAAGGCACATTCAGCACCAAGCCGTCTAATGGCTTGGCAAGAGAATCATGGCTTCCGCCTCCCCTGGAAGGCAGCGCCTTGGATCAGTGAACAGACTGCACAAGTGAACGTGGTGACCCTGACATTGAAAGGACAGAGAGAGGCAGAAACTCAGAAACTCTCTCTCTCTCTCATCTATCTATCTATCTAAAGACAAAAGGGAAAGAATCCAAGAACTGGGGAGTTTGGGAGCTAAGTGTCCTCAGAGGGATGCTCCTGGTCTGAGGGTTTGTCCCAGGGAGGGTGCTAGACCCAGCCTTCCCAACCCTCACAGACGCCCTGGGAAAGGGGGCGAGGAGGGGCTGCTATCCCATTTTACAGATGAAGCTATAGAGTCTCGTGGGCTTCAGTGACATGGCTGAGGTCACGTAGCCCGCTAGTGGCAGAGCCGGTCCTGGTCTCTGGATTCCTCCGTGGAAGGGCCCAGCAAGAGAGAAGTTGAGGCAGGGAGCGGGAGCGGGAGCCGGGCGCTGGTGGAGGCGGAGGGCTCTGGAGCAGGATCCAGGCGTCTTCATGTCCCATCCATCCCCTCTGGCTTGGAGATGTGCCTGGCAGGCGGCCCATCCTCCTGGGGATCAGGTTCGGGGAGCCTGCCCTCCCACCCCCATTTCCTTTCTCTGTCAGCGTCTGCGGCCCCGTCCTCATTCCGGGATCATCCTGGGGGTTCTTCAGGGAAAAATTTTAAAAAAACCAAAACACCCAAACCCGTTTTTCCTGGAATTAATACCCGATGGGCAGGATGATGAGAAATGGGGCAGGGGCGGGCCCTGCTGGGTACAGGAGGAGGGGGATAGCATGGGGTGAGCACCTCAGATGTGGGCTCTCGACCCTTCAGCTCTATTCACTCACTTAGCCCCCACCCCCTCACTAGCCCTATAAAACCCCCAGACCAGACTCCCTGCCGTCATCAAGCCAATGCTGTCAGAGAGCCACTCCTGTGGGTTTCCGTGTCTTTCTCCTGAGGGGCGGTTGGTGGTTTTGAACTGCTGACTTTCTGGTTAGCAGCCTAGAGAGGAACCCACTATACTACCTGGGCTCCTCTTAAGGGAGGTTCTATTACCATCCTCATTTTACAGGGAGGGCCCATCCCCATCCAAGGCCACACAGAGAACTGAGCCACAGAGAGGGCCCTAAATCATCCAAGGCCACACAGCCAGTTAGTGGCAGGACTGGGATTCACACACAGGTGTGGAGGAGGAGGAGGCAGGTGCTGGGGATGCAGGACCCAGGCTTTATGCTGTGCTGCTTTCCCAAGAAGACAAGCTGTAAAGACACAGGTGGGGAAGTCCCTCCTGTTATCCCACTGCCATCCCTCCCACTCTTGCTCTCTGCCTTCTGTAGAAACGGATCCATCCCCTCCTGCGTATCAGACTTTCTAGCCCCTCAGCCCCAGAGGGGTATGGGACACAGGGAGATAGAGAGGGGTCCTCAGCAGAGGGAACCAGCTGGGCTTTGAGCAGGGGCTGGGGGAGGGGCCTAGAGGGTTGGGCATTGAGTGTGGTCTTGAAGGCAGAGCGGCCTGGGCTGCTGGGGCCTGGGGGCCTGGCCGGGAGCCCAGGCGGTTTGCTTCTCGAGGTGGATGAGGGGAAAAGTGTCAGCTCATTCCTGACTGTAAACACAATCCGGTTCCCACGCCTCCAACGAGCTCTGGTGGTATTCTCCACCCTCTCCCCTCTCCTGGCCAGCCTCCTGCCGGGGTCCCCCCCCATAAAGAAGCCTATTCTAAAGAGATGCAGAACCCTTGGACCCACTGGGGAGCTGCTGCCAGCAGCCTGGACTGGGGCCTCCTCTCTGACATTGCTAGCTGTGTGGCCTGGGGCAGGTTATTTACCCTCTCTGTGCCGGTTGACACATCTGCCCGGTAGGAATAATCTTGCCTGCCAAGGTGGGCTGATGTAAACTGCTGAGGCGGTGGTCCAAGCAGGCTGCCCCGTGCTCCGCCTGACCCAACCGCAGCAAATGACACTCGGGGGGCCTTGAAAAGTGTGCGTGGGAGGATGGGTGGGCAGGCGGGGGGGATTCGTGATCTTTTCATTTGTTTTGTACAACAGCCACGTTGTTATTGTGAGGGAAGTTGTTTCAAGCCAGACGGGCGGAGGAAGGAGGGAGAGAAGGTATCTGAACTGGAAAAGAGGGGACCTGGCCTACAGAGGGGAGGTCAGGACGCTGTGTGGACCCAGTGAGTGAGGCCCCAAGGCAATGTGGGCCTCAAGGCACAGTGGGTATCGAGAGTCTGATGAAAAACCCTTGAGTGAGCTGTCTATTGGAGAAGGGCCACTCCCCTGGCCCTGGGAGTGAGGGTTGTTGGGACAGGTAAGGCCGGACTTCCAATGGCCTGGGCCTGCAGGGTCAAGGCTCAGATAGAAACAAGCCAGGAAGCTCAGCTGGAGCTCTGGGCCCTGTGTTGGCCTGTCTTCCCTGGAGGTGGACAGGCTACACCCTTCCCATCCCTGCCAGGGCCGCATCCCATTTCCCCACTCCCTACCGACCACCCACTGGTCTCCCCTGACCCCACCCTGGCTTCCAGCCCCAAGGCTGACCAGCTGACAGCCTCCCCCATCGTTCCAGCCCTGCCCAAGGCCCTTTGAGGGAAACAACCTACCCAACTCCAGCCAGCTAACCCCGCAGTCAGCCAGAGGGTGGGTGCTGGATCCCTCCTCCTGCTCTCCCCTCCCCATCCAGGGGCATGGAGCCCCAGGTGGATGGTGGACTGGACGTTTCCTCTAGCAGTGGTTGGGGGAGGTGAGGGCAGGTATGAGTGAGGGGCAGGACCGCCTTACTCAAGCCCAGACCCGCTGCAGGTTTGTGCACACTCCCCCACCCATCCCAGTGGCCTCGAGCTCTAGGGACAGGTTTGGGGACCCTGTGTGTCTTAGGAGATGAGGCTCACTCTGGGACAAGGGAGACCCTGCTGGGCCCAGACAGGCTGGGCTCCCATCTGAGGACAGGGTCATGCCAGGCCCGGAGAGTGCGGTTCTGGAAGAGGGCAGTGAAGACTGAGGGACGTGGCCAGGGAGGTGTGTGCCCCAGGCCCCTGACTGCCAAGAAGCCTTGAGGCTAAGATGGGGAAGGGGGCCTAGAGGTGGGCACTGGGCTTGGAAAAGCAGCTAGCGCAAGGCAGGCTGCGAGGGGGCAGAGGAGGATGGGAGGAGACAGACTGGAGAGAGTGGGTCAGACTCCCTTCGAGGGAGGACCCCTGCTCAGCACAGGGCATGAGCCCCTGGTAAGAGGCTCTGGCTCCTGCTCTATGCCCTACCTCTGGCCCCTCCAGCCCCCCACTCATGCTCCTTTCTGCTCCCCTCAGTGTCCCCTCCCACCACTGTTTCCTACTCCTGCTGTTTCCTATTTTCAGCCTTCCTATCCTGAGCCCTGGGTCCCCTGGGACGCGCTTCGGGGCTGGGCCTGCTGCGCCCCTCCCTGGTTCACCTGAGTCTCCCAGGCCCCAGGATGCCCTAGAGGCCTGGTGAGTTACCTGGGACTGAGGATGGGTGGGAGGAAACTAGCAGTAGAGATTTGCCCTGAGGGCTGAGATGGGGCGCTGGAACCTAAGGTGGGAGGGAGGAAGTACATTGTAGGTGGGGGGCTTTTTTTGGGGGGGAAGGGGGGATAGTCAGGTCAAGGAGGGTGGTGTTCAGTCGGGGGACTACTGCTGGAGGTGGGATTTTGAGTGTGCCATCGATGGGGTTAAATGAGTCTATCTCTTCCTCCAAGATTTGGCTGTGGGACCCTGGGAATGTGTGGGTGGGGGGCGTGGGGTGGGGCCAGGAGGCAGGCATTCCAGAGATACTCAGGGGGGTAAGGGGCCAGTAACCACGACCTTTCCCTCTTCTCAGAAAAATTACAAGCAGATGTGGGTGCCTCAGGAGGTCCAGAGCAGGGAGCCAGGGCAAGACTTGGGAACACCAAACACGGAATTGGAAACCAGCGTGGGGGTGGGGCTGCCGGATCTCTGGTCGCCTCAGAGCCCTGGGGAACTGAGGGAAGGGTTCTCTGGGGTCCGGATCCTCCTCCCACCCACAGCCCCAGCAAGGCCAGGGGTGGAGGAGATGGCCAGTGGGGCCCATCTCCAAATGGCTGATGGTGGTCTGCAGTCGGGGAGAGGGGGTAATCCCTCCTGACTGAGGCCCGATTGGGGACCTCCTCAGGTGACACCTCATAGAGCCGAGGGTGGTGATGAGCTGGCAAGGGTCAGCTCTAGGATGTGCATGGGGTGGGGTGAGGTGGGCTGGTTTGGGGTGTTTGCTGCTTTCTGTGGGATAAATACAACCCCCCCCCCACACACACACCACCAGCAGCCTGATTCTGAGCTGCCCATCAAGTGTGGGGGTAAGGAGAGAGATGGGGACAGTTGGCTGTCTCCAGCCTGCACACCACTGATTAGAAAGGACTTCTTTCAAGCACCTGGGACCCAGCCCCATTCAGGGTCCACCACAGCCTTGCCCCCAGGGAAGGGAGGGCACTCCTGAGCCCCAGCTGCTCAGAGAGAGCCCTGCCCCCTTCCTGGCCTCCAACATGACCTCAACTTGCTGGTTCTCCTTTCATGCCTTGGTATAAATATTGAAGCTCCCGGTCAGGCCCTGGGCTGAGGGCGGGGGACTCAGAGATAGAGTCCCTGCCACCAGAGGCTGTGGTCAGAGAACCGATATTACAACACCGGTGACTGCAAGTAGGGGGCACCTGAGCCACTTCTTGGAAGCTCTCTCCACTGACTTCAGCCCTCAGGCTCCTGGCTGCAGTACCACTGCCCCCTGCTGCTCTGCGCCTGACTCGACTAGTTGAAGGCCCCTGCAATGTCACCACCCCTGAATCCCCTCCTCCTCCTGGCCTTGGGCCTGAGACTGGTGGGATCCCTCAGCCCCAACGACCCCAATGTGTGCATCTTCTGGGAAAGGTGAGTGCGTGTCCTGTTGTGCCTTCCCAGCACCTGCACTGTGCCCGCTCCTGGCTTCTCTCTCCCCATGCCCCCTCTCCCTTCTTTATTTCTCTTGGTATTCCCTCTCTGGGCTGTCAGAGAACTTCTTCCTGACTTGGCCTCATTCTCTGTCCCATCTCTAACCCAGTAAGTTTTCTGTCCCCAGCCACTGGCCCCTGTGGCAGGCTGACTGCAGGGCAGGGAGCAGGGTGGGGGTCACTCACGGCCAGGGTGGGTGGGTGGGGAGGCCAGGGCTGGGCAACAAGGTCCAGGGCAGAAGTGGGCCTGCAGGGCCTCCTCCGCCCACTTCCAGTGGCCCCAGAAGCCTGTTCTAGCTTCATCTCCTCAGACAACAGGCAAACTGAGAGGGGGATGGAGGAGGGGAGGGAAGGGGAGGGGAAGGAAGGAGCTGGTCCAACAGTGGGAGGACAGGCTTCGATGAGGGGTCCTGGGAGTGTTCCAGTTAAGGCAGAATCACTCCAGGCTGGAGCGGTGGCGTTCCCATCCCGGAAGCCCAGACCTTGGGGTGGTGGTTCCCCACTGAGGGCTAGTGCTCCTGGCCTGGCTTCCTGCTTTCCCTGTGCCCTGCGCGCCTCTGACCCTGTGCCTGGTCTCGCAGCTTTACCACCACCACCAAGGAGTCCCACTCGCGCCCCTTTAGCCTGCTTCCCTCCGAGCCCTGTGGTCGGTCCTGGGAGGGCCCCCACGTCTGCCCGCGGCCCACGTGAGTGCCCTTCCCTCCCGCTCCGTCTGCCTGAGTCACCAGAGAAAGACACGCGTGCATGTGTGTGTGTGAGTGTGCTGTATGCTTGAGGTTAGGTGGGACCAGGAAGGATGACCCCTCCTATACCCCTAGCCCCTAGGGCTGCAGTCAGGGCCCTAGGAGGGGGTGGCCGGGACTGAGGGCCGCTGGGGTCTCGCCAGGGTCGTCTACCGGACCGTGTACCGCCAGGTGGTGAAGACCCAGCACCGCCAGCGCCTGCAGTGCTGCCGGGGCTTCTACCAAAGCAGCGAGACCTGTGTCCGTGAGTCCCAGAGGGAGCTCCCGCTCCCCACCTTTCCCAGACAGCGCAGAGCGGACCTGGAGGGGCGCGCTGCTGGGCCCTGGAGGGGGTGGGGCCAAAGAGTGGCCGGGGCTTCCCACCAGCTACTTTTCCGCTCCCTGGAGTTTAAGCCCCGCCCCTGGCCGTCTGGCCACGCTCTCCTTGGCGGTGGCAGCTTCACGTCCCCAGTCCCTGTCCCTTGTCCTTGAGATGCAGCTTCTGCATCTCTGTCGCTCGTTACCCTAGCGAGCTTCCCTTTGGGCTGTACCCCTTCCCACCCGGCTGACTGGCTACTGTCCGGTCTCTCCCGGCCTGCCCCCTTCCCGCCCCCCCCCCCCCCCCCCCCCCCCCCCCCCCCCCCCCCCCCCCCCCCCCCCCCCCACCCCCCCCCCCCCCCCCCACCACACACAATGTGACCCGCTGTCTGGAGTCAGTCTGCCTCTCTCTCCTCCTCTCCCCAACCGCTGCAGAGTCTGTCCCAGCCTGCCCTAGGCCCTCCCAGGGCTCCTCTATAAGGGGGCTTGTGCTGGGGCCTCTCTGGGGAAATCACTGCCCCTTCCCAAGTATGCAGAGAATCTGTCACGTTCTGAGCGGGTCGCTGCCCCGGGGTCTGTGTGGGTCTTGGAGGCAGAATTGGTGCTGGGGTGCGGGGAGCAGTGTGGGAGGAAGGTGGGTGCAGGTGCAGGGTACATCTCCCCCCTCACACCCGTCTCTGCCCCAGCGCTGTGTCTCCGGGAGTGTGTCCACGGCCGCTGTGTGGCGCCCAACCAGTGCCAGTGTGTGGAGGGCTGGCGGGGCGAGGACTGCTCCAGCGGTGAGTGGCTGGGAGCTGTAGCCTCTTGCCCTCCTAGGGTCACTGTCCCTACCAAAGCACAGGCCCTGGGGACTTGCGCGGCAATGACCGAAGCCCTTTAGCCAGCTGCCTTTTCTGCAGATGTGGGGTGGGCAGCTGAGAGCCGGGCTGGCCAGAGGCTGGGCAGGGACTGGACTCCATGGTCGTGCTCTGTCCCACAGAGTGTGGCCCGGGAGTGTGGGGGCCGGAGTGTGAAAAGCCCTGCAGCTGTGGCAACAGCAGTTCCTGTGACCCCAAGAATGGGGTGTGTACCTGCCCCTCTGGCCTGCAGCCCCCCAACTGCCGCCACCCGTGCCCTCCTGGTCTCTATGGTCCTGCCTGCCAGTTCAGCTGTCAATGCCATGAGGCACCCTGTGACCCCCAGACGGGAGCCTGCCGCTGCCCCCCAGAGAAAACTGGGCCCACGTAAGTACTGGGGGGACAAACTAACGGGGCTGCAGACATGGGACCACACAGGGATACATGGGGTCATAGGGTCCCAAATGTGAGAGTAGAGTTGTAAGGATGGAGGTCTCTGCCATCCTGATCTAACGGGACCCCATGGTTGACTGGTTTAGTGCGTGTAAAAGGGCCGCCGCCTCTTGGTGTGTGACCCACCCCGCAGCCCTTGGAAGAAAGGCTTAGTGCCCCGCTTCCATGAAGATGACCGCCCAGGACCCCAGTGAGGAGCTGCTGCTCTGCATGCAGCACACGGGTTCCCACGCCTCAGACTGTAGCCCATCGCTGTGGTTTCTTGCCTGCCGGGGAGGCTTGTTAGGGTGGCAACATGGACGAGCATGGTGTGGAGCGGAGCTGTACAAGCGGCAGTGGGAGGAGGAGTCTGTTTCTAGGCACAGTGCAAGGAGCGGTGGGAAGCCACAAGAGGGAGAGAGCAAACACCCCCCCAAACCAAACCCACCGCTAGCAAGTTGATTCCCACTCAAAATGACCCCAATAGGATGGACTAGAACTGCTCCCTGGGAGTGCTGAGACTGTACATCTTCAGCAGAGCAGACCTGCATAGTAGCTGGTAGACTTGAACCACCAACCTCATAGTTAGCACGCCAATGCTAAACCACGACACCACCAGGCTCCTACAAGAGGGAGAAGGTGCTCCGAGAAGGCTTTGTGGTGGAGGGGGTCCCAGTCAGCTGGGGCCTCCAGGACAGAAAGATGCCAGGGGCAGAGGTGTTCTGGGAGGGCACCAAGGTGAGGCACTAGTGTAGGGTGCACAGGGAGCCACCGTGTGCAGCCCACGACTACACGCTTCCCCCACCTCCATTCCAGCACCTGTCAGTTCCGATCCTAGAAACCTGTACTCCCCAATTTCTGCAATGCCCAACAGAGAAGGGGGCTGGGACCCCGAGGACAGGGGTCTGAGTCTCGTGGTCCATCCTTCCTCCTGGGGAGGGCCCGCATGCCGTTATCAGCTCCTGGATAGGTAAGGAGGGAGGCAGGCAGGTACTGCTGACTCTGACCTCCCCACTCTGCCCTGCAGCTGTGAGAGGCCCTGTTTCCCAAGCACTGTCGGTGTCTGCCCCAACACCTGTCATTGCCACAATGGGGGTGTCTGCCAGGGCCCCCAGAGCTCCTGCAGTTGCCCACCTGGCTGGATGGTATGAAGGGTGTGGTGGGAGTCTGGGGAGGATCCTGTGGGTGGTTCTCAACAGGGCTCTGAGAAGAATGGTTTTTTTTTTTTTTTTTTTTTTGGTGGG
>NW_022111325.1:3546943-3560366 GCF_000313985.2 Echinops telfairi
CCTGGACCACTGCCTCTGCCTGCACGGCGGCGTCTGCCGGGCCGACAGCGGCCTCTGCCGGTGCGCGCCGGGCTACACGGTGAGGCGCGCCCCCCGGCGGAGGGTGGGGGCCAGGGCGCGGGCGCCCGTCCCTCTCACGTCCCCCCCACCCTCCCACTTCCCAGGGCCAGCACTGCGATAGCCTGTGTCCCCCTGACACTTTCGGGGTCAACTGCTCTGCACGCTGCTCCTGCGAAAACGCCATCTCCTGCTCCCCCATCGATGGCACCTGTGTCTGCAAGGAAGGTAATGGGCCAAGGGCAAGGTGGGGTGCTACGGAGAAAGGGCAGGGCCCCTGGGCAGGAAACAGGGGAGGCGAAGGTGGCCAGGCTGCTACCCTTCCTGGAATATCCTTTGTTTTGTGTGTGTGTTTTTCCATTAGCCACAAAACTCTTACTGGTCAAAGGCCCAGCCAGAAAGCATCCTAAGGGGGAACCCTCCTCAGTCCCACAGTTGTTACAGAGCCTGATGGCAGCACCCCGCTGGGCTGGGGGTGTAGCAGGGGAGCACCTGGCAACTCTCCGGTTGTTTGGCTCACTCTCCAGTTAATTTGACAAATGCCCAGTCCTGTGTCTTACTGATGGTCTGAGGCCTTGGTAAGCCTCTGAGTTTGTATAAGCCTGTCCCAGGGACTGGCACAGCACAGGTGGTCAGTTAGCCTCGGGAGTGGTGGCCCTGTGAGAAAAGCACTGGGTTACTCACTGCAAGATTGGTGGTTCAAACCTACCAGCTGCACCCTGGGAGAACAAAGGAGCAGCCTACTCCCACAAAAGTGCACATCCTCTGGAGCCCGCATTGACTAGATGGCAGTGGGGGTGGAGCAGCCGTGAATGGGTCTCATGCTTGTCACTTGGCTGGGACCACGGGCCCAATCCCCTCCCCAGCTCATGGCACAGTCTGCCCAGAGTGCACTTGCTCAGGAGGAGGCTGGCTCCCCATGCCCACCTGCAAGGCCCTTCTCCAGGTTGGCAGCGTGGTAACTGCTCTGTGCCCTGCCCACCGGGAACCTGGGGCTTTGGTTGCAATGTCAGCTGCCAGTGTGCCCATGGGGCAGCCTGCAGCCCCCAAACTGGAGCCTGCACCTGTACTCCTGGGTGGCATGGGATCCACTGCCAGCTGCCTTGCCCGGTGAGTGCTGCCAGCCTGCCCGAGTGTGTGTGGTGGGGAAGGAGCACTGCAGCCCCAGCTGACCTACCTGCCCTTCCCTTTGCCCCTCCTCAAGAAGGGGCAGTTTGGTGAAGGCTGTGCCAGCCGCTGTGACTGTGACTATGCTGATGGCTGTGACCCCATTGACGGACACTGCCGGTGCCAGGCTGGTTGGACGGGTGAGCACTCGGCATGCGGGCCCCAAGCCTGATGTGCCCATGGCGGGGAGCCGAAATAGAAGCTGGTAGGAAGTGTGGCTAAGGGAAGCCCCCAAGGTCGGGAGGAGGCCCAGGCCAGGCTCCCTTACCCGTCTCTCCCACAGGCGTCCGCTGCAGCCTGCCTTGCCCTCAGGGCTTCTGGGGGACCAACTGCAGCCACACCTGCACCTGCAAGAACGGGGGCACCTGCATCCCTGAGAATGGCAACTGTGTGTGTGTCCCCGGCTTCCGAGGCCCTTCCTGCCAGAGACGTGAGGCTGCCTGCCCTCCCCTCTCACCTGTCAGCAGTAGGGGGCGGCGTTCATGCCAGAAGTGCCCCCACACCACCCCTGACCCCAGCAGTTCTCAACCTGTGGGCCTCAACCCCTTTGGGGGTCGAGCGACCCTTTCACAGGGGTCGCCCAATTCATAACAGTAGCAAAATGACAGTGATGAAGTAGCAACGAAAATAATGTGATGGTTGGGGGGGTCACCACACCATGAGGAGCTGTGTGAAAGGGTCGTGGCATGAGGAAGGCTGAGAACCACTCCTTACCCTGCCCTTGTGGCCCCTCCTCTTCAGGCCAGTTAGTGCAGCTGGAATTGGGAAGTCAGGGGGTCACGGACTGGTGGAGGGCTGGCCCATTACTAGGTGCCCCTTTCCCGCAGCCTGTCAGCCGGGCCGCTATGGCAAACGCTGTGTGCCCTGCAAGTGTGCCAACCACTCCTCCTGCCACCCTTCGGACGGGACCTGCTACTGCCTGGCTGGTTGGACAGGCCCCGACTGCTCCCGGCGTACGTGTGCGGTGGCTGTGCCAGGGTTCCTTTCCAGGGGTGGGGGTGGGGGTGGGGGTGGGGGAGGCCCCGTCCCCTTGCTCCTGGCCACAAAAGCCTCCAGGGCCACCTGGACTCAGTCGCTGACCCACTCCCCCATACGCCCTGGGCCTCACCTACATGCTGGGTACTGCCCTCCGTGCTGGCCGGGCAGCAGTGAGGCACACCGGAGGGCACTCTGCCCTCCCACAGGCCGGCAGGGGACCAACAGCAGAAGCTCTGTTTGGACCCGCCCTGTTGTTTCTGGTGCTGCATTTTCACGTTTACGCATGGTCTCCTTCCCACACCAATACCTGCAGATCCTGGGCCAGAGTAACCCCCATAGGAGTCCATTTTTGGCAAGGGGAAATAAGTGGCTGTTATTTTGAAAAAGGCTGGGTTGAAGCTGACCAGCAGGTGGGGAAGAGAGAGGGTGACACACACACACACACACACACACACACACACACACACACACACACACACGTTTCATGGTTGACGGCTCTGCCCTGTGCCTTCCTCACAATGGTTCCTGTACCTGAGCCCTTGCTGCAGCCGCTGTGTCACTATGTCCCATCGAGGGCCCTCCTCTTTTGCTGACCACCCCCCCCCCACACACACACACACTTTACCAAGCACGAGGGCAGGGATGTTGGGAGGTGTCTGCCTGTAGAACTCTGTGGTACCTCTGGTTAGACTGTTGGTGCCAGAGACACATGTCAGGAAGGCAGCCATGCACGCCTCTCTTGTGTAACTGGGGTGGTGTGGAAGCCTTTGGTGCTTGGGCGCTGGGCGAGCTTCTGTGAAGTGTGTGTGAGAGAGCCAAAGGAACCCTGGTGGTACAGTGGGTTGAGCGCTGGGCTGTAAGCTGCAGGTTCAAGCTCATTGGCTGCTCTGTGAGAGAAAGCTGATGCTGTCTGCTTCTGTAAGTGTCTATAGCCTCAGGACCCTGGGGGCAGTACACATAACCCTATAGGCTCACCCTGAGTGGGACCTGATCCTGCCATAGTGGCACAATCACTCGAGAGCCCAGTGCCAATGACGTGGACTTGGCAGTTGGGTGCCCGAGGGTGTCGTTCATGGGAGAGACAGGTCTGAAAATAGAGCGTAAGGCCTCATTTGCAGCCCGGGTGTTCCCGGCCAGACCAACACTGAGTTGTACCCTTCAAAGATGGGAGGCCTCAGGAGGAGACCCAGGAGAGACTGGCTCTACCCGGTCCCGGCCCCCCACAAACCCCTTCTCTCCTGCAGCATGCCCTCCAGGATCCTGGGGGTCCAACTGCGCCCAGCTCTGCCAGTGTCGCAACGGTGGGACCTGCCACCCCCAGGATGGGGGCTGTCTCTGCCCTCCAGGCTGGACTGGGCACCTCTGTCTAGAAGGTACCAACCCTAGGGGACCCCTATGCCCCTGCCCAGCCAGGACACAGGATCTCTTGGTCCCTCTGAGCCCTCCTTCTCCTGCCTCCCCCAGGCTGCCCTCCAGGAGTATTTGGCACCAACTGCTCCCAGCCGTGCCAGTGTGGGCCCGGGGAGAGGTGCCACCCGGAGACCGGAGCCTGTGTGTGTCCCCCAGGACACAGCGGTGCCCCCTGCAGGATCGGTGAGTTCTCATCTGGCTGATGGCCCCCAGAGAGCCAGGGCACTGGACCCTTCCCCTGGGCTTGGCCAAGGCCTGGGCTGCCTTGCACCATCCTTCCCTCCCTCCCTGTGCTCACACCGACCCTGCCCTGAGGGACCGCCCCTCCCGCCCACAGGCAGCCAGGAGCCCTTCACGATGATGCCTACCACGCCAGTGGTCTATAACTCGCTGGGGGCGGTGATTGGCATTGCTGTGCTGGGGTCACTGGTGGTGGCACTTGTGGCCCTGTTCATCGGCTACCGCCACTGGCAGAAAGGCAAGGAACACCAACACCTGGCCGTGGCCTACAGCAGCGGACAGCTGGATGGCTCGGAGTATGTCATGCCAGGTGTGTGAGCACACCCACTGGGGGGGTCGGGCCCCCCATGGGCGCCCCCCTCCCCCAAATCAGCTGCTGGATCTGAGGAACAGGGATGGGTAGGTGGGACTCCTGGGCTCCTGTGTGGAGCCGGGACGCAGGAAGTGGGGGAAGGTCAGCGAGGCCCAACGACTGACCTGGTCTGGCTCTCAAAGCCCCTGGGCCCTTGGGCGGCTCGTGTCATTCCTGCAGATGTCCCCCCGAGCTACAGTCACTACTACTCCAACCCCAGCTACCACACCCTGTCCCAGTGCTCTCCTCGCCGCCCGCCCCCAAACAAGGTCAGTGCTGGGGGAAGGGAGGGTGCAGCTCCAGTTGGCATGGCATGCTCCCCATTGTGCCCTCCCCACTGTACCAGGCTCCAGGCACTCAGCTCTTTGCCAGCCTCCCTGAGCGGCCAGGAGGAGCCCATGGGCACGATAACCATGCCACCCTGCCTGCTGACTGGAAGCACCACCGGGAGCCCCCAGCAGGGTCTCTGGACAGGGGTAGGTGCCGGGTAGGATGGTTCGGGGCAGTGCAGCAGCCAGGGTCCGTAGGTCTGGAGAAGGGTTTTTTTCTGGGCCGCAGTTCTAAAGGGATGGGGGAGCTTGCAGAAGGGGGCTTGATGATAGTTGCCAAAGAGGCACAGAGGAGCCCTGGTGTCGTAGTGAGTTACATGTTGGGCTGCTACCCACCAGGTCAGCAGTTCTAACCCACCAACCGCCCAAGGGAAGAAAGATTTTATTTACCTTCTATTCCTGTAAAGAGTTACAGTCTCAGAAACCCATTGGGGCAGTGCCGTTGGTGTTGGTGTGAGGTGCCATCCAGTTGGTTCTGACCCATAGCAGCCCTGCGCACAGCAGAGTGAAACACTGCCCGGCCCTGCGCCAGCCTCCCAGTGGGTCCGTGCCTGAGCCCAGGCAGTGCTGCGGCCACGGTGCCGGTCCATGTCGCTGAGGGCCTTCCTTGTTCCCTGCAGTGACCTCGAGGGTCACCAGGTCTCAGAATTGATTCGATGGTGATGAGTGGAGCCTGGTGGCATTTTGTGTTGGGCTGCTAGCGCAAGGTCAGCAGTTCTAACTCACCAGCCGGGCCCTTCTTGGGAGAAGGATGAGGCTTTTTGCTCCTGTAAAGAACTACGGGTCCAGGAACCCCCCCTAGGGAGGAGCCCTGCTCTCTCTGAGTCAGACCAGCTCCATGGCAGTGGGCTGGGTTATTATTATTATTTCTCTTTCAGGTAGCAATCACTTGGACCGAAGCTACAGCTACACATACAGCAATGGTAATGGCCTTGGCTAGTTCCCCAGTAAAAGTGTGAGAACAGAGAAGGGAGGGATGTGGCCCCACTGGATGTTATCTCCTGCATCCTTCCAACCTGCCTTCTCCTCTCTGTCCACAGGGCCCATCTCTGAGGAGGGCCTGGGGGCCAGTGTGGCTTCCCTGAGCAGCGAGAACCCCTATGCTACCATCCGGGACCTCCCCTGCCTGCCAGGGGGTCCCCGAGAGAGCAGCTACGTGGAGATGAAAGCGCCCCCCTCAGGCTCTCCTCCCAGGCAGCCACCTCAGCTCCGGGACAGCCAGAGACGGCGACAGCCCCAGCCCCAGAGAGACAGCGGCACCTACGAACAGCCCAGCCCACTAGTCCATGGTGAGCCTCCCTGCCCCCAGGGGGTGGGGGCGGAGGGGAGGGTAGAAGGTGAGAGGAAAGAGGGGGTGAGAGAACCAGCAGGGGCAGCAAGAGAGGCCTTTGGGTGGAGCCTGGCATCACGCCTCCCCAGTGCTGGGCGGTCCTGCTGCCCCGTGAAGCCCGTCTCCTCACCTGGGAACTGGAGCTGTGCTATATTCCTGCAGGCTAAGCTTTTGAGGCAGCACCTGAGCTGGAGGTGGTACCCAGGAAGGTGGCAGGCCTGTGACAAAGTGTCCTCACAGCTTATGAAGCAGGCCGGCCCAGGTGGCCGAGGCAGTCCAAAGCACTTGCTCAGAGCCACACTGCCAAGTGGGCAGTGGGTCTGTGTCCAGGCACCACCCATCTCTCTTTGGACAGAAGAGACTGGAGAAGGGAGGAGTGTGATGGGAGGGAGGAGCCTGCCCCCTCATCCTGCCCCCCACCCCCTCCCTCTGTCTGCAGACCCAGACTCTTTGAGATCCCAGCCTCCCTTGCCGCCCGGACTGCCCCCTGGCCACTACGACTCACCCAAGAACAGCCACATCCCAGGACACTATGATTTGCCACCAGTCCGGCATCCCCCATCACCCCCACGTCGGCGCCAGGACCGTTGAGGAGCCAAGATGGTGTGGGAGAAGTCAGCACCCCGGCCCTCTGTTCCCCAAGACCGGGGAGAGAGCCTGGTGGACTGGTGCCAGGAGCAGGGGGAGGAGCGGAGGCCGCGGATGTGAACACGTTTAGTGGAGGACGTGAACAGAGAGGATGAAAGCCCAGCTTCTAGTGTGGGAGACATTGGGCGGCAGCACCCCTGGGTCAGCCCACTGCTCCCCCAACTCCAGGACCTGTAGGCATAAACTGCTGAGATGAACGAGGCCGGTGACCCAGACACAAATGGGACTCTGCAGGCCGGGTGCCTGCCTGACTCAGTCTGTCTATATGGGGCTGCAGAGGGGTGCCAGCCACAGGTTCTCTCTTAGGGTACTCGTCATTGAGTGGGGAGGCAGCCCAAGCCCAGTCATTCTAGCAATAGCCGCCTAAGTGGTCTCCCAGCACCCACCCACTTGGTATCTCGTCCAGTGAACTGTTCCAAATGCAAATGCGAGGTGACACTGTCCCCAGATCTTCATTGAGGTCCCCTTGGGCCAGAGTGAAATGTTAGCCCAGCCATAAAGGCCCTATCTGCCTCCCCAGCCTCTCCGTGAAATGGGCTCCCTGTCACTGCCAAGCCAAGGCCAGTCACACGGGCGGGCCTCCAGGTTCTCCTAGTTCTCACACTTCTTCCTGACATAGGGACTTGGCACTTCTGGAAAGTTCTTCCTCCCCCCAAACACCTCGTGACTCTTCCTCCTCCATACCTTTCTGTAGTGTGAGCTCCCCAAAGGCAGGAATCCTGGGTTTATGCTCAACATCGGTTCCCCCTGGGCTCATAGTAGGCGCTCAATAAATGTTCTCCAAAAGGCAGGGCGGCTGAGTGATTGGAAAGTAGGTGACCCTGTGGTCTGTGGCTAGCAGGGCAAATGGTGTGTGCCTAAGAGTGCAGAGCACAGGCCAAAGAGGAGCCAGGCACAAAGGGTCACAGGTGGGCGGGAGTGCTGGGGGCAGGAGTGGGGTGGGGCTGGGGGCAGGAGGCAGGAAAGGGGCCTGGAGGAGACATGCTCAAGTGGGGCTGGCTGAGAACAAGAACAGGGTTGACACTAACCGAGGACCCTCCTCAACAGCTCAATCAGGGGTTAATGGAGACCCCAACCAGCCTGGGAACTCAACAGGTGAGACATGAAAACCCACCTCTGGGCCAACTGTGAGTCTCTGGTGTTTCCACCAGGTGCTGCCCTCTCCTTGGATATGCCCTGGTGGCATCGTGGTCCCGCATTGCGTTGGCGTTTGTTGCCTGTGATCCGCAAGGTCAGCTGTTTGCAGCAACCACCAGCTGCTCCGCAGAAGACAGGGCTTAGTTAGGGCTTAAAGTAAAGAGTTGCAGCCTGAGAAACCTGCTGGGGCAGTTCTAACCTGTCCTACGGAGTCGCTATAGGGTCGCAGTGAGTAGGAATCCGCTTGATGGATGGCAGGGAGTTGAACTAGAATCCGCTGACTGCAGGGACCTTCACAGGGGGGACTCCTTCCCCACAGGACACATAACCAGATGATTTTGATTTGCTCAGAGGCCAGCCCTCCCTGCCAAATCTTCCCTCCGCAGCCTTGTCCCGCCCCTTCCGCGCTCCCTACGTCCACCGTGGTCTAGTCTAGCCCCGCCCTCTCCTCTCTGGACCCCTTCTAGGTCCGCTGATCTCCACGATTCAAGGCCTCATCCAAGTCCAGGTCGCCCCAGCCCGTCCCTTGACTGGATCCACCACGCAGGGGTTGCGTCTCCCGTGGCCCCTCCCCTCCCCTACCTAGCCACGCCCCGTCCACCGAGTCGGCCTTAGCCCCGCCCCCGCCCGGCTCCTCCCTTCGCGCCTCGCTCTGACCCTGCGGCGCCCCCTGGCGGCCCCGCGTGCGCTCTGCCGGCGCCCTTTCCCGCCGGGCCGTCGCACGTCGCGCGGTTGCCGTGGAGAGGGACGCGGAGCCGAATCCGCCGCGGTGGGAGCCGTCCGGGGTTGCGACGCGGGCCGAGAGCCCGGATCCAGCCACTCCTGTGGCGAGGCCTCGGAGTCCCCTAGTGTCTCGCCGCCGCTGCGGGCCGCGCCGGCATGTCGGGCGAGGCGAGCGCGGCCTCGCCCAGGCCGCCGCGACCCGGGACCCAGAAGGCATCCGGCACGGTGACCAAGAAGGGGGAGCGCGGGACCAAGGAGAAGCCGGCGACCAACCTGCAGCTGTTGGGCGAGGAGGAGCCCAAGAACCCGGGTACGGCGGCGGCCGGGGGCTTTAGTAGCCGGGCGGCGGCGGGGACTGCCCGAGGCGAACAAGGCCGGAAATAAGGAAATAGTGGCCTTTCTGGCCCCCAGTAGTGCTGCAGCGGAAGCCTGCAACTCCTCAGTGCCCGCCGCCTGATGTTAGACACCCCGGGGTTAGCAGCCGCCCCGCAGCAGCCTGGCGGGTGGGTGCTCCAGGGTCCCACGCTAGGCACGAGCTTCCTTCGTCTGTCTTCCAAAAGACCCAAACTCACTGCCATCATCAAGTCTGTTCCGAGTCCTGGCGACCTTGTACGACAGGGTAGAACTGCTTTCTGAGTCTGTAATTTTTACAGGAGTAGAAAGCCTCGACTTTCTCCTGTGAAGCGACTGGTGGTTTCGATCTGCAGACCATGCGGCTTGCAGCTCAATATATAACCACTAAGCCACAACTCCACGCCCTGCCCATGCTGGGCCCTTGGTGTGGAACTCTTCCCACCCCTTCCTCGAACTAACCCCATCTCCCCTTCAAGGAGCCTCGCAAGCCTCTCAACTCCTCCAGGAAACGCTCTTCACTCGCCCCTCTCATTCCTTCACCCCTCACCCCACCGGCAGCCCCTGCCTTTCTCTCCAGAGGGCTCCCAGTGGCAACACAGGGTCTGTCCTGCAGCAGGTGCCCCCATAGTGGTTGTTCTTTTGTGGGGGGTGGGGGTGGGGGTGGAGGAAGCCCTATCTCTCCACACTCCACAGCCTGGCCTCTATTTTGTCCCCAAATAGGCCAAGCCTCTCTCTCTCCCCTCCCCCACCCCAAACGCATTTGCTGGTCTTGGCTTTTCTGTCTGCAGTGTGCTCTCTTTCAGATCTTAATGTGCCGGGATTTCCTCCTTAGCACACTCAGCTCAGATGCCACCTCTTTAGGCAGGGCTTCCCCGACCTCCTTCCTCTCCTCACTCACTGTCACGGAGTCGTGGAGACCCTCTAGGACGGAGGGAACTGCCCCCGTGGCTTGCTGAGACTGTCACTCCTTAGGGGAGTAGAAAGCCTCCTCTTCCTCCTAAGGAGCGGGGGCAGTTGGGGGTTTCTAACTGCTGACCTTTCGTTGAGTAGCCCAAAGCAGTACCCACTTTGCTACCGGGGCTCCACGCCCTCCCGTAGCCTGGAGTATTTTCTCCATAGTCCCGACGTCCACAGGAAGTTGTCTAGGATTCTGCAGGGGTCTCTGGGTGGCACCGATGGTCAGGTGCTGGGAGATGAACCAAAGGTTGGTGGGCTCAACCTACTGAGAGGCACCTCCGAAGAGAGGCCTGGCAGTGGCCTTTGGAAAGATCACAGCCATGAAACCCCGTGGAAGACAGTTGTGCTCCGAAGCACCTGGCTTCACCATGAAACAGGCCAGCTGGATGGCCACTGCTTTTGTTTTGGCTTAACCACCACACCAATTGCCAGAGTCCTGATTGTCGTCCCCACTGGCTCCTTGGACACAGGGTGGGCGTGTGCTGAAAGACTGGATGAACGACTCCCGTGGAAGGGTGCACCAGCATTGGACTGAGAGGGTGGGGGTTTGGTTTCTTCGCTGCTCTCCTAAGAGGCAGGGGGGCCTAGTGGTTAAGAGCGTGGATCTGTAATTGGGACAGTAAATGGCCCCACTACCCCAGAGTGCTCTCAGGGATCACAGGGGCTAGTAGGTGGAACGTGCTCCTGGCACAAGGTCTGAGTGCTCTAAGCGTCCACCACCCTTAGCTGTGTGTCCTGGGGTGACTGCTGTAAAATAGAGATGGGATCTTGCCCTGGCTGGCTGGGATCAGGAGCAACAGATGTGATGGTGACAAACTAACTTGTAAACGGCAAAGTCACTGGTCCACTCCCTCCCCCAAACCATCCAGTCTGCACCTGCTGTGTGCCCCATGTCCTTCTCAGTGCGACACCTAGCACCCAGCGCAGCTGCTGGGTCTCAGCAAGGTGGATCCATATTTTCAACTTAATTTGAGCTCAGAGAACCCACACTCTGGCTGGCTCCCCACTCCCCCCTTTTGGATACAGTATGATTCAAAAAGATGTATAGGGAGGAAGGCGGGGGTGAGGGGGGGGAGGCGGGGGCAATGATGGGAGCACAGAGGGGGCAGTACGTTCATTCATATAATCAACAATTATTTTTCTAATGCCTGTGCTTTACCAGGCCTTAGGGAGACTGACAGGTGACCAAGATGACCCAATCCTGCTCCCATGGAAACCAGTGGAAGGGTATAAAGGACAACTCAAACTAATTAAGCAAAAAAGAACTCCTTGGAAGCCTTGGTTCAAACCAGCCAGCTTTCTCTCGTCAGAGAGGAGCAGGAACCTGCTTTGTATGGATTGGGGTGGGGTGTGTGAAACAACTTGGGGTAAAAGCTCTGCTTGGCCAACCTTGGTCACATATTGGCTCAGAGGTTGGTGCCGTTACTTGGGTGGCAAGTGTGAGCTGGAGAAGGGCCGTTTCCCAGGAAGGGTGACGAGACAGGTCCGAACCCAGTCACACTCGGAACGAGCATGCAGAGCACTGGGTACGGTATGGAAAACTGCGTAGAAGGTGGGGAGAAGGGCGCCGGGCAGGTAGGTGGGTTATGAGGCTCTTTCCAGGGTCCTGGGGACTCTGTGGCAGTGGTAGTGAGGGGGGGGGGTGTTTCGGTAGGGAAAGGGCAGAGGAGTGGGACTGGGTCTGCTCCTTGGAGAAATACTTCCGAGGTCGACATAATGGGAGCTAGTGACAAGTAGAATTAGGGGGGGGTGGGGGTAGTGAGGGACAAAGCAGGACTGAGGCCTCGTCCCTGGATTGGGCAGCCGTGAGACAGGACAGGAGCATGCGCAGGGAGCCAGGAGCATGCGCAGGGAGCCGGCTTGCCCTTTTCTTTCTTTTTTTTAAACAGATTTATTGGCACATCATTTACATAGCATACACTTCAATAGTTCAATCACATCAAGGAGAATTGTACAATCATTACCATATCAATATTATTAGAACGACCCCCACCCCCCATGGTTGAATCGCCTTCAAGATGAGTTGGGAAATCACAGTCCTAGTGCTCCCTCCCCCCTCCCGTCTTCATCTCCCACTCCAGAAATCCCCCTTCCCTCCTTATCATCACCCACTCCCACCCCTGCCTCCCCCAGCAACCCCTGTAGCTGTTATTTTCACTATGCATCCACTCCTGTGGGCTGCAAACTGGGAAACCCAACAGAAACAAAAAAAAAACCACATTCAAAATAAGGTGGTGTGGATAAAATAATAATAATATAAAGACCAAAATACAAAGAATGAGTAAGAAACAAGAGACCTTCACCGACATTTCAAAAGCCAGGGGAAGACATTTCTGTCCTGGAACAAGTTAGAGAGACTTTGCACACGGAACCAACTCAAGCCGGGTCCACAGGGAGGTCATCAGGCCATGCGCACATTCAAGGTTACAGTGGTCTCTGCCTGACTGCAAGGCTGTTTGGGACTCTGACCAGAAACCGTGTAGCTGGATTTTGGTCTTCCACTGTCCGCCATAGCCTTCTACAAAGTGGGTGTTCATAAATTTAGCTCCAGTACTTTTCCCATCGCCATATTCAAAATTTTAATGGTCATCTTTGGGTCACACAAACTGGTGTGCTTCTTTCATGTGGACTTAGTTGACGCCTTACATTTTCTATCGTTGGTTTTAGTGGAAATTTTAGTACATTTTAGGAAATTGAGTACATTTACCTCCTCTGACAGGTTTCTGCCATACAAAGGTTCTGTCTGGCTTCTGGCAGTTTCCGTACAACTCTTTAATTGATGGCTATTTCCAAAGCATGTAGAACTGTGCTGGAGACTAAGTACGATATACCAAACCAAATACACTGCCATCCAGTCAGTTCTGACTCATGACGGCCCTACAGGACAGGGCAGAATTATCCTATGGGTTTCTGAAACTAACCCTCCAAGGGAGTAGAGAGCCTTGCTTTTCTCTAGCAGTGGCTGGTGGTTTTGAACTGCTGGCCACAGCTCCACACACATGCACAGCGCCACCAGGGGTCCTTTTATGTCCATTAAACAACGAAACCTGCCAGCGACTGCAGACCCATAGTGACTACAGGACAGGGCAGAACTGCCCCTGTGAGTTTCCCGGGCTGTAACTATTTATGGGAGTAGAAAGCCCCATCTTTTTGCCGCGGGGCGGTTCTGGTTTCGAACTACAAACCTTGAGGTCGCAGCCCAATTCACAACCAGGAGACCACCAGGGGGACTCAAGTGTGCTCGATGTAAGTGGTCTGCTCCTCCGCTGGACCTTGGAGGACCTCTGCTCACCTCAGGGCAGGGATTTCTTTTTCCCTGTGACCCGAGGAGTCCCAACAGGGAAGGTGACATAGCAGGTTGGTGGGGACACCCGGGGGGCGGCGGGGGCAGCACAGAGTCGCCCCTGGAGCTGATGGCCTCCTCTGGGCGCTTGCCGTGGGGGGCGCGGGCGCATGGGCATGGCACGCCTCGCTCAAGCCGCCCTGCGCCCTTGGCCCCGCAGAGGAGTACCAGTGCTCCGGGGTCCTGGAGGTAGACTTCGCCGAGCTCTGCACGCGGTCGGGGTACTCGGACTTCCCCAAAGTTGTTCTCCGGCCCCGCCCCCACCCGACCTTCGTCCCTTCAGCCTCCATGTCGGAAAAGCCCACCACCCTCGGTGAGTGCCCTGGGAGCCGCTGGAATGGCGGGGACGCAGCCGGAGGAGGGCGTGATCCGAGCGCGCAGGCGAGCAGGGGCGGGAG
>NW_022111325.1:3560712-3604940 GCF_000313985.2 Echinops telfairi
GCGTCTGCAGGTTGGAAGGTGGAGGACCGCATTCTGGGCATCTTCTCGAAATGCCTGCCGGCCCTCAGCCAGCTGCAGGCCGTCAAGTAAGAGGCCGTCTCGGGCTGGGGGTCGGGGGCTGGGTGGGCCGCCACTGTGGGGAATAGGACTCTTGGTGGTATGCAGGAGAGAACTGAGAGGATTCTGCAGCCTTAGGGGCTTGGGGGCGGAATCTGGGCCGGAGTGGATGGGAGGTGGTTGGGTTTCCTGGGAAGGGGAGGCTCCAGCTGTTTCTGTACTTACTGTCTTTCCAGCTTTTGGAAGGTGGGGCTGACTGATAAGACCCTGACCACCTTCATCGCCCTCCTGCCTCTCTGCTCACCCACACTCAGGTCAGCGGAGGGGGGCCCCAGGGGCGGGCGCTTAGCCAGGTGGCCAGTGGGGAGTGGTTTGGTATGAGGTGGCAGGCCCTGGTTTCTGTGGCCCTAGACTGACAGCCCTGTGACCAAATAGGATCAGGCTGGGTCCTGAAGTTCATCTAACAAGGAGCCTCCCCCCCTCTCTCCCCGTCTCAGGTCCTCCTTCCCCCATGGTGACACCCCACTCAGAGTTTCTCTCCCCTGCTCCTTGCTGCCTGGGGCTGCACCAGGGGCTGGTGAGATGTAGTCCTTGTCCTCCGCCTCACGTCCAGTGAGGGAGGAACAGACAGGGCAGGCCCTGTGGAGCCTGGTGGCAGTGGCAGAAATGGCTCTGTGGGTGTAGTCCTTGGCACATGGGCTGTCGAGTGTCTCAGGACGTGCGTGGTAGCTTTGCTCTGGGAGCACTCAGGAGGCAAGCCACACCCTTTGGGGCACCTCCCCTGGGAAGGGGCACCCCATTACCTTTGCCTCTCCAGGTTACAAGCGAGTCACTAGGTCCAGCTCCCACCCACGGGGAGGGGTTCCACCACAGAAGGGCTCTCAGGAGGTGGGGTCATTGTGGGCCAGCTCAGAGGCCACCTAACCACAGGTCACTGACTCTGGGCAAGGACCTCTCTCATGGTCACACTAAAGGGTTCATCGTAGTCTGGGGAGCTGTCACATACAACTCTACTGAAGGTTGTCCCCGACTCCCCGTGTTTGCTTTCCAGGCCCCCTCACCCCCTCGGGGCCTCTGAAGTTCCCCGGTTCTCAGCTCCCCCCCCACCCCCCGCAGGAAGGTGTCTCTGGAGGGGAACCCACTGCCAGAGCAGTCGTATCACAAGCTCATGGGATTGGACAGCATGTGAGACTCCCTTTGCTTCCCCTCTCCTCCCACAAGCCATTCTCTGCCGCAGCCATGCTCACCCTCTAGCATGTTCTCAAAGGAACCACCACCTCACTGCCATGTTCTCGTCCTCACTCAGAGCCTCTAGGATGGAGCGGGACTGCCCCACAGGGCTCTTAGGTCGTCAGAGTTTCATCTTTCTACCGCAGAAGCGCTGGTGGGTGGCTGTAAACGATCAACCTTTCCTTTAGCAGGGCAACACTTAGCCCACTGCACCACTAGGGCTCCCTAGCCAAAGCAAACCCGCTGACATTGCGTGGATTGCAACACAGGGCGAGCCAGGGACCCTCAACTCAGGCCGGACGCCCGACCCTCCTGTGCCCCCCTCGGTCTTTCTCCCTATTCCCACCCAACTCCCTGGGCTGCGGTGCCCGTGACTTGCTCTCCTGCCCTAGGATTGCCCATCTGTCTCTGCGGAACAACAACATCGACGACCACGGCGCGCAGTTGCTGGGCCAGGCCCTGTCCACGCTGCACAGCTGCAACAAGAATCTTGTCTCCCTCAACCTGGGCTTCAACCACATCGGGGACGAGGGCGCGGGCTACATCGCCCAGGTGCGTGCGCAGTGGGCAGGCCCGGGGCTTGGGGCGGTTGGCCGAGCCCCTCACTCCCCGCCCGCCTGCGCAGGGGCTCCGACTGAACCGCTCCCTGCTCTGGCTGTCGCTGGCGCACAACCGCATCCAGGACCAGGGAGCCCTGAAGCTGGCCGAGGTGGGTGTGCCGGGGCGTGGCCCGAGCAGGGGCGTAACCAGCGGGCTGGCCCCGCCCCGCACGCTCCTGCTAGCGGAGGACCTGCTTCGCCCAGGTGCTGCGCCCTTTCGAGCTGACCCACATCGAGGTGGTGGAGCGCCGGCGCCTCCTGCTGGAGAAGGGGACGCAGGAGCGAATACGATCGGTGAGGAGCCACTCAGCCAGCTGTCGGGTCCGTGCCCCTAGCCCTGACATGTTCTCCCTGGGCCTGACTGCCTAACACACGTTGGCTAAGCAGACGCTAGACTTAAACGGACGGAATTTGAAACCCGATTCGTCCTAGAGCCAGCAAGTGCCTCGGTTTTCTAATCTGTTAAGCAGGGATGCAAACTACCCTCCACATGAGGGGTTTGGGAGGGTTGATTGAATGCATGAATTCTCAGGTCGCCTTTAGAAGAGCGCCTGGCACGTAGCTGAATTCGTTAGCTGCTATTTATCTCCTCACAATTAGGGCCTCTCTTCCCTCAGTGGCCCCCAGGCTCCTCTGCAGTTTCTTTCCAACTGCCCCTCACCCCAGGGGAGCCTCAACCATATTTTCTTGGGATTTAGGCTTGGGGGGTTGGTGGTGGGGGTGGCCAGCTACTCAGAGCCCAGGTCCAAGGCTTCCCCTCCCCCTCCCTGGCTTCTTCCTCTGTCTTCTCATTTCTATGACCACAGCCTACCTCCTCTCGACATATGGACTACAAATCCGACCGGGATAAGAATCAAGCCGTCGGGGCCAGCAACCTTGCACTGTCTGACAAGACAGACAAGATGTCGGCCTCGAAAACCCTCAAGAGCCAGGGGGCAAAGAAGAAGGAGAAGTCGGGGGTAGGTGTCCTGGGGACCAGAGAGCCTTGGGTGCTGGAAGGACACAGGGAGAGAGGCTGCTTCCCCGCAGGAAGGTGGACCGTTCACTTCTCTTCTAACCTCTTCTACAGGAAGTGGTCAAGAAAGAGGAGAAGTCCGGGTCTGGGCAGTCCCCCACACAAGGAACCCCTAAGAAAGAAGACGCCTCAAAGGCAGGCAAAGGGAGTAAGTTCGAGCGCCCCTCTGCCAGCCTCTCCAGAGGCAAAGGGAGGCGCACTGGGCAGGAAGCTGGAGGCCTGCACACGCCTGGTTCTGACAAGATAGGTCTTCTTGTCATGCCCTCCGGCGTCCTTTCTCTGACAGTGAGACCCTGGGACAGCCTTTCCTGCCAGGGCATACTGACCCAACCCCCTCCATCCCTCATCTCCCGGGGGAGGGCGGGTTCTGTGGCTTTATCCTCAGAAAAGGAACCCAGTTGGTGTCAGAGTTCTCCTCTGTGCCCCCTGCTCCTCCTCCCGATCCAGAGGGGCCGGCCCCTGAGCAGAAGCCAGTGAAGGGAAAGGGGATCAAGCCCGGGAGCAAAGAGAAGCGGAGCATCCTCCTGGAGTCAGAGGTAGGCTGTTGGCAGAAGTGGGGCTCCAGGCTGGTGCTGCTTCAGCCCCTCCGGGAGGGAAGTCTCCACCCGGCAACAGCCACTTGCATTCAAATGTCCTCCCTTGCTTCTGCGCCAGCCACACCTGGAACATGCTGTGGGAATCCCCACCTCACCTGAGATGAAGCCCCAGCCCAGCCCACTTCCTTTTCTGTGATTAGCCCACACTTTTGAGTCAATGTCTCTACTCCACCTGCTTCCCAAGGGGCCATTAGGTCAGCACTACCACCTGCCCCTTACTTACAAAGCATCTCATTTTCTGCCCTAAGGAAAGCAGGGCTTAAAAAAGTTTTATTTGCATATAATTCACTTAAAAAACGAACCTTTTTTTGTGAACAGTGGAGGCTTAGAGTCGTTTCCAGTCAACAACATACATACATTTTGCGTTACATCACTGCTTGCAACCTCCACAACCTAACGTCACTTATCCCACTTGCTGTTTCCATGCCCCCTGAACTGTTCCTTGGGTCAATGCTGCCCTTTTGGTCTTAAAAGGTTGACCATCTTCAGGTGTGTGCACCTCCCTAGTGTTACTCTTCCCCTCGTAGATGTCTCGTTTGGCTGAGAACAGCCATGGTTGTGCAGTGTGCCTGTGGGTTTTCGTGTCCATCTCTGCCCAGTAAGCCTGCTCATCCCTTTTGATTGTGAGTTTTGTTCCATGTCTGTTCTCCTGCTCTGTCCTACTCTCCTAAGGTGCTTCTTGTCAGAGCAGTGGTCAGGGTGGCCAGGCACCGTCTGCTTCTTCTGGTCTCAGGGCTGTGCAGAGTCCAGTGGACCGATTGTTTCTGTGCACCTTGCGGCTCCTCCACACACAGACAGAGCTGCATCTTAAATGATTGCTCAGGAGCTCTTAAGACCCCAATTGTCTTTGGAGCTTCTTACACTGTGGTTTGTGACCCCACAGGGGTTGTGTAACTGGACATGGGGTGGCAAAAAAAGTTAGCAATAGTAGGAGGTTTCTGAGTGTATGACCATACATTAAAACCCACTGTGGAATGAGACGAGGTTTCTGGTCTCTCCACGGATCCACCCAAGCCTAGAACGGAGGGCCGTGTATGCACAGCATTTCCGGTGTTGCTCACACAGGCCCCCTGCCTCCATCACGTCTTGCTGACCTCCTCCTCAAGTATTGCCGTCACCTCAGTTAACACTCCTCTGCCCTCTAGCCAGTAATCTCCCCTCCCACCCTAGTAACCATCAAAAGCGGCTTCTTTAAAATGAAGAATTTTTGTTGACTTTTTTGTCTTAATAATAGCAGTCTCATACATTTCTTTTTTTTTTTTTTTAAACATTTGTCCTTTTGTGGTTAATGAATTTCACCTGCATCATGCCCTGCAGGTTCACCCATGTTATGGGGTGCTTCATAGATTTCTTCTCCAACCTTGCATAATTTGTACCCGTGTGAATGTCTCTTTATCCCGTCTTCCACAGCCACCGGGCAGTTTTTATTTACTTATATATGTGAGTATAAGCTGAGATTCTCAGCACATTTTCAATACCGTTTTTGTGGTAAAATTAGGTGCCTCGGCAGATATTCGGGCATATATGGTAGGTTTTCATTTCTTTGCTATTGGAAATACGAGGGAGTACCCTCCTCTACTAACAAAACAAAACAGAAAAAAAAGGGGGAAAAAGCTCCGCTAGGCAGAGCTTTCATAGTACACTTTTCCCGTTAGGCAAGCATCCAGTAACTCGCTCTGAGTTGGTGCATCCAGTGGCATTGCCTGGGAAGGTTCTCTCTGGCCAGTGAATTTTTGGCAAAAGCAGTTTCACTTGAACCTTGTATTTTGTGATGGCCGATTTAACAGCCTCCTGCAGCTGGAAATGTTTTCTGCTCAGGAAAAATGCTGCATAAAATGCTATGATGTTGAATACAGCTTACAAGGACAGCGCTATGGGAAAACCTCAGGTGTACCAGCGATTTTCTTGTTTCAAAAAGGTGAAATGTCAAAAAAAAGGTGAAATGTCGATTGATGACAAACCTCCTTCTGGTTGTCTGTTAACTTCTCGAACGGAGTTCATTCTCCAGGTCAGACTGTTAACCAAGCTTTCTATTTAGCGGTTCTGAAAAGACTGTGTAACAGTGTACAACAAAAAAAGGCCTGATTTGTGGCAGATGGGGGACTGGTTTTGCCACAATACACCTGCTTCCACAGCCATCGCAGTGCACCAGTTTTTGGCAAAAAACAGGAGCCCTCTCGCCCCGCCCACCTGACCTCATTCCCTGTGGCTTCTTTTTGTTTCTGGGAATGAATGACAAGACAGCGATTTGAGGAG
Source organism: Echinops telfairi (assembly GCF_000313985.2). Classification (NCBI taxonomy): domain Eukaryota; kingdom Metazoa; phylum Chordata; class Mammalia; order Afrosoricida; family Tenrecidae; genus Echinops; species Echinops telfairi. Next base: position 3,566,466 of record NW_022111325.1, read on the forward strand.
GTAGAAGAGGTGAAGAAAATAACGAGGGAGGTGCTGTCAGTCATCCAAGCAGATGCGTTTGAAAATTGTTTCCAAGAATGGAATCATAGATTTGACAAATGTATTACATGTGATGGAGAGTACTTTGAAGGTGATAGGGTTGTTTTGTAAAAAAATTGAAATACATAGCTTTGGAAAAAAATTCCGTTTTCTGGGGGGTGGGGTTACCCCTTTGTAGTGCTGCGATGAACATAGGTGTGCATGTATCTGTTCATGTCACAGCCCTTATTTGTCTAAAATAGATACCAAATAGAGGGATTGCTGGGTCACATGCTGTTCCTCTTCCTTCTCTGCTTTAAGGGAGCACCATTGAGCCATGGGTGCACCAGTTCTAGGCTCTCCACACCTTGCTGGCATTCACTTAATTTTGAACTTTCTTATTAACATGTTGGCCTGCAGTTCGGAACTGCCAGCTGCTCCTTGGGAAAAAGACTCAGGGGCAGTTCTACCCTGCCCCATAGGCTGATTATGAGTTGGTATCAACTTGAAGGCAGAGCCCAGCTTTGGGGCACTAATGATCAGTTTCTTTGTTCGTTGGCTGCCCACGTCTTCTTCGGTGAAGTGTCAATTCGAGGCTCGGCCCATTTAGTTGGATTATTGATTTGTCTTTTTCTTATCGAGGTGTTGACGTTTCAGGGAACAACCTGGTGTGGAAGTCTTCTCTGGCACCCAAGGCCTGAGCTCACAAAATCAGTTCCAGTGGAGGAAGGGAATGGGTGTTGCCTTCTGATTCCCGTTGCCTCCATCTGGGGCTCTCCTGTGCCCCTTCCCTCCCTCCCTCCTCCAGCCCTCTAGCCATTAGAACACTTTGCAAGACCTGCATGCAACACGCTGTTCCCCGCCTCTCATGCCCACATCTCTGTCTGTCATTTCCTTTTCTGGAATACTTCCCTTGCTCTTCATCTGATAACGTCCACTTGGCGGCGCTCACATTCAGGACCTCTGGTGGCATACTGGCTACGCGTTGGTCTGATAACCCCAAGGTCAGCTGTTCAAAATCATCAGCCACTCTGTGGGAGAAAGATGAGGCTTTCTACTCCTGAGTCTCAGTAACCCAGGGGGCGGTTCTACCCTGTCCCACAGGCTTGCTGAGTCGGCACTGATGTGATTTGAGTGCTCTCATTGTAGCTCACCTGCTTTGCCACCCCCACCCCCCCCAGTCAAATGTCCCTCCCCTGTGCCTACCATCCTGAGCTTGCTGCTGGCTGCTGTCACACTACACATTACTCCTCCTCTGCTGGTCCTGTCCCCCTTCCCTCCCGCCACACCCCCCTCCCCCTGCCCAGGTGCTTCTTGAGGGTGGCTTCCTCATCTCTTGAGTGTATGTGGCTGAATGATTGACCTCTGCACCAGTGCTCCTCTTTGGCAGGCATTTGTATTCTGCCCAACAGCTGGTTGCTGAAACCACGGAGATGGTCAACCCTCTCCTGGAGCCCGTGGTACACCGAGATGGAAAAGTGTTCATGCCGGGAAACAGGGTTCTTCTGCATCTCAACCTTCTCCGTATGTTTGCCGGCCCCATCGGGCCCTGCAGGTGCCCCTAACCCCATGGGGCATTACTCGGTTCTCCCAGGTCCGGGCGAGCATCGGGTTGTCTGAGACCCTCTCGAATGGGGCTATGAGTAGGGCCCAAGTCAAGGAGGAGAGGGTGGTCAAAGGAGCAGTGGGTGGAAAACCAGGTTGGGAAGGTGGCACTGGGCTAGCCTTGTGCCTGAAGGCCAGCTGGCTCTGGTGGGGGTGTCCGAGGCCAGCCTGTGCGCACCTGCCCCCAGGTAACCGCATCACGGAGGTGGGGCTCGAGGGCTTCCTGGCCACAGTGCAGTACCAGGCGCAGGTCTCCAAGTCCAAAGTGGCGTCCAAAGGCCCTGTGGGGCTGCTTTGGCTGTCCCTGGCGGTGAGTTCCCAGCACCCGCTGTTGCTGCCGGCAGCCTCCTCCCATCCCCAAGGTGTTTCTGGAGTTCCTTGGATCACAACCTAGCCTCCGGCCCAGTCTCCCGTGTCCCCCAGGCCCTAATCCATCCATCTCCTCCTCAGCTGCCAGCCTGCCCTTTCCTCTTTCAGAAAAATTACTTTCCCCCACAATGCGCTGTGCACTCCACGATCCAGGAGCTGATGCTGCCCCGGGACCCTGTGAACAAGGCCAGGCCCCGGGAGGAGGAGGCCGTGGCCTTCTCAGTCTAGCCCTTCCTGTCCCTGAGGGGGCTGCTCTCCCGGGGTGGGGGTGGGGGGTCAGGCCAATAACAAAGCGGTAGCTGCACGTTCCCATGAGGTGGTCTGAACATTTTGTTCCAGCCGGGAAAGCGCCGGGCTCAATTGTGTGGTCCTGCGGCTGGAAAGGGCGGAGCGGCGATGGTGTGAGTGGCCTCCAAGTTCTGCTGGAGGGAGCCTGGCCCGTCTCCCAGAGGGAATGCGCTCTGCAGGCTGTGCCTGCAGCCAACAGGCTCAGGCAGACAGGAGCAGGGGCTGGGCTGGGTCAATGGGTATGATTGGGAGGGGCTTGTCCCTCCCCTGCCGGTTCCGTGGGATCTGGCCCAGGTCTCTGACACTGTTTCAGAAGTGGCAGACCACTTGGTTGCTAGGCTCACTGCCATTTAAATACCATGTCCAAACCTGCCACGTGACCCTGACGACAGTGTGAGATGTTAGTTATCTGAAGCAAGACACCTGGGCCCCACGTCTGAACCTTCTGGGCTGCCTTTCAGTGCGCAGCGCGTGGACAGTGTCCAGAATGCAAGGGCCTGGCTCCTGAGAGGCCAGAGGAGGTGGAGGTGAACTGGGGCTTGGCGTCTTCCCCAGCTTTGGGCTGGCTTAACCTGTCCACGGCTCCCTCATGCTGCACCCTGGTCTCGGCCTCCCCGCTGTCCTGTGTGCTGCTGCTCCCTAGGCCTTCAGCCTTGGAGCCCTTGTGCTCCCACCCCAGACTGCGCTGCCCCGCCGTTCTGAAGCTGCTGGTCAGCCTCTCCAGAGGAGACCTTCCACCTCCCTGGATTCCCATCACTGAGCACAGTGTGGATGGGGTCTCCTTACCCCCACCCCAGTACTTCTAGAGCTGTCACAAGCCCCCGTCTGGCCCCCGACGTGTGCATGACAGACGTGCAGCTAGACTGGACGCTGCGAGGGCCAGACCTAGTTTGAGATCAAATACTAGATATTTCATGCTGAAAAAGAATGTCACTTATTCTTCAACAACAAAGAGGAAGACTCACAGGTGATAATGGACGGAGGTTACAGTCCTGGGGAAGTGGCCTCACTGCTACCCCATCTCCTGGGAGGTGTCTGAGCCTGTGGGAGGTGGGGCAGGAGGTGAGAGCAGGAAAGGGGAGGACCTCAACGCTGGTTCATTGCACATGCACGAATGTGCACCAAACACATGTAGTCCAGCGCGTCTCGTTCACTGAGCACTCGTGAACCCACGCTTGGGAGAATATGTGGATGAGGGTTTGGGATGGGTGTGGGGGGTATCATTATTCTGTTGTGTGAAATTGCACCCGGTCCACAGGGAAAAAAACACCAGTGTCTTTTTTTCGCAGTAATTCCAAGAATTACACACACTACCACAGTTGAATATTTAACTTTTCTTAAAAAAACAAAACAAAAAATTAACCATGAAGAGAAGAAAATAAGAGTATACATTATCTGAACAGCAAAACAGTCATTTCCATTGATCTATATTTTATATATTATATATATTTATATATATATGTATATATACACCTAGCACAGTGTGTATATTCTAGTAGTGGGGCGAGGAACGAGGATGTGGGAATGGGGCCCATGCTGTGGGCCCCGGGGATGGTCCTGGGCTAACCCAGCATTCTTTTCCCTTGCCTGACCTTCAGGGAGCCAGTTCTCAGCTCTGTACCTCACACTGGGTTTTCTACAGAGACAGGGTCTGTGTTCCCATCTCGGAAGGAGGGAGCAGTCAGCATCAAGCTCACAGGCTGGGCCTGGCGCTCACCCACAGGGGACAGGGCTACCTTTTGGCCCTGACCCTGGAGCTGGACCGGTGTTGGGGGTGGTGAGGAAGTTCTGTTCACTTGGAGATACGAGGGGGCCCCCTCATCTCAGCTACCCTTTCTAACTGCCTCCAGCACCCCAGGAACAGAAACAAAAAAGGCAGTAGTTATTTACAATGGCGAAGATGCACATACAATACATACATATTCATAGGGAACCAAAGTGACAGAGAATGGGGGAGGCAGCCCACCCCAGCCCTGGGGTCCTGGGAGTGCGAGGAAGGAGCAAAGTGCATCTACACAGAAGACTCCTCCTCGTGCTTGCAAGTCTGGGGGCCACAGGGAGGTGGGGCTTGGAGGCAGACTTGTCAGTGGGGGCCTGTCCAGATGCAGTCAGCATGCTTAGGAGATGGGAGAGGCCTTGGGGGGTGGGCGGGGGTCAGGCTGAAGGATGGGGAAAGACACTGAAACTGACTCCAATCCGAGCAGACCAAGCAACATGCGGGCCTCCTTCCCAGGCCTTGGCTGGATCCCAGTCCCCACATGGCTACACCCTGGGGAACAGGTCTGGGGCTCCCACCCGGGCCCCTGCCTCAGGCCAGTCTGAGGGAGGAGTGGGTCACAGAGGAGTTGGTGGTTTGGGTGGTCACAGTCCTGGGGCTGTGGCTGTGGCCCTGTCTTCCAGCGGGGAGTTGGCGCCTGCAGGAGGGGTGGCGACAGGAAGAACCAATGGGCTTTGGGGCTGAGCCCATCCTGGGCTTTGCCTTGGCTCCTTCAGCGTCACCCATGGTGACAAGGCGCTCTTTTCCCCTGTCCCTAAAGTTTCTCATGGGGCCTGAAAAGGCTGTTGTCTGCGAACACCTTTGGTTCTGCCGGTCCTCGGGCCCCATGTTCCCGAACAACTGCTCTCCTGGAAGCACCAATGGATCTTAGACTCGAGGCCTGGCTTCCTCCCCCAACCATTTGCTTTCTTCATGGCCCAAGGAAAAAGGGGGGCCAATTCCAAGTCGCCTCTTTTTCAGCACCCATGTGTGGGCTTCCTTAGATTTCTTTCTGAGTGCAGGCGATGGTTCTGTACCACCCTTCCCCTCCCCCCAACCCTTTGCTGCTTGGCACGTCTCCTCACTAACTGGTGGGCTTCCCCCTTGGGCAGTTAGGACTCGCTTCACTCACCGTCCTCAGGGCAAAGCCTCAGCTCGTGGCTGTCCCTGGAGTCCGAGACGAGGGGCTCCTTGGCTGAGGGTGAGAGGGAGCTGTCTGTCCACCTCACTGCCTCTGCGTGAAAGCTGCCCACAGGTGTGGTGCCACCAGACGACCCTCCACCCAGGGACTTCAGTAGCTCCCGGTGGGCGAGCTCCATGTCCTGCAGGCAAAGTCTGTGCTCAAGGCCTTCCGTTCCTCCCGAGGGCCCTGGGGTGGAGCTGCCAGCGAAGGCGACGGCTGGGCGTGGTGGGACAGGACCCAGACGCGCTTTCACTTACAGGGCATGGCCTCGGGTGACAGTCAGAGGCCCCCCGGTGCCCAAACTCTGTTCCCCTCACCTTGAGCCTGTTGAGCTTGAGGGTGAGCTGCTCGATGGTGCGGAAGATTGTGCCCACATCCCTGAGGGCCAGGCTGGGAGGAAAATGGCTGGGGCATCTCTGTGCTCCACTGCCATCCCGAAGCGGGGGCGGGCGCCCAGGCTTCCAGGCAGGGTGGCAGTCAGGCTGGGAGGGGCTGGTGGGTGCCCCTGAAGGGTCAGTGGTGGAGTCCTGGGGGCCTGCTGGCATGCTGACATAAAAACAGTTCCCTGTGCCCCAGAACGAGAGAGGGAGGGAGGGAGAGAGATACGGAGGTGAGGAGGGTCTTAGGCAGCCCCCAGTCTCTGGGCGTTCCACATGCAGACTGAGAACAGGCCTAGGAGGGCCCAAGGCAGGGCAGCTCTACCCTGTCTACTCTTGAGCCTCTCCTTTCACGAGAGCCTGCCATGAGGCTCTGTGACACAGGCTAGGGCCAACACGGCACAACGTGTGCCAAAGGAAGTGGCAGGGGCTCGGGGTGAAGAGCAGCAGACAGCAACCCCATTTCACCAACCCTCTAGGCCAGGGGTCCTCAAACTACGGCCTGCCAAGGATATTTATCCAGCCCGCCGGGTGTTTTTGCCCACCCCTTTTTCCCTTCAAAATAAAATATGTGCAGTGTGCATAGGAATCTGTTCATAGTTTTTTTTAAACTACAGTCCAGCCCTCCAATGGGTCTGAGGCCCCCTGTTTAAATAGTTTGAGGACCCCTGCTCTAGGCTCTGCTGCCGGCTGGCAAGATGGCTGCAGGAAGGAGCCCAGGACCTGGGTGGGGCAGCAGAGCCCCTGGAACCCGGGCGGAGGTGCTGCAAGCACATCTCCCCAGGGCCCTGGCTGGGGTGGCTAAGCAGCTGCTCAGTGTTGGGCACAGGGGCACCAGGCTAGGTTTCGCTGGCCCTAGAGCCACTGTGCTGCCAAGGGCCAGTCCCACTCTCACCAAGGGGCTACGTAGGGCTGCATCAGAAGGCTGCACAGGCCCACTTCCCACCAGTCCCCAGCATCCAGCCAGGAGGGGGGGGCACAGTGCCTGCGTGCAGAGCCTGCGCCCACGTGCCTGCAGGAGGGGCCCTGGTTCCCCAGCCCCGCAGGCCCCACACTCCAGCCCTGGCCTGCCTCTGCTCCGAGGGGAAGTTTATTACCCGCAGCCTTTGCTCCGCCTTCCACGTCAGGAGGCTCAGGCTCTGACTGGCCACTCTCTGGTAGTGCAGGGCCAACCTTGCTGCCTGCCACCTCAGCTGCACCGACACCACCACCACCACCACCACCACCAGGGAGAGGGGCCGAGAGACAGGGCGAGGAGAGGGGCGAGAGGAGGAAGGAGTGGGGGCAGGGCGGGGGAGAGAAAAAGGGAAGAACAACAGTGAACACAGGCTCGCACATGATCACAACCCAGGGAGCCGGGGAACTGTCCACCATTCACCGAGAGAGAAGGCAGGCCAGCGTCCAGAGACTGGGGCGGAAAGGAGGCAGAGCTGAACACTGGGAGGGAGGACAAGAAACCCCTCTCACGAACTCCTCACACCTGCCTCTGGCTTCTTCCTGACCCCGCCTCCCTCCTCCCTCCCACAGGCTCACACGCGTCTCTGCCCCTTGCTTTTCTCAATGCTGCCCACGGCCCAGGGGGCCCCTGCCACCTCACCCATCCAACCACACTCCTGGCCCCCAGTCTCATCCTGGGGCCACTCCTCTTCCATCTGCCTCTGCCCCCAGCTGCAGCCCCATGCTGCCCGTCCTTGGTGACTGACAGCCGGAGTGCTACCGTTTTGCCCGAAGGACACCTGGTTATGCTTTGCGCTGCTAATGGCAAGTGTCAGAAATTCGAAAGCACCGGCGCTCAGAGGGAGAAAGAGGAGGCTCTCTATGCCCATGAAGAGTTACAGCCTTAGAACTGCACCCCCCTCACCCCGGGGGCAGTTCTGTGGGCTTGAGGGCAGGGAGTGTGTTTATCATCTGCTCCCTCCTCAGGAATGCGGATGGACACTTGATTTGGGCCAGGCGATAGGTAACACCCCCACATTGTAGAATGGGGAGGCCACCCAGACAGGAAGCAGCTGTGAACCTCGCCTTGGAGTGATTTCAACAGCAGGTGGGGGGTGGGGGGCAGGCTGCAGCTGGCAGATGGGCCTCAACCCTGGCAATGCGGCCACCTGTTCCCTGCAAAGCCCTAGTGGGTTTTACCTTTTCTCACAACTTTGTAACCTCCTGCTGCCTCTGCGTGTGAAGCCTCTTCAGCTGGGTCCTCATCTAGCTCGGGAGACTCCCAGATGCCAGAGTTTCTGGTTCTTGGGGGCAAATCTTCCAGCGAGCAAGGCACCATGTCCTCCGGCTCTGGCTGGTCACCTTCTAGCCCGGGGTACTGGGGGGTGCCCCCCTCGCCCACACTGGGGGCCTGCCCGGGGGAGCCAGGGTCCCAGGGGTGCGAGGTGATGCTGATGACTGAAGGGGTGGGTGTCAGGTCATCCTCAGGCTCGGCGGTGGCTGGGGGTCCGGTGGAGGGGCTTGGCTGCAGGCTGCACAGGATCAGGCGCCGCAGGCTCTCCACTGGAAGGAAGTGGGGGATGGCTGCCCCGGCACAGCCCAGGCCACCCCAGTGCCATGGCTGCCCGCCCTGCCACAGGGAGCTGTGTGAGTGCCACTGTACAGGGGGCGGGCAGGGAGGCCGGCTCACAATGGCCATGCTACGGGGCCCCAGGGGCTGATGGCCAGGCCCCCAGCCACTCACCATCTTCCAGAGCTGACTCGGCGAGCCCTTCCGTGAACAGAGGGCCGGGGAGGGGCACATGGACGGGGTCCTTTGTCCCGATGTCTATGTTCTCTCCATCCAGGGGCGAGGGGAGGTGAGGGAGGACCCCAAGCCCCTCCTCCTCTCTACTGCCTTCCGGCTCAGGGTCCTCTAACAGGATGGGGTGTGGCCCTCGGGCCCTCTGCTGGGGCCTGGGGTCTGCTGTGGAGGAGAGGGGAGTGTAAGGCTGGAGAACAGGGTGGGCAGGTACTGTTCCAGGTGCTAGGCACACACGCCAAGGAGCTTAACCTAGTGGAATCTGAATGAATCAAGTAAAAGATTTCGTCTTTAAGAATGTGGCTAAGTCAACTGATTATAAGAATCTTTGTATAGTCTCCTCCCTGGGGGACGTTGGACAGTGTAACATGACAAAATAATAATTTATGAATTATGAAGGGTTCATGAGGGAGGGGGTAGTGGGTAGGGAAAGGGAAAATGAGCAGCTGATATTAAGGGCTCAAGTAGAAGGCAAATGCTTTGAGGATGAAGGCAACAAATGTACATATGTGCTTGACACAATGGATGTATGTATAGACTGAGATAAGAATTGTACGAACTCCCAATTAAATGATTAAAAAAAAAAAGAGTGTGGCTAAGTCTAGCGAGACTTGAACGAATCACGTCAATGATTTTGTTTGTAAGAGTGTGGCCGAGCGCTGTGGCGAGAACAGACATAACCAACCACTGTGTGGGGCTCAAGAGGGCTGGTTAGAGCAGGTGGTGCAGCGACCATGACAGAAGGCTGTGTGCAGACGGGCCTGGCCAGGGAGTGCATGCCAAGACCCCACTCTAATCCACACACCAACTCTCCATGGGAATTCTACTTGGGTCCCCAAGAGCTCCACCCCAGGAAGGCAGTCTTCAGCCCCTGGGTGCCCACCTCTACCTGCGTGCGCCTTTGTTCCCACAGTAAGCCCTTCATTCTCATTCGTGGGTGAATGCCCTTCTTCCGCTTAACGAGCCAGTCCACTCTGACTCTGCACAACGCCCCCCTCCCCGGGTGGCTTCCCCCACAAGCTCAGAGCTCAGTCTGATCTGTTTCTGTCATCTCCCTCAGTCTGCACAGCCTGGACCAGTGCCCGACCTCAGCCTCCTTACCTCCGGGCAGCTCCTCAGGCTCTGGTTCAGAACTGCGCCTGTGGAACACCTCTGACTCATCCAGTCCCACCCTGAGGGAAGCAAGCAGCAAGGGTGAGGGGCCGGAAAATCCCACTCTGGAGCCCCAACAAGGAAGGGCCCTGGCAGTCTGGGAGGAGGCGGGGTTATGTGGTGCTCCCCCCTCAGCATTTCCCTATTGGGGGCTGTTCACTCCCTCCCCCAGCACCCCAGTGAAGGTTCAGAAGCAGCCGACAGCAGGAGCTTGGAGGGGAGCTAGGTGGGAGGCCTGAGCAGAGCATGGCACCTGCCGGGCACCCGCCGCGGGTGGGCTGCCGGAGGCGGCTGGATGGGCACGGGGGCTGCTCCAGGGTGCCTGGTGGCGTTCCGCACGGCCTCGTCCAGGAGCTCCATCCATCTGTAGCTCGGCAGCAGGAGAAGGCGGGTGTGAGGGCAGGGCCAGGGCAGCCCAGCGACCCTCTTGAGCCTGTGCTCTGAAGCCCTCTCCAAGGCTGGCCCCGATTCTGCCTGCGAGGGTCCACCACCCGAGTCCTGACGAGTGGCTTCCTGGGGTGCTGTTCTCACAACTATCACTGACTGACCACCAGCCTCTGTGCCATGTCTCATTGTCCCTTTTCACAGCCAGACCCCAGAGGCTGACAACTGTAGGACACAACGTCTCCTTCACTATGGCAGCGCCTGCCCGCACACCTGCCCGCAGCCGGTCACTGTGGGGACCAGGCTAGGGCAAACGTGTCAGAACACATGCTGGGTGGGCCAGGGGAGAGAGAAGGGGGCTGATGAGAAGCCACAACAGTGGCTGGAAGGTGCTGGACACTCATGCTCTAACTTAGGGCTCAGGGGAGGTGACCCTGACAGCTCCTGAGGGCATCCTTCCCGTCTTCCCCACCCTGTGCCCACCGTCCTCATACACACCACCCTGGTCCCAGGGGCGGCGGTTACGTGGGACCCCGCAATCAATCTCACGTGTTCTTGTCTGATGATGTCACTGCGACCAGCTCGTAAATCTGGGGCGGCCCCAGCTCAGACGTGCAGATGATGAAGAAGGCACGCTTATCTGTGAGGAAGGAAGCAGGAAGGGCCTTCATGGTGGCACAGCAGAGCCTTCGAGCCTAGCCAGGACAGTGACCTTCGGCATGAGGCACAAATGTGGGCTGAGACAGACCTGGGCCATAAGATCCCCCCAGGTCCCACTCACAGAGGGGATAGAGGCTGTCCTGGGGTTCCTAAGGCCATTGCTCGCGGCCAGTCCGTGACCCTGCCTGCTCTGACAGTGACTGCTGACACCCACTCGCTGCTCCTGGGCTCAATGACTTCCCAAACCCAGGGCTTCTCTGGAGTACAAGCTGAAGAGGGCGGGCGAGCGAGCCAGACAATGCCGCACTCCACCTCTCCCAGTGCCCCACATCTATCCCCCTCTCCCCTCTCCTCTCTCTCTCTGCTGCCTTTACGCTTGCAGGTTTCCGCCCCGGCCCCTCTTCCAGCAGGAGTGCTTGTCTCTTTCCCGCCACACCCATCCTTTCGGGGCCCTGCCTAGCTGTCCTGAGCCCACATCCCAGTCGCCTAGGCATGTCCACCCTGTCCCTCTGGGGACCGCAGGTACCTGTGGCCACTGAGCGGACGAGCAGGGCGTTGAGCTTGAGCACAGGGCTGAAGGTCTGCTTGCTGTCGGCGGCCGTCTTACTGTGGCACTTGAGCAGCAGCTTTTCGTCCTGCTTCTGCAGCAGCACCAGCAGGTCTTCCAGCAACAGCACGTGCAGGTCTGCGAGGCGCGGGCCGACAGGTGAGCCCTCCCTGTGGCCCCCTAACCCCTCAGGAGCACCAGGGATGCATGGCCCCAAGGTCTCGAAAGCCCAGTGGGGCCACACCCTCTCCCTGTGCTGAAGAAGTCCCAGGCTAGGCCCAGGTCTCCTTCCAAGCTGCTTCTCTGGTGCCTCACAGACTCCTTTAGAGAAAGAGGTTCCAGGGCTTACGACCCAGGGAGGGGGGGCCCAGGGGAAGCCCACCCCCCACAGGGCCCGGCACATACCCAAGGTTTTGTCTTTGCTGATCCTCCAGGTCAGGGGTCCCTCGTGGATCATCTTCCTGGTGGTAAGATCCAGGCTCTGTGAAGGAGACACCATTCACTTACGCGCTCAACAAGCATTTGAGAACCTTCTCAGTGGGTGGAGCTGGCGGGGGAAATACAGACCCTCACCAATGCCATCTACCTTCCTAAGGAAATCAGCTTCTGCTCGGCCCCGCCCACTCATCAGCTTGATCCTCTCCTGCATGGTCTCCATCTTCACCTCAGGTTCCCAACCTGCTCACCCTTCCTCCACACCCCAGGCTGCGCCCTAACCCATAACCATCGTGCTTGGTGGGCTGCCTGTCCTCGTCTCTACCTAAGGATGAGGTGGCAGCAGCCATGTCGCGTGGCTAAGGCCCTCACCACCATCAGGGTCAGAAACAGGTCCCCGCATGCGTCCTCCAACACTCTGCAGGCCCTGGTCAGACTCCTGCTCCTCAGGCTGCCTCTCCTCCTACCTTGAACTCCACTGCCAGGGGGTTGCTGGCCCTCTCCAAGGAGGTGGCATCCAAGCGTTTCTGGTAGCCCTCCAGACGGTGCCGGTTCTCCGTCTGCTTCACGGCTTCATTCACATGCTTGAGAATTTCCCGGCACTGATCTCGGGCCCGGCAGAGCTTCTCATGCTCAGAGGTGCCACCTATGAACAGCCAGAGGAGATCATCAGCGGATCTGCCTCCGCCTGCCAGTCAGACGGCCTGCATGCACCCCCGTCCGTCCTCCTGTGTTGGCTGGTATGTGGCTGTGAGGCTGGACGCTATGCCACTCACATTTTCAATACCAGAAGGGTTCCCCCCACTCGCTGGACAGGTTTCAGAGAAGCCTCCAGACTAAGAGGAGGAAGAAAGACCTGTGGACCGACTGTGAACAGCTTACAGAGAATAAGGCACACTGGCTGAGAAAGTGCCAAAAGAGCCGCCCCTCCGGCTGGAAGGCTCTCAACCGACGCCAGGGACACGGTGGGCTCCGTGAGAGTCAGGACAGTGCAGGGCCTGGCTGCCTGGTTCTGCCCCACACTGGACATCGAACCACCACCTGTACCCATAGTGAACCAGCGGCCTTAAACCAGGAAATCTGAATAGGACCAGACAAGCTGCAGTTGCCTAACCTTAAAAACCTGAAGTGGGCCCAACTCAGAGCTGGGGGGGGATCTTCCTGCCTGCTCAACCAGGTGCAAGTTCCAGCAGCTCTGCTTGCACACCGATGCCTGGATGTGTGGTGAGGTAAGATGACAGGCCCCCAAGGATGGGGGCCAGCGCCCCACGCAGCCAGGCCCTACCCTCTCAGGGCAACCAGAGGGCTGTGTCTTCTTGCCCCTCACGGACAAGTGGAGTAGGGAGGGGACGAAACCAAACCCACACCAGCTGCTGCTGAGCCGATTCTGGTCTTCCTGTGGAACGGAACCACCACCACCTCCACCTGCCAGGCTGCGTGTCCACACAAACAACCCCAAACTCACTGCCTTCCAGTTGGTGACCACTCATAGCGACCCCCCAGGTCAGGGTGGAACTGCCCCTGTGGGTCTCCGAGGTCGTAACACTTTTCTGAAGTAGAAAGCGCATCTTTCTCCCGCGGAGGGGCTGTGGTTTTCGAACTCTAGCCCACTGGGTAACCACGATGCAACTGGGGCTCCGGCCATTCAGAGGACAGTGCTTTTCTCTGCTTTGCCCCAAGCCCCCTACAGACTAGTGGTGGCCACCAGCTCCCACTGCTGGGCACTACGGACTTCCCCAAGCACCTTCACAACGATCTTCTTTTGAGGCCTGCACTGCAGCAGGCCAGGTGGTGTGTGGAAGGCACAGAGTCAGTCCCGCTAGACGTAAGCTTTGCACCCAGCTCTCCCGCCACCGCCGCAACGCGGCGCTGGTCCCTCTCCGTGCCCTACCCTCCGTGTGCCTGATGATGTTCTCCAGCAGCAGCGGGTACTTGGTGAGACGCTGCATCTCGGAAATGATCAGGTCTCGGAGCTGCAGCCTCCGGCACTGGGGGTGGCTCTCGGCCTCCTAGACGGCAAGTGAGCGAGAGAGAGAACAGTCGGGGGAGAGGAAGGCCTCAGCCTGGCTGGGAGCCAGCTGATGGCTGACAGGCTTTGGATCAGAGGACGTGAACATGTCAGATGGTACCTAATCCCAGATGGGTCATTCAGAATCGGTGATGGCAGCTTATGCCTTAAATATTTGGGGTGGCATGAGGGCTGGCAGGGACAAGGAGACAGCCACCTAAGAATATCGTCAAACATATCCTATATCAGTCAAACCAAACCCACAGCCGTGGGCTCGATCACAGCGACCCTACAAGACAGAGTGGAATTGCCTCTGTGGGTTTCCAAGTCTCTACAGAAACAGACTGCCTCCTCTTTCTCCCAATCAGCGCAGCTGGGTGGTTCAAACCACAGACCACTTGCTAAGCCCCCAATGCATAACCCACAGTGCCACCGGGGCTCCTCTACACGCCACATGGCAAGCACTATTCCTACTCATAGACGACGAAATGGCCAGGCAGAGAGCGACTCCCTCCATCGGCGTGCACACAGGGACTGGTGGGTGTCAGGCCTCTTCAGAGAACAGCGGCCTCTACTTGAGCGTGTGCATGTGTCACCGTGCTTTGGAAGGGGTGCTGTGGGAGGGCTCAGGAAGCCGCCAGGTGGTGCCTGGCGTTGGGAGATAGCGGGAGGCGAGCGCAGGAGGTACCTGCATGAAGAGCTGGAAGCGGCCCTCCTTGCGCTGCTTGGTCTTGATCAGCTCCAGGGCTATCGACTGATTGGAGCAGAACTCAGCTGCCACCTGCTGGAGCTCCTCTCGGGCGGGGCCGTCAAACTGAGGGGGACAGGGATGCCCACGCAGTGTGACGCCCCTGCCTGGGACCTGTCCCCGCCCCGGGAAACGAGACCCCCATCATCCCTGCCCCCGACAAGCGGGCCAAGTCTGGGGCCATACCCGTGCCAACATGAAGTCACTGATTTCTGTGATGACGGGGCCCTCCTCCCGGAGCTTCTTCATGGCCTCACACCACGAGTCTGGGCGAGGAGAGGAGACACAGACCTGCCTGGGGCTGAGCACTGCCAGGCCCCTGTCACCAGAAAAGGGGAGTTTTCACAGCAGGCTGTGAGAAAAGGCCTGGAAAAGGTGGTTTCTCAGCCGTGGGATGTTGTCTTCACCTTCTCCCTCACCAGACTATATACTGTGTTGCCTACACCTGGCCTGGGGGTGGAGGTGGGCTGGGGGGGGTAGGGGGGGGAGTGCCTGTGTGGGAGGCGGGTCCTCACTGTGGATCTCGATGAGTTCAGGCAGGTTGGGAAAGAGCCGGGCCAGCTCCTCCCGGGGCATCAGGCTCTCCTTCTTCATGCGCTGGTAGAAGATCAGGTCCAGGACCCGGAGCGTACGCAAGTGGGACGCCTCGGTCACAAACAGCTCTGGGTAGGGTTGGGGTGAGCAGGGAGGGAGGAAAACAGATGAGCAAGGATCTCTGTACAAGTCACTCCCTGGGGCTGGGCCTCAAACCACTGGTTTCAGATCGCCCACCAACAGAGCAGAGGTGGCCTTTCCAGCAGGGGTCTGGGCCTGCCCCTCAGGTGCTCAGCATTGGTGCCCCCGCCCGCCTGGCTGGGAGGCTCACCGTTAATAACCTCCTGGCGCTCAATCTCCCTCTGGCTTAGCCCAGCCACCACGTCCTTGCCCACAGTATGCTGCCAGTTTTGGGCATCGGGCTCCGGCTCCAGGTCAGACAGCTGGCCCAGGTCGTCCTCCAGGAGGTGGGGGAGGAGGATGTCTGTGCAGAACCCCAAGCTGGGGGACTCCACGCTCCTGGGGGAAAAACGGGCAGCTCAGCTCACACACAGGGCTTGTCCCTCTGGCCCCTGCCCTTTCCACCCCTGCGCCCTGGGGACACCATGGGGCCAGGAGGAGACGCACTCCCAGTCAGCTACTCAGGGCTGGGTGGAGCGGCCAAGTGGGACAGGCCCAGGGACCCAAACAAAGGCGTCCCTGCGCCCACCACTCACCTGCGGCCCAGTTTGGGGGTGAAAGGAGGGGTTGGGTTCTCGAGAGACCTGGGGAGAGAATGTCAGTCCTCAGCATCCTTTGCGCCTCTACGCTCAGCCACTGCCCCCTGGACGTCAGCAGGCAGAGCCTGGGGCCCACCTGGTGGAGAGGCTGGAGGCCGAGGACGAAGCCGACTGGTGGAGGCGCGCAGCTTCAGCAGCAGCGTCCATGTCCACGTCACTGCGAGATCGCGGCACGTTCTCCCCCTTGCGAGACCGCTTCATCTCTTCTCGGCCCTTGAGGCTCTCGGAGCGGCCCAGGCGGATCTCGGAGCGGGAACTGGGGGTAGGGGGAACGACGGGAGACCCTGAGGTTGATATCCTGGCCCACTGCCAGCCAACCCTTCTTGTGGTTTTACAAATCCCTTCCTCACGCTGGCCTCGCTCAATGGACAGCGCCGCTCGTCTTCCTCCTGACCAATCGAGAAGGGATCCCAGCAAGACA
Source organism: Echinops telfairi (assembly GCF_000313985.2). Lineage (NCBI taxonomy): Eukaryota > Metazoa > Chordata > Mammalia > Afrosoricida > Tenrecidae > Echinops > Echinops telfairi. The sequence goes on from NW_022111325.1 coordinate 3,582,467, forward strand.
GCAGTTTCTTTCTCCTCAAGAACTGCAAGAACTGGCCTCGTAGCCCCTGGGGTGTTAGCAGCCTCTCTCTTTTGCCCCCTGCTTTGACTCAGCTGGAAAAGGCCCTTTCCTTGGACAAGGCCTCCAGGCCACTACCACTACACACTCCTTCTAGGGTTCTCCCCAAATTCTATTCTGACCCCTCCAGTTGTGATGCGGGTTTCTCCCATTCTTATCTTGATAGAACCCTTGCAAAGCTTCCACTTCCCTTTGCGGGAGCAGACTGGCTCAAGGGGACACCCCAAGAGACTTGTTGACAGATGGGCAGACACTTGCCCCCTGGCTGTCACGGCTGCCCACAGCGTGCTTGATGTGAGGCTGGAGACTGGCTCTTGCTCTTTTTGAGCTCCGCAGTGTATCAGTCTGGAGACAGCTGGCATCTCAGACCTCTCGCTGCCCCAGGATGTGCCTCCCCCAGGCCCCTGCAAGGCTGGCTCGCTGCTGACATTATTATTAATCTGCATCCTCCTGCTCTGCTCGTAGGGCTGCAGAAGGCCTGGAGATGTCTGTGGAGCTGAGAACTGCACAGCAGGCTTGCTGCCAGGAGGGAGCCAAATGGCTGGGTCTCCATCCATCAGGTCTCCCAGAACTGCCAGGGGTTCCAACTGGAGCTCACCTCCTGGGGTCCTGAGGGTCTGTCCAACAGAGCTAGAAATCATACTGCCAACCCATTCCCATGCCAACAGCCGCCTCCACCAGTCTGTCGGAGCAACCCCAGCCCACACTGGAAACCCAAACCCACTGCCATCGACCCAACCGCTCTTTGAATCCCCTCTTCCAAGCCCCAGGAAGTGAGGCACTCTAGACCCCTCTGGCCAAAGTTCCAGGGTACAGCCTCCCAAACTGGAAGTGCTGAGGACAACTTCTTACTCCCCAGGCTGCAACTAGCTTATGATCATCGAATCTTAAGGCTTACAACAGAATTAGAGTCCTGGTTACGGCAAATTTATGCAGCAACTTCAAGAATACAAGTTTGCAAATACAAGTTGGTCTTCACTACTTTCCTGAAGTTTTGATGTATCACATTATAGGATAGACCTACAGCATCAAGCCTACTAGAATCATCATATATAATAATTTCCTCAGCAATATTAAAACTCAACTTCCCACCCCTGTACAAACCTAAGCCTATCTTCTTGCTAATTTTCTGTCTGTTCTCACTGTGGCAAACTCTATGAAGATTATAAACTGGAAAGAGCATTTTACACAGAAGCAAGAATGTTTGACTTAGTTTAACAATTCATCAACCCAGAGGGGAAACAGTTTCAATGCCTACACAGCTACAGGCAGGCTTGTCTGTTTGCCTGCGAGCTCATGGGCTCGCTCACAGACCTGAGTGTACAGAGGAGGAGGGTTATCTCCCACACACGAAGCAAGGGCACTGTTGACCATAGGCAACTTTCACGCTGAGCAATGGCTAGGGCAGTTCGGGCAGGACTTGGCTGTTGCCACGTCACAGTCTAGCCTGTCCAAACATCTATTTCAATACCAGAAGAGACTGACGAGAGGCAGAAGGGGAGGGAAGCACCTGCTCTGAATCTTGGATGGAACACCATCTGCCTTCGGAGCGCCGTCCCACCTGCAGAAAGACCTCATCCTGAGCAGGCTCCCGTCCACATCACAGGCAGGCAGAGACTGCCTTTGGTCTGCCTGGGCGTTTTCTTTCCCAGATTCTCCCCTGTGTCCTCCAGAAAAGTCTGTCTGCTCTATACTCGTCCTATTGGACTTCCTGGTCAGCTGCGTTGACTGTAACCAGTCCCTTGTTGGGATGCAGGCTGCTGAAGACTGCAGCGATAGATCCACAGGGGATCCGTACCACCAGCACACAGCCTGCCAGCCCTCCCAGTTGGCCTGCTCACCAATACACAGAGCTGGCCTTGTGAGAGAGTTGTTTATTGTGCCAACCTGGCTGATAAACACCTGAGGGGTTAATTGAAGGGCGGAGAGAGAAATATCGTTTGGTGAGCCTCGCCTTTCTAGTTCTTGGGTTTCTTGCTTTGTGATGGTCGGACCAGGGTGCAGTTGCCTTAGCTAGTTCCCTGCTTCAGCTGGCAAGGCTCACTTCCTGCAAGACATCCCTGAGAAGTCACACAGACCTACCCTGATGCAGCCCTGAGTGCTGGAGCAGCCATGTGGAGACCCCTGCCAGCGCTGAGATGCTTAAACGTTCACTGATCAGGCTTTCCTCCTGCAGTCGGCATTACAGTGTGTGTTTTGTGAGATGGAGGATGACTTTGTGGATTGGTGTCGGACATATGGGCTAATGTTGGACTTGTGCAGCACTGGGTTGGGATGTTTTCTTGATGTGCACTTACCCTTTATATAAAACTCTCTTATACATATGAGTTTCTGTGGATTTGTTTCTCTAATGTACCCAGACTAACAACCCTTACCTGAAACACCGGGGGAGGCAAAGCCCTAGGGGGTCAACTTTACAGCCCAGCAAGAAGGGGTCATGGTGCTGAAATGCACGCCCTGGTGGCACACCTCGTCCGTGCTCCCCCTGGACGGCCAGCCACTGCTACCTGTCACTCTCCAGCAGGTCCTCAGGGAAGCTTCCCGTGGAGAGCCGCTGTGTCCCGGGTTCTGGGACATCGTATTGCTGGCTGTTCTCAAAATGCTGAATGATGTTCCTCACGTTACCTGGTTTGACTAGAAGCAAAAAGAACGTGAAGTGTACTCTGCTTTCTGATCCAGGAAGCTGCCTCACGCCCGCACTCCCCTGTACCCTGGAAGACAGAGGGGTGAGCAAGCATGACAGGATGGCACGGGGTGAAGTCGCGAGGGGTGGGTTCTCATCTTGGCTCTTCTGCTAACAAGCTGGGCAGCACCCTTCCTTTCTGCACTCAGCTTCCTTGTACATGAAAAAAGAGGGTGGGGGTGGGCTGCCTGTTCTGGGAGCGATCGTTTGGCTCTCACATTCTTCACTGAAATGACTAGATTTCCCCCTAAGACCCACATACAGGCTTAAACAAACCACCACCACCACCACCACCACCACAAAAAGCCAAGAGGGCCAAAGGCCTAGCTACATGCATCGTGGCCATATTGCTAAATTATACCAGGCCTTTGAAATATGCAGGCCACTTCAGTTCATGATTCCTGCCTTTCCCTGGACGGTCCTGCTGCCTGGCTCTCATCTCCATCAGTCAGGTCCTTTATAGCCACTGAGGGGCGGCCCAGAAGGTTGAGAGGCGAGATGCCACTCTTGTCACTCAGATGCCAGCCTCCTTTCAAAGCAAGGACAGAAGAGGGCCGCTCTTGACCTTGTTCAGAGAAAGAGGGGGCAGGTGAGAATGAAAAGGCATAGAGGAGAAGGCAGACCTTGGGGGCGCTGACTCTCGGCAAGAGAAAGGAGACAAGGCGTCCATCTCAAAGCCAGCTAGTTTAGTTCTGAGTCCAGGGAGGCTAGACTAGGGGTGAGGCTTGAAATGCTGCTTTGTCGGAGCCCAGTGGGCAGGGTAAATGGGAGCAAGGCAGCAAAACACCCAGGGATCCTGCCCGTGGCCTCGGACAGGCTGTGGTGACTGTTACTCCATTATGTTTACACTCAACTTCGACCTGGGCCAGATGAGCTTCATGCTGTGCACCCGGGCCGCAGGACAAGGCAGGAGCCAGACTCAGTGCTGTAGCTTGAGCCCCGGGCTAGGGTGAAGTGGAGCCTGGGAAAACACCCTATGACCAAAAGCCACTGACTGACTCTGCTGTTCCCTTGGCCCTGGGCCGCCTGGAAAGTCAAGTCATTTTCATAAGGAGACTAACTACGACCCAGAGGAACGGGAGAAGAGTCACGCAGTCGTTGCTCCACACCCTCCGTTCTCTGAACGGCAAATGAAATCAAGCTGAGTTCTGTGCTATTCACAAGGACTCTCACTAACAAACAGGGAGTCTAGGTGCTGAGCCTAAATGTCACCATTATTTTCTAGTCTTTGGGTCTGGGAACTTTAGAGAGAATTCCAGACCAAATTGTTGCTGTTGCCAGGCCCTTTGAAGGAGAACTGCTCCATTGGGTTTCCATGGCTGGGATCTACCCAGGAACACACAGACCTAAAACATGTTAATCACATGTGGGCCTCGTTGATGGGAAATGACCCTTAAATCTAGGTCCTAAGCTCCTTGTGAAGGTATACCATATTCTTAAATCCAGGTGTGTACTTACACATGTATACGCCTCAATGTGTATGCTGCTAGGTATAACAGAGTTGGCATGTGGGTGTGTCTGTGTAAACTACATGATTCTAGAACTTACTACATGCTTTAAAATGTATTTAGGATCATCTTTTAAAACTGTTGCTAGTTATACAGTGCTGGCAAAACTAAGAGTAAAAACAAAGAAGGCAGTGCTATGCTGAAGGTCAGATAATGTAAATAAAAACAGCCCAAAGCAAAACTGTTTGAGACCTACCAACTTATGAAAAACATTTAACTTAAGAAAATCCCAACTTATTCTGAGTGAAAATAAATGTCTGAGTCACTTCCCCCACTCACTGTGGGTGATCCTGGCTCCCAGCAGCCCCACAGGGCAGGCTAGAGCAGCCCATGGCTTTCCCAGACAGGGACTCCTTACGGGGTAGGGGCTCTTGTCTTTCTCTTGGCAGCGGCCGGTGGTTTCAAACTGCTGCCCCATGGCTAGCAGCCCGACGCATAAACCCACGACGCCATCGGGGCTGCAAAGCTGAAGGGTGCTTCAATTTGTGAGCACTTTCCCTATTTACATCCCACCCTGGGCTCCAGGAGCCCCGGTCATGGAAGATGATGGGAACACCGAGAACAACACAAACCAAAAAGCCCGAGGCTGTGGAAACCCGAACCAAAGGCCAAGAAGGCTGGCCTTTGGCAGAACCCCCAGGATGAGCTCTACCTGGGGGTGATGGTGGTGGGGTGTCTGGTCCCAAGAGTCCTCAGGCATGAGTTTGTCACACACAGCAGCTTTAGCAGCACAGAGGGAAGTGTGAGAGGAGTGGAGTGAAGGGATGGGAAGGAGGGGGAGAGACAGAAGGGGAGGCAGACGAAGGAGGAGGAGAGAAAAGATTTGGGGAATGGAAACTCAATGCGAATGCAAAGAAAAACCCACAGAAAATGAGCCTTTTACCTTCCACAGGGGACAAGGGAATATGAAATGCTAAAAGAAAAACAAACAAAAACAAAAGTAAACCATGAAAAGTCAAATAAATGTTTCAAGAGCCAAAATAAAAATCACACCAAGCTGGAAAATGGAAAGGCAGTGGCAAAAATCTGGGCTGATCTATAGGAGTCCCTCCAGCACTCCCACCCTAACCCCCACTCCCCATGCAGCAGGTTCAGAAGAGGCAGCAGGCCAGCCCAGGTCCCCACAGAAACTGTGAGCTAAGATACTAACTGGGAGGGGCAGCTACAATTCCAGACAGATGCAGAACTGGAGGGAGATCAACTGAGTTTTGGGTAACTGATGACACCAGGGGAACCTTGGCTTCCAGACCTGACCCCCACCCGGCCTTTGGCAGAACCCCGTTCTCTACAGTAGTAACTCAAGTCCCTACCGAGGGGCTGGGGCTACTCCCAACACTCAGTACAGGCAAGTACCTTGAACGAAGGTGAAAGGGCGTATGTAATCAGTCAGCCGTCGTTGCTAAGGGGCAGATAGATATTCCTCCCAGGCTGCTCTGAGATCCTAGGAGACCCAACTACGGACACCCTGAAGCGTCGGTCCGTACCCCAAAGAACTGGCACTGGAGGTGGCGAGTGGAGCAAGTGACCAAACTGACAGGCGGGCCTGTGACTCCCAGAAGAGGTGGGGCCCCTGCCAGCACCCTGGTCTGAGGGAGTGTGAGGGGGCGGCCGTCCCTGCCTTAGGAATGCTCAAGGCTGCTGCTCCCCCCCAGATACTCACTGCTCTGGGAAGAGTTTTTGGGCTTCCCAATGTATTTGAGAATGGGGTTTCGCTTCTTGTCCTCCAAGGCATCCTTGTCCTTCTTGGAGTTGCTGCTCTGCTGAGACAGGAGGCATGGGGGTTGGGAGGAGGTCTCAATACCCAAACGAGGCAACAATCTCTGCCTCCCCACCTATGGTCCTCAACAGCTAACTGGAAGGTGGGCTCCTGTTTGTACCCTAACCACAAAGCTGAGTTTGAAGGCAGCTGCTTCCCCAGCCTGCCTCATGCAGAGAACAACGCTAGTATAGCTCCGTCACCTTCTTGGTCTTGGGGAAGAAAGGTAGCCACTTGTCCTTGTCAGGGGCAGCCTGGGCCTTTTCAGCTGGGTTGGAAGGTCGTGCCTCTCGAAGTCGGATCCCAGCATGGCTCATGTAGGTGTTGAGGGCAAAGTCCATGGGGGCACTGTTAGAGAGGAAGCACGCATCGTGACGCAGGACATTCTGGCCAGTGTTCCCAGCTGGCAGATGGAAGGGCCAGAGCCCTGCTCCAAACCACCTCATTGCCACTCCCCAGCCGACAGTGAGTTTAGAATAACCAAATTCGATATGTAGGTAGGGGGCCGTCCCCAGTCCTGGCTGCTGTGGCTCTAGAGAAACTTCATTCTCTTCCTAACAAAGGGATGGGATGCCAGTTCCCTGCAATGTGAGCAAACTAGCCACAGGCAGACCTGAGGGGCAGGTTCCCGTCTAAGCGCTTATCTTCAGGGGTGTGCGTATGTTAGGGGTGTGTACCAGGGGAAGGGGGGGGGGATGCCCGCCCATGCTCAGCAAAGGCTTAGTGTCTTCACCCACCCTCTCACCCCAGCACAAACATCAATGGCAACCTGTCCAGAGCCCTGTGCACAGAAATGCATTTGGCCCTCTGCCCTGCAGCCAGATTATCCTGTGTGGATTCGGTGTAGCAGATGCTTCTGTCCTGGCCCCAGTCTCCTGACACAGACTCTAGCCCATTTCGCTTCCTGCGTGAGTGTGCACTCTCAGGGGATGAGAACCATGACAGACATGTGCGTGTGCCGCAGGCCTGGCCAATACAGCCCCATTCCACTACTTCGTGGGGGTGGGGGTGAGGGTGGGGGGAGGGTGGAGCAGGGCTAACGTGGGTGGAAAACAGAAAGTCAGGTATGGGAATGGGACTTTCCGACGCAGATGCTCCTTTGATGCTGAAGAAGAACACCAGATTGAACGTGCCCCGAGGGAACCGCTCAGAGGGGGTGGGGATGAGGAACACCAGTCCAGGTTCCCAAGGCTGAACCTATGACCCAGGGGGTGAGCTCACACATCCACCTGGGAACTTGGCTAGACTGGGGGTCCTACAGTGCTGGGACGCCCCAGTGATTGGCCGAGCCGGAAAGTCCGGTAGCTCATGCTGCCTCCCTCCTCTACTGGATTGGGAAGTCGACTCACGTACCTCCTGTCTTCCTCGTACTTGGACCTGGAACAGAAAGAAAAGATGACTCAGACTACAAAGACAGGCCTGTCTGCTGGCGTGGACACCGGGGAGGGTAAGGCCTTTTTGGAGGAAGAAGGGAGGGTTGACAGGGATGAGAGGACGAGTGTGATAAGAAGTCCCACTGAGTGCCCGAGGGCATCTCTGCTGCGCAGTCCAGCTGGGGACACCTGACCAGCTGCAAGGAGGGGATGCGGCAAGCTCAGGGCCAGGCTTCTCTCTGCTCCCACCTAGAACGCCAGGAGAAGGGCTGGGTGGCGCTGAGGCAGGAGGAAAAAAGGTGAGGGAGCAGAGAGGATTGAGGCCCGATCCCAAGAGACTTATTTAAAAGAGGAATGATCACGAGTAGGGAAAGCTAACTTTTGCGTGCTCCCTGTGGGCCAGGCATGGTCAGGTCTTGCCGCCATCCCTGAGTGCCAGGGGGAGGGGTGTCACTGCCATCTGACTGTGAGGGAGACGCAGGGTTCAAGCCTCACTCCGTGAGAGGTCTCTGGTCTCTATCTACCACACGCCAGACGCACGCCAGCACTTTCCTCCTCAGATGCTCGCTCGATGCGCAAGAACAACGCCACATTTAGCACACCCAGAGCCACAGCCAACGTGCCACAAGCCCTGAGGGAGTCTCGGGCCTTTCAGGACTGTGCGTCACAAACGGGCTCCGGACTCCTCTCGCTCTCATCCCACACGCCCTTCTAGGGAGTGCTCCTATGACTTCTATTGCCAAAATGTACCTGCAGCCTCTCTGCTTTTCACACCCTCAGCCATTTCCACCGGGATACCCACAACGGTCTCCTGACCCCTGGCCCCAAACCCTCCCATGCTCTGCCCACAGCCGAGGCTCACACGGCTCTAGCGGCTCCCCGTCTGTCCGCCCTCGGAGAGTGGAAACCAAAGGGCACAACGGTCCTGAAGGCGCGATGTCACGGCCCCTCCATTACCCCTCTGTCACTGCCACCTACCACCTTTCTCAACCTACCCTGGCTACCCTGGTGTCCCCTCTGCTCCTCCAAGACGCCAACTACGCGATGACTTCTCCCTGGCTGTTCCCTCTGCCTAGAATGTGCTTGCCCCAAAAGGCTTCAAGGAAAACGCCTTCAATTCTTCAACTGCTCACGTGTGATTTTCTCAGCGAGGCTCACTCGCGTGATAACACTGTTTAAAACTGCAGCCCACTGGCTGGGGTACTCCAGACTCACCCCAGCGGCTCTATTTTTCTCTAACGTACCACGTAATTTACAACGTAATGGCTGTCTCTTCCCGTTATCATGGCAGTGCCCCAAATGCTTGGCACTCAGCTGAAACTCTACGAGCTGGCAGAGAGAACACAGATTATCTAACCCAGCCGCTGTTGTTTTATAGCTCAGGCCCAGAGAGATGAAATGGCTTGATCAAAAGCACACAGCCACATTTCGGAGAAGTCGTACGGGGGGCTGAAGAACTTCCCATCCACCTCCCACCTCCTCACTTGGAGGTGACCCCAGCTAAGCCTCGCTGTTGCGGCCTGTGGTCTTGGGGAAATGGAGCTGGAAGAAGGTAACCGAAGCAGTTGTACTAGGGGCCTGTGGAAGTTCAGTTAGCTTAGGTTTCCCATGGGATTAGTCAAAATGGAGCCATTTCCCTTAACCCAGTCAGTGCTGCCTGCCTCCTCAGGAACTCGGCCCCCAGGAGACTCCCAGTGCGGGTCGCTGGGCAGGACGGGAGAAAGCTCAGGGAGAGGAGCAGAAGGGGAAGCAGCAGCTCACTCGGCTCCTGGAGCCTGCGGTTTGTCAAAACCACCGGATTACTCCAAGGGGCTCCAGGCGGTGCAACTTCCTGGAACCCTGCACCGCAGGACTCTCGTCATCTTTCAGGGGAAGGAGACTTGGGAAGAAGTGTGAGAGAGGTGAGAAGAGAGTCCCACACATATGCCAAAGCCCTGCGGCATGTTCATGCGGTGGGGGTGGGAAGTGGACTCACAGAATATCTCCAAGGGCAGCCAGCTGCTTCTCGGCCACCTGGCGCTCGCGTAGAGGGTCCCCATCCAGGTCCAGCAGGTCGTTTTCACCGTACAGGCTGCCCAGGCCCAGAGTGCGCTTTGTCCTAACCCAGAGAGAAGGAGCGCACCAAACACTCTGGACCCTGGATGCCCAGAGAGAGACGTCTCTCTCTCTCTCTCTCTCACACACACACACACACTCTCTCTCTCTCTCACACACACATACACCCCCCCCCCCCCCCCCCCCCGGGGGTGGGGTCAGAAAAGGATACAGAGGCGGAGGGCAGGGCACACCTGTAGTCGTGGATCTGCTCCTGGATCTCCGGCATGGCTGCCTCCTGGGCGTCACCGAGGAAGCAGCGGACATCCTCACTGTTGCGCAGCCGCAGGTCTGTCGTGGAGGCCAGACAGGAGAGAAATGGAGTAGGGGAGGGGGCATGGGGAGTATGGGGGGCAGGGAGAGGGCACCTCAAAGCACTTCTGCTCGCTGGAACAGGAGAGGTGGCTCTCTGGCCTCCTGTCAGCCTGGCCGACCAGGACACTGCTGACCGTAGGGCTTGAATCCTGATGCCCACGCACAAAGGCATGGACCAGAAGATCTCCTGGAAGCTCCCTCTCCATTAGAAAGACTAAAGCCCCTCCCATCACATATGCCTGACACCCAAGCCCAGGCCTGAGGGGCTCATGACCCTGCTAGTGCTCCAGGCGGCAGAGAAGCACTTCACACTCAGCAGAACATGAACTCCCGGCAGACCCGGAGAGATGTCTCTTCTCTGCTCCTGCACCCAGCCAGCCCCAGGGAGAGGCTGCCCATGCTCACATCACTTCGGTGCCGGCTCTGTTCATCCATCCCCTGTGCTGTAAACCATGTTTCCAAGTGCTGCTCCCAACTTCCACCCTCCAGAAAATCTCCGGGGATTAACTTCTCAGATGGCATCCTCTCTACCTGTCCACTTAGCTCTCTACTCATACTTCGGATGAGAAGGAGCCATGAGGCCCTCATCCTGGGCCAGCTTCCAGCAGCTTCTAAAGCCACCTCAAGAGTCTGGGTTTGCAGGAGGGAGTGACTTGCTTTCAGTGTTTAAATTTTTTTTTTTTTTAAGTTCACGAGGAATTCTGATAATTAGGCTTGGAAATCCCAGTTCAAGACCAATTTCCTCTTTACAGATGAGCTCCCCGAGGCCCAGAGAGTTACATAGAAGGATGTTAGGAATGACAAGAGCCCAGGTGCCCTACCTCCATGTCCCAAGTCTTCCTGTGAGAAGCCCTGGGCAGGCTCGCCCACAGGGGCTGTGAAGTGTTCTGCAGGAACCGGCCCAGGACTCTTTTCCCCACTACTCGAGCCCATAGACAGGGACTTCCCTCTTCCAGCCTCTGGAGCCCCCTGGGCGCTTGACACATGAAGGAGCACTAGAGCAAGACCAAAGCAGCAGCCAGCTCACCAATTTCTGCCTGCAGCATCTCTGGGATCTTCACTCGCAGAGGCTATAAGACAGAAGCGTGGGCAGAAGTGGTGAGGCCCACACACTCATGGGCGTGGGGGAGACCACGCAGGGCAGCTCTGCGCTAGATACACCTCGCCTTTCTTCTCTCACCTCCCCCCATGCTTCCCTCTCCAATGTGGGCCCCGGGATCCCAAGGGTACAGGGCAAGCTGAGAAGGCAGTCTGAGCATGTCACATGCCATCCTTCCACTCTTCATTGAAAGACCCAGGGATGCTGTTCCACAAGTGGACTGGTGAGCATGTCAGCTCTATGATGGGCTTCCTGCACAGCCCACCCCCCAGCCCCCACTCCCAAGGAAAAACTCCTCAAAGTTATCTATTTTTTCCAACCGGCTGAATGTTTTGGCTTTTACTTTGAGAATCACCACAAGGGAGTAGCTCACTACCCACCAGAGGGAAAATAGCAAAATCCCGAGGAAACAGTGATTATTTCTCAATTTCTTCGCCCTGGTACTCGATTGCCAAGAGCTTAGTTGATCAGATCAGGATGTCTACCGTGGGAAATACATGCTGCAGGGCCCCGACACAGTGCTTGTCTGCCTGGTGCCCGCCTGCCGACCCCTAGCCCTGTCGCCGGGCAGAAATAGCAAGTCACACTGAACTTCAGACACCTGGGTTCCCCCTCTGGGCTCAATACTCTACATCAGCTCTGTCTCTGGGCTGCGATTTCTTCATCCCAGCGATGGGCAAGGCAGGGAGGCTTGGAGGAAACCAGACTATGGATTCAGGGGTGAGTAAATAGGATTTGGTGTCATCTAGTCCTCTCTCCCAACACTTTTGAGAGAAGCAGTGTGTTTCCGACCTTCGTTAGATGTGGAACACAAGAGGCATCAGTCTTTTGAGAAGAAGGTAAGGAACAGAATCAAGGAATTGTAATCTCTGAACTGTCTACCTTTACCCTCCAAATTTTGCTAAGCTTTCCTGTGCTTCTTTCTTAGTGGTCCAGAGAGTATAATCAAATCATGACACTCGATGACTGCCTTACCGCATTTTTCTCTAGGAAAATATTCCAGATGTCTTTCCCCAAGCTCCGGGAATCTTTGGGGTTTGTCTGTTGATAAACTTCTGCACATAAATAAAAAAGCTGAGAGAGAGAAATGGGTTAGACGGGGGTTCTCAGCAGGGGGTAATTTCTGTCCTAGGGGGCATCTGGCAATGCCTAGACACATTTCTAGTGGTCACAATTGGGGAAGAGTTTGCTAATGGCACTTAGTGGGTGAAGGCCAGAGATTTGGCTAAATGCCCTACAATATACAGGACAGCCCAGCAAAGCATTCTCCTGTCCAAAGTGTTAACAGGGCCCATGACGGGAAGCCCCAGGCTCGTGGGTTTCAGAAACAGAAGGTAAATAATGCTCCATGCACTTGGCCATCTCCCATGCACTCACTCCTCACTCCTGCACCCTCCCAGGCTCAAAACACTGCAGGTGTGTTCTGCACCGGTTTATATATCGCCTCCCAAGACTTTCCCTGCTTGATTTCTCTTGTGATGTGCCCTCTTCATTCAAGAATGCTTCTGAGACACTTGGCCTGGAACTTACATGGTTGTTCAAGGTCTGTTGAACAGACATTCATTCATTCTAGCTTGTACTATCCCCAGAAAGAAAGAAAGAAGGGGGAAAAAAAAGCAGTCCATGCCTTGGGGAAGAAATTTATTCTGAAAAAAACCAAAATGAAACAAAACACAAAGCCGGACACCAACCTCTCTGCTATGAAAGTGGCTGAGCAGATGGTGCTTGGTTGGTCTGGCTGCTGCCCGGGCACATTCCAGCCTCCACCCTCATGGTCCTATGGTTCTCAGACCCATCGTCGCCTGACCCCTCTGCCAAACTGTTCTGCAGTAACACGGTGTATTTGCCCATGCCCCTCCCCCCCAAGTCCCCATACCGGTCTGTCTCCAATGTCGTTGAAAAACCATCTTCTCAAAGAAAACTTCTAAAATGCAACCAGAATGAGTTTTCCTGGTTTGGTTCTTTCTCCCCTGTCCCTGTATTAATTGTGTCAGGGACAACAAAATAGCTGCCCCTCGAGCTCTGTCAAGGATGAAGCTTCCGACTTACCAGTGGGCTGGGGTCTGCCTGAGAGAAGATGTAACGTAGAAAAACCCCCAGGTGAGCTGGCCGTGACTTGAGTTTCTCAAGATCCTGGAAGATGATGTCGCTCTGGAAGGCAGAGGGATAGGGATGGGAATGGCTGAGGGGCTGAGGCAGCATGGGCATGTGTGGCCTGCTCCAGCTTTAGTTCCAGCACCCGCCCCCCAACCCTCCAGCTTTATAAGCTCTGCCCCCCTCCCCGACGTTCTTCCCCAGCTGACGCAGTCAAACTGCTCTTGTTGAGAGCAGCTTGTATGACTGAAGAATGATGAAAGGAGAAAGTCAGGAAACCGTTACCTCGTTGTTGAAATAACCCGGGTCATAATCTTCCTCTGGGCCAATAATTAAAGGCTTTGAGCTTTGATCTACACCCTGGGAAGGAAAGTCAAGTTGTAGAGATGAGAGGTTAGAGGACAAGGGGATTCACCCCCCTCAGTGAAGTCTGTTTAGTAATAGTGCAGCACTCATAGGAAAGCCACGTGGGTCTGGTAAAAGCTGGCATCTCATCCCTACCCCCAATTTCAGAGAACAAGATGAAATAAGGATTTCCACTCTGTAGGAGGTTAACTGCTTCTGGGTGGGGCAGGGCAGCCTGGTCACATGACATAGGAAGATAGGAAGTGAGTGAAAATGCTCTTTTCCTGTTTGCAAAAGATCTAGGGAGGGAGAGTTAATCAACACAGTTAAGAACCTATCACTCCAGGAGAACCAACAGACAACAGCATCAGTGCAGAGAGTGAGAACCAGACTAGGACACCCTCTCTCACCACCTTTATTCAATACCCTACTAGAAACCCTAGCTAGGGCAGTAAGCTAAGAAACAGAAATGAAGGGCACCAAAAAGGGCAAGGAAGCAAGCAAGCTTCAGTAAAGTGGCAAAGATTCAGTAAAGTGGCAGGATACAAGGTCAGCATACAAAAACTAGCCCACAACTCTGAAAAGGACACGGGGAAACAATGCCATTTACAAAAGCCTCCAAAAGACAAAGTACTCAGGAACAAAAAAGGCCCATACAAAGAAAGACACGAAACACTATTACAAGGAATCCAAGCAGCCCTACAGCAATGGAAAAACATACTGAGTTAGTTAATTGTGCCAGCCTGGCCGATAATCACATGTGGGGCTGGTTGTAAGGCGGAGGGATAAATGGGTGGTGAAGCCTCGCCTTTCTAGTTCTCGGGTCTCTTGTTTTGTGATGGTTGCATCGGGTGCAGCTGCCTTAGCAGTTCCCTGGTTCAGTTTGCAAGATGGATTTCCTACAAGACATCCCCAAGAAGCCGCATGGATCTATCCCGATGCAGCCCTGGGTGCTGGAGCAGCCATGTGGAGACCCCTGCCAGTGCTGAGATGCTTACACGTTCACTGACTCAGCTTTCCTCCTATAGTCGGCATTAGTGCCTCTGTTTTGTGAGGTGAAGGACTTTGTAGACTGGTGTTGGGTATGGGTTAATGTTGGACTTGTGGGCTTGGGCAGCATTGGGTTGGGATGTTTTCGTGATGCATTTTCTTTGCATAAAACTCTTATACGTGAGTTGCTGTGGATTTGTTTCTCCAAAGTACCTAGACTAATACATTATGGTACCTTGGGAGTGGGGTACTGGAGAAACAAATCATAAGATAGAGAGTAGATGTTTGTTTGACCTCTCCCTCATGGAAGTTTTCCATCTTTGTCTAGCCAGAGGTCAGATAAAGCCACACTGTTTACTGGGTTGTTTCTGGGAAGTAGGAAAATAGAAAGTTTGTAAGTCCACTTGCTTCAGTCATTAATGCAGTTTTTGTGGTAAAATTAGGTGCTTCGAATATCGGCTGATATTCAGGTAGGCTTTTACTTGAGTATATATGGTACTAATAAAATCCTGATAGTTATCTCTCACACACTGCTTGATTTCTCTTCTCCTTCTTGTGGACGACTAACTTCCATTTCACCCAAGTTAACACCCACCAACACTCTATCCTACCACCTCCCCACCCATGCACTCCCCTCTTTGCCAATCTCTAGTCTGTTCCCTTTGGTATGAAAGTCTTTATTCTTGTTGTTTTATATATCTTATGACAGTAGCCTCATGTTTGTCTTTTTGTGATTGGCTAATTTCACTCAGCATAGTGTTCTTCAGGCCTAACCATGCCATGCATTTTTGCCATTGTTTCAGAGATGCATATTATTCCTTGTGTACACGCACCAGTTTCTTTATCCAGTCTTCTACTGAAGGGCATTGGGTTGTTTCCAACTTCCTCCTATAGTGAACACAGTGCTGCAAAGATATGTCTGTTCCTGTTAGGACTCTTGCTACTTTAGGACAATGTTGCAGTTTGTTACATTGTCTAAAATTTCTATTCCTAGTTGTTCTCCACAGTGGCTGTGGCCCCACTGTCTCTTTCCACAGATGTAATTAATTTGATTTCTGTGAATCCCATTCGGCAAAGTCTGCGTGTTATAGTCATTTTTTATGTTGCTGGAAAAATGTCTTTGCAATGAAGTCCTCATTGCTCTTGCAAAATTCTATTATGCAATCTCCCTCTAGCTTCACTTCTATCACCAAAGTCAGGCTCTCTAAGTACTGCTCTTCCCATTCCAACCTCCAACTACTCACGAAGCACTTAACATTTGTGCCACCCAAGGGCTCTAGATTCCCATCACCTGTCTAAAACCCAGGAGCCCTGGTGGTGTAGTGGGTTACAAGTGGAATTGCTAACCACACGGTGAACAGTTCAAAACCATCTCCTGTAAAGGTTTCTAGCTTCGGAAACCCACGGGGGCAGCGCTACTCAGTCCCACAGGGCATCTACCATGAGGAGTCAGGACCGACTTGATGGACAGTGGGCTTGATTTAGTCTAACGCCCCCAATAATTGACCTGGCTTTTCTTTCTTTCCTGCCTAGGTCTGTCTTAATAAAATTCTAATCCCCATCTATAAGTCACTGATTAAAAATCAAAACCCAAACTCATTGCCGACTCAAAGTGGACCTACAGGACAGAGGTTCCTGTAGGTGCCCCTGTACGTTTCTGAGACGGTAATTCTTTTTTTTTTTTTTTTTTGAGGCAGTAATTCTTATGAGAGTAGAAAGCTCCATCTTTCTCCTGAGGAGTGCCTGGTGGTTTTGAACTGCTGACCGTGTAGTTGACAGCCCAAATCGTAATCACTCCGCCAGGGCAAGGTCTCCTTTTTGCACTTATGATGAAAAAGATTTCATGTTGCATAGACTTTTCGGACACTTCACTGGACAAGCTTTTCTCCTAAAGGTTCCTCAACTTTCCAAGTATTTTTTTTAAAACTAATTATGGTTTTCACTTTCAATTTTCTCTTCCTCATTCCCTCTGATCCTACAACGTGGGTTCTGCCTCTGGGACCCACTCCCGGCTGACTTGTGTCCACTTTGTTCAGGTCCAAGGTACTCTCCTCAGCCATGTTCTCAAGCCTGGACACCATGCTCAGGATGCCATATGCAGCTATAAAACATGAGACCGGGAAAGGAGCTGAGGTCTGAATCCAGCACTGGCTCATAATGAACAAAGTGAGGCCCAGAGACAGAACGGGGTGCTCAGAGCCACAGAGCTAGGGCCAAGGTGCTGTATTTGCATTTCCCAGAACCATGCTGAATAACCTCCTCTCCCTTAAGACTATTTGAATCCCTGTAGGTCCAGGATCCCAAGGGGGTGGAAATCAGAGAACCACTTCTGGCTCTACTTTGCTCTCTGGTGAAACTTGAAAAGCACTAAGGTTTTGTGGGTAAGATTTTTTTTCAAGTGTTTACATGTGTGCCTATATGATTACAAAAGTAGAATATGTTTACTAAAAGATCAAATATTATAGAACTTTCTTATAGAACATGAGAGTTGCTTATGCTCCCATCCCTCTACTGCTAACCATGTGGAGCACACTCCCATGATCTCACTTGTGTATGTTATCACTAATGCACATTGTTGACAGGTAATGGGGGTCTCGAATCCCTGCCCAGCCTACAAATTGAAGGGCTGGAGGTTTGAACCTACTCACAGACACAAACAGGGGTGGGGTGGGGGGTAGGGGGAGAGAGATGACTGGGTGGTGCAGTGCTTAAGCGCTCAGCTGTTAATGTAAGATCAGTGGATCGCACCCCACTGTGGCTTCACGGGAGAGACCTGATGGGACAGTTCTTCTCGATTCTATCCGATTACTATGATCTCAGAAGGGGTTATGTGTCTTACTTAGGTAGGCCATCCCTACGATGACACTCTGGGGTTCATGTTGGTCAGTCCCTTTCCAAAGTGTTCCCTCATTCACTCACTGGCTTCATGGAGTGCGTAGGCACCAGGCTGGGTGCTTCACACGCGAAGATGAGCTAATTCAAGTGGGGAAATGAGCCTTGTGAATAAATCATAACAGAAGAGCGTGAGGGCCACAACAGACAAAGACAGAACCTTCAACTCTACAGAGAGAAGCCCAATGTAGCCAAATCGCACCACCATCCAAGAGAACTGAGATGTCTGTGCTGTGGTGCGGCTGTGAGGGGGTTACTCGCCTAAGTCCGAAAAAGGAGCGCTCTTGATAAAGAGCCCTCCTGAGTTAAAGGACGTGAGACCTGGAAGCTCTATGAGACGTGAGTCCAGCACACATTTCTAATGGGAAAAGTGAGGCGAGTGTTTGCTTGGGCTGCTTCAAGCCCCGATTGTTCCCTTGGAAGACTTAAGAGTAGGCTCACGATGGGAGGAATTCAGCCTCGGTTTTGTTCATGAGAGGGAGAAAAAGAAAAACTAGACGAGATTCTAGAGACTGTCAGAGGTAGGTTTAACTAACTCACTGACAAACAGGTTGGTTGACTGGTGACGAATTGGCTAAACATTAAGATTATTGTTCACGATTTTCTTCCTGTGCCATCTCCCCCGCCATCCAAAATGACTGTGGGGTTTTACTGCAAATGGGTGAAAGTTTAATGGGCAGACTGACAGTTTTACAAGTCATACACATTTTGTTTGATCTCATCATTTCTCCCCCTTCAGTGTAACATTGCCTATCTCACTTCCTCCATTTTCTGTCTCCACTCTTCTTTCTCCCCTACTGCTTCTGGGCTGACTGCTCTAAGGTGTGTGTGTACCTCACTAGTGTTGTTGTTCCCCCTTACACCGATTGATTGGCTAAAAATTGAGCCATGGGAGTGAATTCTACTCCAGAGCTGAAGCCAGAGCTGGAGGAGCCACCAGTTTCTATCTAACCAGCAACCTGGTGTCCTTTGTGATTCTGATTTTACAACCCACCACTAGGCTACACCCACACTTTGCAAAAAACCACCTTAATGCCTTCTGGTATGGGAAGTAATGTGAAATTGAAGACGACGGTACCTGGACATGCCATTAAACAGCACTGAATGCTGAATGAAGTAACGCTGTATCTAGACAGACTATTCAGTAACAGAGTCCTGAATTCAGTAACCCTGGCCCTCACGCTAAGATAGTGAGCATGGGCAGTCCCTCACAGAAGGGCCACACGGAAGGGATGATAAACCTAGGGGGCGGTATAGCACTGATGAAACATAGCTATCCTCTAGTTTGTAATATTTCCTCCCCTTACTATTATGGTCTTTGTTTTACCTCATTAATCTTGTTAGACCTGCGTATTATGCTCATTTGTCTAATTAAGAGCGCTGGATGCATGATAGCCAAGATAGATAACCCTTCAGAAATACTAACAGGAGTAATAGTTCCCTGAGGGTATGGGAAGAGAGGGGGGAAAGGGGAGCTAACAGCAATGACTGTATAACCCCACTTGAGGGGAATGAAAACAGAATTGCAGGTGAACGGCTACAATGGATGGTGTAAGAGATGATAATGATAATAATAATAATAGATAATAATAAGGGTTCTTGGGGAGTAGGGTTGGGGAAGGAGGGGATATAGGGGAGCTGATATCAAGGAGCTCAAGAAGAAAAAAGTTTTGAAACCAATGGTGGTAGCAATTGTAAAATGATGCATGAACTAACTGAATTATAGATTGCTATAATATCTGTAAGAGCTCCCAATAAAATGATTAATAATAACAATAAGTGAGTGCCTTTCTGGTTCTCATTCTGTCCTCTGGCTCACCGCAGGAGGGAGTTTCAGTCTCAGGGCAGCATATCTCTCACAGCACTATGAGCTGGCATCAACTCAATAGCAGTGCGTAACAGCGGCTACAAAACCACGATGAACCTTAGGCTTCATTGGTGTCTTTGGGAAACAACGGGATCTAGAGTTTATTTTTTAGTTTGTTTGAATTTATCTATTCAATTTTTTGAGTAAAATTTTAGCACACAATTAAAAGAATAGAAAAGGGCAGAAGCTATAAGCATCAGTTTCGGATGTATTTGTCCAGAGACTTTATGAAGGACGCCATTTTTCTCTTTGCAACATAGAAGGATGCAGTCTGCCTAGATGGTTCTATATGCATATTGATTTTTATGTTTACTTTACAATTACAGTACATGATATTGGTTTCAGTTGAAGGCAGTGACTTATGATTTCCTTCAAAGGTGTTAAAGTAAACAGAGCTTACAGAAAAACACCCAGAGAACACTATACGGTGGTCTTTAGGGTATGACGCAAATCACAAGGGTGGTGGTGGCAGAATGAAGCTTAAGAAACACAGTTGTACAAAAATAAGAGATCTCTTCCCAATGTCCCCAACGGGGAGTGACGAAGCTACTGCTTGAACAATGACAGGCAATTCTCGGATGCCAGCCCATCTCCCTGCTACACGGGCTAGGTTTTAGAAGCTTTTTGCATTGAGCCAAACTTGGCCTTCCTGCAACCTCCCGCCCAAGACCCAGTTTTGTCCTGGAGAGTGGTGACTTTGAAATTGGGTTTTGCAGAACCTCAAAGCTCCATGGATGCACCAAAGGAGGGAGGAGAGGGCTGATCCGAAGACAACCTGGGGAAGTTGAGCTTTTTAAATGTTTTACTTGTTTTATTTTAAGATCAGTTTCCTATATTAAGGATCCAAATAAAATTTTGGTAGACGAGAAAACTGAAAATTAGTGTTCTCGGGAAAACAAGGAACAAATCTACTTTCCTTCCTGCACAGACATTCCCCACTGGCTTGGTAGGGTGTCGCAGCGTGGTGGCGTGTGTGCTGTGACGCTGGAGGTATGTCACTGGCACTTCAAATGCCAGGCCCGTCACCCAAAGCGCACAGCTCTCAGTAGCGCTTCCAGACGAGGATCAGGCTGCCCACTGCGGAGGAGTGAGCCACTGAAACCTTCAGACAGCAGCCCGCCATGGTCAGACACTGGAAACCTCGCGCTGGGCTCAGACAC
Organism: Echinops telfairi; assembly: GCF_000313985.2. NCBI lineage: Eukaryota > Metazoa > Chordata > Mammalia > Afrosoricida > Tenrecidae > Echinops > Echinops telfairi. The sequence continues at coordinate 3,602,700 of NW_022111325.1, forward strand.
AGGAACAATTGTGAGGACGGCACGGGAACAGGACTGGGTGGTGGTTCGTTCCTTTGTACTCTGGGTCACTATGAGTTGGAACCGAGTTGATAGCACCAAACAACAACACAAGCATTGAAGGAAAAACTGGCTCTTGCTCTTCATACCTCATGGAATTCCCGGTGATGCACCACTGACTGCCACAGCACCTGAGCACCCTTCCTTTCATGTATCTGTTCGCACCTTGCTCTTTCTTTTCTATTTGTTCTCCAGGCAAGTGTCTGTCTCAAGTCTCGAGTGTCCGGAACAACTCGGCTTATTCAAGGGACCGACTTGGAGCACTCTCACTTCAGAAAAGGGGAGAGAACTGCACACCCAGGGAGTTCACTCACCTGCTCGCTGGTAAGGGGGACTGGCACTTCCAAGCCCTGGCGTTTGTGGTGTGGAGTCATCCTGGCCATGGTCACGGGGGAGGTGCGAGGACTGTCAAGCCCAGGGTCTGAGAGTACCGAGTTCCGATTCATCAATGACTAGAGGAATGGAGAATTCAGCAAGGGGGCTCATCCAGTTCATTTGGTGGTGACAACCAAACTTATCAGTGAGTATAAATGCACCAGGCATTATACTAAAAGCCCTCGATCATACACCTATTATCTCATTTAATTTTCAAGGCAGGCCTTTGAGCAGATACTGTAAGCCCTCTCGCTTTTTGAGAACACAACTTGGACAGGCTCTATTATCTGCTGAAGGTCCAAGAGTTATGGGTCCAACCTAGGCCGTCCTGGCCTGCTGCCTACATTTCGCCACTGGGCTGTGCTGCTTCCAGCCGCCAAGGCCTCAGGGTCCTGTGTATTTGGGACCTTGCTTCCTCTTTCCTGGCAACTTTCCTGCCTGGGGGTCTTCTCTTTTCGACTCAGCACTTTCCCATGGAAAGACGGGAGCAGGAAGTCAAATACCAAGTTACCCGTTATTAGGTTTGTAACATGCTTAAAATACTTGTTCAAATATTTAATTAACCTGCCTAAGTAAATATTTTGCCAATATCATTAGCCTCTCTTCTGTTCAGTCCGATTTTTACACTGAGTATGCAACTTGAGAACACGTGGGAGGGCTAACCTTTGAGGCCAAACTTGAAGTTCCTGGACCATTTCAGAAAAGCTGAGCTGCCAGTCAGGGAGAACAAGCTCCACGAGGCGAGAGCCAGCGCTGCCACTTCTGACGGGGTCAGGCTCACCGTGCTCACCTGGGACGATGCTGCTCCCAGTCATGGAGGGCTATTGGGGCAGTGACCCTGTAGGTGACTTAGGCCTCTGCTCCCTTACACTCCAAGGCTCGGCTTGCTGGAGTCAACAACAGAGTCTCGTACTGCCTTCCCTACACTGTTGACCAGAGTGACCTTGTGGACAGAAGAGTGGCGGGGGGCCGGGGGTGGGTGGGCACGAAGCTGGCATCTAGGGTGCATCTGAACCCTTCATTTGGAGCCGTGACTAAAGTCCTCAGAACAGATCCACAGAAGTTCACAGGTGACAGCCCGAGGCCTTGGTGGCCCCGGCGAGCAGCAGATCCATCAGGTGCCCAAAGGGGCGCAGCATGTGACCTCACCTTTATGCAGGCCCTCCCCCGCTGGCACTCACCTCGCTGAGGGAAGAAAAGCGGTCTGTCCCAGAGTCCAAGCCGCTGTCCCCCTCCTGGGAATCGAGAGAGAGGCGGCCTGAGGAGAAAACAGTGTCCACAGTAAGGATGGAAAGGAGAGCCTGTATGCTGGGAACCTGCATCCAGGGCAGGAAAGGGAAGCTGCCGCCTGCCTTTGTTTCGCCTGCGTCCCTCTGGCTCAGGATCTCTCCACTCAGACACCCTCCTGGGCAGCCCTGCCCTCCACTGCCAGCAGACCCAGCCCTCTTCTCTCTCTCCACCCACATACAGGCTATGCCACCTCCTAAGTCAGACTCCAGGGGCCGGCCTCACCACCAGTCCCACTCCTCACCTCATCCCCCCCACCTCGCTTCGGGCACCAGGTCTGTGCTGAGCTGCTGAGGCCCTGGTGCCGTGTCAGGCACAGGTCACTCTGAATCGTAAGTGTCACCCTGGCACTTAGCTATTCAATGCTACCATTAGACACACATTTCTACTGCATCAGTTATGTCCGGTCTGCTGTGAATCTGTCCTGCTTTTGATCTTTATTCTACATTTCATCTCCCAATTCTGCCAAGTAGCTAAGAAACACAGACTGAAGATATGTTAGAGACACGGGGAGGGGGCGGG
>NW_022111325.1:3605233-3649008 GCF_000313985.2 Echinops telfairi
GCTTTACACAATTGATGTGTGTATGGATTGTGATATCAGTTGTATGATCCCCTAATAAAATGTTAAAAAAAAAAAAGAGAGACATAGGGGGGGTCGCAGAGGGTGGGGCTCACCTTCTGATGATCTCTGGCTGGTGTCACCGTACAGGGGAAATATGTCCTAAAAAAGAAAGACCAGAGAGTGACAAATTCTGTGAACCTCTGCTCCCACGGTTTCCTTCCTCCAATCAAAGCTTTCTTTGTTTATGACTGGTGCCCTTTTCTGCATCACTGGCTTATACTGCCCAGCTAGATGAAGTACCACTTCATTTGGATAGTTTGAGAAGGATGGTGACCCCTGATCATGGTGGGGTGGGAGCTTTACTATGAGCAGAATTCTAAAATCTCACATCATGTATCACCTTGGATCTCAAAACATGCACTGCCTTAGTCAGGTTAGACATTAACTCTGTGAACTTAGCAGGTGACTGAGGCAGGAACGGTCGACCTGGAGAGCCCTTGGAGGGGATGGAGGGCCGCTGGCCTGGGGCTGACTGGCCACACTGGGGGAGGAAGCTTCGCTGACAGTGCTCTCTTGCCCAGGTCTTTTCTAGGTCTCATTTCATCCTTCAGCAGCTCTGGTTAGGTGTGTTACCCTCACAGGATAAACGAGAAGACAGAGGCTCAGAAACCTTAAGTCACTTGCCCAAGTGACCCAGGAGGTAAACGATACCCCAGGATTTGAACTCAGGTCCCTGGGCTCACCACCTGGTGGCGTACGATTGCACGGACACCAGCAGTGACAGTGCACGCTCAAACAGCCTCTGTGCAGAGGCCATGACTGAATTTTCCCGGGACCCCTCCCCTCCTGCAGTGCATTGTGATCTCCATTTTATAAATGAGGAAACCGAGGCTCTCGGGGATTAAGGAACTTGTCCAAGATCTTAACAGCAGACGATACTACAGGTGGGATTTTAATCTAGACAATCCAGGTGCAGAACCTGAGCTTGCAATAAATAACCATCTGATATTGGGAAGTCCTTCCGGAAATGAAAGCTAAAATAAATGGATTACCCTGTGATTCTCAAACTTTTTTGATCTGCATATTCTTAAAAAAAACCTTCAAATAATCTTTACTGGCTTCAACAAGGATTATTGCTGGGTTCCCTCCAGTTTCTTTTTAGTTACCCCAAGAAGCTCGGCCTGCCGGAGGTACAACCCTACTGGTGAAGCTCCTGATGAGCGCCGGTGATGCTGGGGGTCTCCTCACCGGGATCTTCCACAAGCCGCCAAGAGGGAACCCCCCCCACTCAGGCTGTCTTTAAGTCTTGCTGTGATTTCTGTGAGAAGACCCATTACAGGAGGGGTGGGCGGTGGAAAAAGCTACCAGGCAAGTCATGAGTCAGATGCACGTATGTGAGGAAGTGCCTCGAAGTAGAGGAAGAATTTAAGAGACAAAAAGCGGGCCCTCTCTGAGTTCTTCTTTCCACTGTAACAGTCATTTCTTAGAGGGCAGGAAAGAGGCCTTTTCTTTATAGGGCACTCAAGTGCCAGGGATCGTGCTCAGCCTCTTTGCAGTAAAATAGAGAACTGTGGACTTAAAATAAAAATAATAATAATTATCATTAGCTTAGCCCTGGGGTGCTGGCATGGCTCACAGCCTTCCGTCCTTACTTTCTCTGTAATGATCCCCGAATCGGCTTGCACAGTGCCCTTCCTAGAGCTGCGCCTACCAGCACTCACCACTAAGCCACCAGTCTCCTGCTGGATCTTCAGCTGTAACTGAGCGACTCGCCGCCGGGTACCTTCAATCTGCTCTTCCAGCAGGCTGTCGGGGTTCCGGCTATACACCTCACAGATACGCTGGGAGGTGAGGAGGAGAGGCAGGAGGGAAAAGGCAGAGGGTGGTTAGTAGAGAAGGGATGACGCCACAGTGGGAAGAAGAGGCAGGAGTTACCCCCAAACGAAGAGCAGGAAAGAGATCTTAAGTCTTCTGAGAGATGCTTATGACTTCAACATGAGGAGGGTCAGGAAAAGGGATCGACAAGGAGAAGCAGTAGAACACATGAGGCAGGTAGGGAACAAAGACAAAATCCAAAGGCCTGTCCAAAGGGGACTCAGCCATCGAGGCCCAGCTGACGCCTAGCATTTTAACAAAGACAAGATGTTTTTCTAGACTACTGCTTATGTGTGAAACATTGAAGTGAGCATTCAGGGCAGTACACAAACAGGTGCTAGAGAGGCAATGTACAGACAGCAAAACCATGGGGGGATGAGAAGCAGCAGTGCTGACTAGGAGCCAGTTCCCCACCCTCAGCCTGCGGTAGGCATCCTGTCCAACCACGCATCTCGTCCTCCTCACTGTCTGCACTCAAGTACAGCGCAGTGGTCTAGAGCCTGGGCCCTGCCGTCAGGGAGATCTGCCTGTGAACGCTGGCACCTCCACTTACTAGCTGTGTAGACTTGGACAAGCTTCAGTATGTCTGCATTGATAAAATGGAGACGACAATACCTCGCAGGGTGCGCTGAGATCATGTAACGCATTTCACACGGCCTCGGGCACACCGTTACAAGTGAATTCAGGGCAGCTCTTATTATTTTACAGAAAGAAAGGTTCCATTGATCTTGTTGGTTAAATAATTAAACACATTGGGTTCACATCTGAGGGGGCTTCAGCAAGTTTGTGGGAAGATGGAGCTGAAAGATGGTGGAATTTCTCCAAGACCTTTTGGAAGGCCTTTCCATGCTGTGCGCGGTCATCTGGGGTCTCTCGGCTAGCTGACCACCTTTCTACAAACTCCCCACACTTAATAATTCACCTTCTCCAGGCCTACCAAGCATTGAGTTCTCTCCACATTGGTGTCAGCTGCCAGTCAGCCCCTAATTCCTGGGGAGCCCCTGCATAAAGGGACTGACAGGACCACTGTGATCACAGGCTGATTTGGGGGAGTAGATGGCCAAGCCTCTCTTCCTAGTCTGCCTTACTCTGTGAGCGCCACTGAAACCTGCACCGTCACAGCCATGCAGAAGCCTTCACGGCGGACGGGTGGGGGCTGCACTGGGGGTACTCCTGCAGGAAAGGGGAGACCTCTAGCCTGAATGCCACTTGAAATTATCTCCCGTCATTCTTTCCTCCTGCCTCAGATGAGACACTCTCTTGAACTCTTCATAAAGGCTAATTTTCAAGTCTCCGGGCTCAGCTTAGGAGCCATTCACCTATCTTTAAATCACCACTCCCATTGTAGCTCCTTCCTTCTACAAACACACGTTAATTCTCTCTTAAAAACAAAAACAAAACCAAAGCCCAACAACACAACCTTTTTCTTCGGCTTTGACTATTCTCAATCCCCTGCCCCGTTCTTCAGTCTCCTGTCCCCAGTCAGGGCCTCACACTCCTTCCAGTCTCTCCTCAACACACACCACTCTGGCCACCTCTCCATCTCTTCATTACGGCGGCTCTTTTCAAGGTACTGTGAACTGGATGAAGAATTACAGGGAAGACCAGTTCTCCATTCAATAATACACACGTTATCTTCCGTTATCCTCATCGACTGCAACCCCCACAATGTAATGTCACCCATCCCACTTCTACACTATCTTGCTGCCTTCCATTCTTGTCCTTTCCCCAACCCTTTTAAATTTTGTCTTTGGGTGTATACTGACCTTTTGCTCTCAAATGCTTGATTATCCTAAGGTATTGTGTAACTCCCTGGTATTATGATTCCCCATATGGACCTGTCTATTGTTTGGCTGAAAATTGAGCCCTGGGGGTGAGTCCACTTCCAGACCTGAAGGGTGACTAAGGACCCCAGTCTCAGGGGGTTCTTCTAGTCTCTCTCTGACCAGTAAGCCTGGTCTTTTTCATGATTTAGAACGTTATTCTTTGGTTCTGTTTTTCTCCTACTCTCTGAGGACCTCTCGCTGAGATCTTTTGGAGCAGTGGGTAGTGGTAGCAGGGCATCTTCTAGTTTTTTCTGGTCTGGGGACTTAGAGGCTGTGAGTAACACGGTCCACGAGTCCGTGGGACTAACTCTTCCCATGTGTCTGTGATGGTCTTCACTCCTCTCTCCTCCACACAACTCTTGGAGAGAGACCCAGAGTTGCACCTTAGACGGCTGTTCATCAACAGCTACTTTTTCCAAGAGCAAAATGACCTACCCACCAAGCCTAGGGGTCACATCTTCACCTCACCTGTTTTGAATCCTTCCCCCTTGAAGTTTTGCTCCGCCTTCACTTACCCTGCACTGCCTTGGCTCTTCTCACATACTGACTTCATCAGCTTATCCCTTCCCTCACTCGCTGCCTACACTTTTAAATCTAGGCCCAGTCTTCAGTCTCACAAACACTTACTTAGACTTAATATGTGCCGGACATTGTGCTACGTGGGGTCTCTATAAATGTAGAACTTTTATAAATGTAGAACTAAGAAGCGTGGTCCTACCTTTAAGGAACCTAGTCCAATCAGGGGAAAGGGCAAGAAAACAATACAAAAATAAGAGCACATGTTGCGATGTTGGAAGCTGGTTCTGTCTGCTACAGAAGCAGGGTTTCCAAAATTCCACCTTCAACCCTGCTGTCCTTGCACCACCAATGCCCTGCGTGATGGTAATCTCATCCAGTTCCCAAACTCAACTGCCACCTGCACCCTTAGAATGCTTCAATCTTTCAACCCAGCTTCTCTCCTGAGCTTCAGCCCTTACATATGGCGGGTGGGCAGTCTATCTGAATACAGCTCAAACTCAGCTGGTCTAAGGCCGCTCTTCGTTTCTTTTCCTTAAACCCAGCTCCTGTCCTTCACTTGGCTCTATCAATGGCATCAGCATATATTTAGGCATCTACTTTGAAAGCCACCTTTTACTCCTTCTTCTCCGTGATTTTCCTTTTCTAGTTCATATCCTCCACTGATTGGACCTCCCATTTCTGTCCCACCTTTCTGTTCTTACTCATTCTGGTCTTGCCAAACCCATCATTTCTTTTCTGCATGACTGGATCAATCCTCTTAATACATTTCTCCAAAATACATTGGAAAATATGATCACTCTCCTATCAAAATTCCTTAGCCAGTTCCCATTGCCTTCAGCATCAACTCCAAACTCATCTTGGTATTCAAGGCCCAGAGCACTTTCCAACCAATGAGATTTTCAATGCTCCTGCCCATTCTTTGCATCAAACAAGGGCAATTTTTGAAGATTCAATGGGAAATCATTAGACACTCACTTTACAGTCCTGATTTGGCTCTTTCTGGCTTCATTTTGCTTCCTAGTCTACAAAAATCTTTAAAGGACACCCATTTTTCTTTAGTCAGTTAATAATGTAAAACAAACTGTACTTATACTGACAAAGTTCAGGACCCTTAGTTCTTTATGAATGGAATAAATGGCTGGCATTACTTCTTACGAAAGTGTCTTGGTGCTTATGGTGAAAAATAGGGTTTTTGTTTGTTTTCCTCATTTCTATCTTTTAATTCTATTTTTTCACGAATCTTCAAAGTTCCCTCATACTACACATTTCACCACTGTAAAGTGTACCATTCCTTGGCTCTTCATATACGCACAGTGTTGTACAACCACTGCAGTATTTAATTCCAGAACACTTCCACCACTCCAAAAAGAAACTCATACTTGCTAGCAGAGTAGCTCCCAACCCCTCCATTCCCACAGCCACCAGCAGCCATCAGCTGCATCTTGCCTTTCCTGGGTTTACTTTGGGTATTCCAGACAACTGGAATTGTGTACGGCTTCTTTCACTCTGCATGCTTTAAAGGCCACCGATGTTGCAGTATGTATCTGCACTTCATTCCTTTAGGTACTGATTGATAACTACAGTTTCCCACATTTTATTTATCTACTCATTAGCTGATGGATTGTTACATTTGGATTGTTACTACTTTGTGGTGATTATGAATAATTGTTGCTTTTCTGTGAACATAACTTTTCAATTCTCTTGGGCATAGACCTACGAATGCAACTATTGGGTTAATATGGTAACACTGTGCAGCATTTTAAAAACTTGCCAAACGCTTCACGGTGGCTGGATTCTTTTACATTCCCATTGGTAATATATGAAGGCGATTTCTCTACATTTTGCCAATACTTAGGTTCTGTTATTTTGATTTACACCCATGCTCGTGAGTATACACTGAGGTTTTGATTTGCATTCCTCTAATAAGTAATGGTGTGGAACATCTTTTCATGTGCTTACTGACCATCGAATGTCTTCTTTATGAGCTATCCAATCACATCCTTTGCTCTTTTTTCAGTTGGGTTATTTGCCTTTTTATTGCTGAGTTGTAAGAGTGCTTCTATATTCTAGCACTAGAACCTTATCAGATGTCTAACTTGTGTTCTCTTACACCCTGTGAGTTGTCTTTTTACTGTCTTCATGGTGCCTTTGATGCACGAAAGCTTTAAATTTTGATGGCAGTCCGACGTTATCACTTTTCCCTTTGGTTGTTTGTGCTTTTGATGTCATTTGTAAGAAACTGTTGCCATAAAGATTTACAACTGTGTTTTCACCAAAACTATGTTTCTAGTTCTTATAAACTATGCAATTTAGGCTAACGCTCTTATATTTGAGATCTTAATTCATCTTTTACTGTAATGGACATGAGTTAATTTTTGGAGATGGTGTGTGTGGTAGCTACATAATTTGTTGTCAATTTGAGACTATCAAGAGTGAAGGGGTGGAGTTTGGCCTGTCAACCAGGTTGCAGCTTGCTGACCTCATGTGGCGGCGCCAGAGATAAATAGCTCATTGGCAGCCACACATTCTCTCCTTGCAAGACATTCCTGTTGACAAGCCACATGGAGCCACATTGATGGAGCCAGAGCCCTGGAGCTGGAGGATCCATGTGGAGACCCATACCAACACAAAGATACTTCCACCACCACTGGATCCACAAGACTTTCTACCCACTGGCCTGTCATCTTCCTGCATTCGGAATTATTGCATGGCTGCGTGAGTCTGAAGAGGAATTTATGGACTGGTATCTGACATATGGCTAATATTGGGCTTATGGACTTGATCTGGACAGGGCTGGGATGTTTTCTCAATATACAATTACTCTTTGATATAAAGCTCTCTCTTACACATATATGAGTTTCTATGAATTTGTTTCTCTAGTCAACCCAGAATAACAGAGGATCCAAACTTATTCTGCATGTGGATATCTATTGTCTTAGTACCATTTGTTGAAGACACTAATCTTTGCCCACTGAATTGTCTTAGCACCTTTGTCAAAAATCAACTGACCATAGATATGAAGGTTAATTTCTAGGCTCTCAATTCTATTCCATTAATCTGTAAGACTATTCTTTGCCAACACCACACTGTTTTGATTACTCTATGACATTTCAACATTTAATTATCAACATTTACTAAGACGTACATTAACTATTCATTCACCCAGCCATATCCTACCAGATTGCAAACACCTTGAAAGAAAGGCTCATCTCTCATTTATCTTTGTACCCACTTCACCCCTGACCCTAATGCCCCATTTACCTCTCCCCCTTCCCCCTACATACACTTGGGGCAATACCCAACAGCAGAAACTCAATGCCTGCTAAATAAATGAGTATGTTTTCACATCTCACATCTTGATTTATGTTTTCCACTCACTAGCATTCCTTTCCCTATGTACATTTGTTTTGGCCCACTCTCATAAGTCTCACACTTAGCTAACTGAAAGGCTATCCCCTTTCTGTGGAGCCTTTCCCACATCTCCCATTGTTAATTAACTGCTCTCTTCTTTTAGTCCACTCTCTTTCCCACTGGAATTTGAATTAGAGTTCAACATGCTGAAGGCAAGAAATGTACAACCTTCTTCATCTCTGTACACCACAGGTATTACAATAATACTTTACAGACAGTGGGCACTAACAGTAACTTGCTAAACTAAAATGAAGGGGTGAGGAGGTAGCTGCAAGTCACAGCTGTAATAGGAATGTGGTCATTCTCCTCCAGCCTAATTAAGCAGCTTACGCTTCCTTGTGTACATCATCCTTACCCCTGGAAATTCCTCTTCATTCTCTCTACCACAGAGCCTCCACTTTAATCAGCTGACCTCACCATTAACTTACCTTTGCTACTCCTTCTCTCTTATTCTTCCTTTCCTTGGAAGCCAGGATTATTTCCAACCGACTTTGAGTATACTCAGTCCCAATATTCCCTTTTTATCCTACCTGCCTCTCAGAACTTGTGTGCATTCTGTCCTCGTGTTCACTACTCTATTACTCACAAGGTCTACTAGTCAAATTCTGCTTTCACAAATTCTACTTGTCTAGTACAACACTCACATGGTTCTGAGATTTTGTTTCGCAAGTTGTCACAGAGACAGGACATGACTTGTAGACTGAGTTGCACATACTGGCAGATGGCTCTGAAAGCACACTCTTTCATACGGCAGCAGCCTGACTATCCTCAGTAGTAGTCTTACCTGTAACTCTTTCTCCTCCTGCCTCAGCATCTTCCTAAGGATCTGAGTGGCATGTTTTTGAACTTCAGAGTCCTCGGAAAGGAAAACACAACAGTAGTGAGACCAGTTCAATAGCTTCACTCTCCTCTACTAGCTGATTCTTGGACTAGGAACCCTGAAGAATAAAACCTGGCCATCAGCATGTTTTGCAAACTCTCAGTACCTCAACAGAATTCAGATTAAAAACAAAACATATTTTTACTCCTGAACTTCCTTGAAACTTTAGCTGTAATCACTCTGGTATCAAATTGCTTTCCAACCTCTTTCTCCCAGTGCTTGCTGGCTTAATCTCCTAGTATCCAACAGAAAATCCTGTTCCCTGTTCCCTGTACCGTGTCCTCTTTCCGCTCCTCACACAGGTTTCCCACAGTCCTACAGTGCTCTTTACTCTTGTCCTTTTCTCCTTTTCAACTTCTAGCCAACTGGCTCCAGGTATCTGCTCCAAGCAGCATTTTGCTTTCTAGGAACTTTCTCCTACTCTTTGACTCTATGCCATACCCTGGTCACACCGACTGGCAATAGTGTCTCACAGACACGCTTGGTCCGTGCTGGAGGTATGCACCCTTTGTCCTGTGAGGAGGCAACTCAAAGGGCCTCCTTTCACACCCCGAGGAGACATACTTAACTGTCAAGACCGCCAATGCATTTACATAGGAAGAGGACACTAAGGCCTGGAGCAACCCCTAAATGCAGTCCTTCCTGTTTGACTTTTTGATGGCCTTTCATATGTCTTTGGCTTATCTTTCTGCTAGCCAGAATTTTATTAAGTATAACCTGCTTTCCGCTCCAGTGGGGAGCTCTTTACACGGACAACAGAGTGAGGAAGGGGAGCCAGGAGGCCCATTACCTGCAGTGGTTTGGGACCTGTGATGCGCTGTGGAGGTGGCAGCGGTGGTGGAGGCGGTGGTGGTGGGATCACAGCGGTGACTCGGGGGGCTCCTGCTGGGGCTGGATCCTGCTGGAGCCCAGAGACACCAACGGAAGATGGAGAAGAGCCCAGGAGAGTCAGTGCTACGTAGGCACCAGCTGGAGGAAAACAGATGGAGAGAGCTTGCATCGATCGCTGTCTTGTTCCGGAGAGCCAGACAGTCCCGGTACATAGGATGAGTTTCTCCCTCTTTCTGCTGTAATTCTATAGGTTAAACTCTCACCTCTAACACCTCATCCAGTCTCTAACTCTCGCCCCCTACCTTGCATCTGCTCAAGTACTGCTTCCTTCCCACTCTTCAAGCACAGACCTCAACCAACACTCCATCCCCATGGGCCACCCATTTCCTCCTTTCTCTCACTCATGAATGAGCCAATGTAAAGCCCCCATGAAGCACACGACCTGCCTATCACGGAGCAGACTCAGCCATTCTAGCCCTCTACCTGCTGCAAACCACCACATCCTCTCATTCTTTCCTCAATGTCTGCTGCGTCTATCTGCTTACCTGCACTGGCTCAACTGCTTGGGCCATGCAAGCCTTGCAAACAAAGAATATTTCTGCTCTCCCCAAAAAAACAGTAAGGATGTGAAGGAAAAAGGTCTGAGGATGCAAGCTGAGGGCCAACTGTACTTGAGCTGGACCTGGTCTCTGTGGGGCACGGTCTCCACAGCAAGGCAAAGATGGATGCAGGCAGACCAAAGACGTCAGATGAGGGACACAGTGTGTCGCCACTTCAAGCAATCACAGCGCACTGTGGCAGCCCAAGCGGATCACTCCACTGCAAGATTAAAGATGCCACTGCACCGCCTCCCGGCCAACAAGCCTCCTCTCGGCCCACCTGCTCCCCGTCCCCGCTGTCTCTGTCGCCAACTCACATTTGATAAGCTTCACCACCTCCAGGTGTGAGCTATTGGTCACCATGGTGCCGTTCACCTGTCAGGAGAAAGGGGCACTCATTGCAAAAAAGCATTTGTTGCACGGTGGTGCTGGGAGCCCAGGAGCGGCTTCCACAGGAAGCCATTCTCCATGTGCTGGAGCGGACTCCACTCACTCTGCATATTTGTTCACATCTATAACCTGTTTTGTCTCCCTGGGAGGGGTGAGGGATGGGACACGACGACAATGTTTCAATTTGTTCATTCATTTTTGGCACTATTTTTATAAGGGGCCTTCAAAAAGTCTGTTGAAAATACAGTGGTCTTCTCGTTCCAGTTTTCCTAAAAACTTGTTGAAGCCCGCCCCCTCGTACTTTCCTGACCTCCTACACAAGTCCGTGTAGGGTGATTGAAACACACGGCTTCCTCACCAGAGGCCTTGGGATCCTCATCTCGGACTTCCGCAGCCCTTCTAGTTCTCTGCAGAGGAAAGCACTAAACCAGTGTTGCCCAACGTGAGTTATACCGCCCCCTGGGGGTGGGCTCCAGGAGGCACTGCGAAAACAGGCACCTACATTTTACCCCGAATTATAGGCTATAGCCTTTAATTGCCAGTTTAAAAAAAAATGTTGTTTTTTTTTTCCTGAAAGGGGGGCAGGAAGCCACATAAGTTTGGGACTCTATGCCTTCACCTAATAGGGCAGATTCTGAGGTTTTAGAACTGGCAGCAACCTCAAGTCAGCGAATGCCAGGCTGAGGAAGATGAATGAAGCCTTCCCCAGTCACCACCTCTTCCTCTTAATGTTGTTTTCATCATTTGTGAATCGGGGTAATAATACCTGGTCTTTTAGAATTAAAGTGACTAGAACATGGAACCTAGCTATCTTAACCCCCCCCTTCCTAATCGCCACATTCTCACAGTGGCTGACGAGCAGCTGTGAGCTGAGGGAGAGGCCAAGGCCCCGGCCTCCCTCCGGTGTCCAAGAGCAGGGCGAGGGACGGGGGCTCACTCACTTTGATGATGCGGTCACCCTCTTTCACACCAGCTTTCATGGCTGCACCTCCTGTAAGGACAAAGCTGGTCAGCAGAGCCCACGGAACCTACCCCACAGGCCCTGTCAGCTGACTCCGCCAACACTTCCCCTCACCGGTGTCAGGTCCAATCAGAACTGCCCCATGAGGTTCTATAGGCTGAAATCTTTATGGAAGCAGACTGCTCTGTCCCTTACTCGTTTAACTGCTGAGCACTGAGTCACTGCAGCCCAAGGGCCCTTTGCATTAGGTTAAGTACCCCAAATATTGGGCATACATTCTAGTTGGCTCCAATAATACAACTATTTGTTGAGCTAAAGTGAACTCTAGACAGTTACATCTCCTGCTGTCCCCTCTACCTAACTCAAATGCCAGACTGCTTGTAATGAGGCCAAGAAGGGAGACAGGCAAGACCAGGCTCCAAGAAGATTATATGTGTGCGCGTGCCTGTGTGTGAGTGTGTGTGTGTGTGGGGGGGGGGGGGGGGATGCAAGCGCACATGCACGCACGCTTTATTGAAAGGCAGCTGAGTATGTTCCAAGGTCAAACTCGTTTCCCTTATAATCTAATGGGAAGATGGAGCTTACTACATTAGATAAGAGCATATTAAAACCATAATGATTTTTAAGGGTAACAGGGAAAAGATTATTAAAACAAGTCATCAACCAGTGGTGAAGCCCTGAGAGAATAAATGTATGTTCTGGGAGTGCACGTCAGTAGATATGGTAATAATGGTTGTTTTTATTTATCTTTAAAAATGTGTAAACTATGTAAGTTTCTGCCTTTACGATGGCCCAGATGAAGAACCGTCTGTGAGGAGCTCAGAAGAATGTGCTTACGACGTTCTTAGGTTACCCCTCAACAGGAGGCTGTGGGAGGCGCACTGTGGTCTTAGCTTGACTTGTACCCAGGAAGCATAAGAATCACTAAAGCTGAAAACAAGTTAACGAGAAGCATAAAAATAATGTCGTCTTTGGTAAATGTGCCCTGAGCTGATCATCAAATCTGAGCGCTGCATCCAGGGGATCAAAACAAAACTCCCATGAAGCACATCTAGATGCTTCTTGTTTTAAAAGAGGGGCACTGTTCCAGTTTAGCTGTTCAACACTGGGACTTGAGACGTCCCTCATCTACAGTGCCTTGTTCAGGGAAGAGGACTTGCAAAGGGCTTATGCTGCCATCAGGAAACTATAAGGGAACATTATGTACACCAGTCAATTTCTCAAGATGCACACATCCCCACCCCAATGCCAAGTCACAAAACGGGTTTCTGGTCTATTTTTAAGTTAAACTTGAATTTTCATTCATACTGAGTTCTAAAACTACACAGAAGATTGTTCAATTAAACTTATTTGTCAAAAAAGCTATGCTTTTACTTACAAAATTGAAAGTTATATATATAGTGCTTATGACTTGGCAAATGAGAACAAGTCAAAACAGTCTATGCCCAGATTGTAACAAATTAAATTTTGAATAAATTTTAAACCACAATATTTAGTATGTAGATCTAAACTCAGTTTTTTCCCTCAGGCATCCATCACTATATCAGACAAAAAATGACATAAAGATGTTTAAAAATATTTCTCAGGGGTTCTTCAGATATCAGAGATCATCTTCAGTGAACGAATGGGATTTTTGCATCCCCCAATCCCCAGTCACAGGAAGCGACCTGACGAGCGTCCAGAGCAGAGTCAGAGAAGGACTTGTGCAAAGACAGCTGCTCCCAATGGAGAGAGTTCCAGTCGGAAGTGGACAATGCAGAACGCAGGAACCTTCCTTCCCTGACACCGCTCTAGGTTTTCAGGAAGAGGTATTCCTTGCTAATTCATGAGCAGAAAGAAGAGCGAGCCCCTGTGCCTGAATGTATGGGCATGAGAGGTGACGACATGTAACTTACTGATGTAAAAAAAAATTAAACTCTTTAAAGTAAGTGAACTAGAGGAGAAGCCCTCGAATTTCAGTGAGCACAGAATCATGGGAGAGATTTGTTAAAACAAAAACCCAAAAATAACGTAGTTCTTGATCCCCTTGCTAAAAAGTAACCCAGTATCTCAGGGGTTGGGCCAGAAATAAAAGTTTCAAGGCCTGGGTGATTCTGAGGTAGACTACAAGTTACACTTTGAGAAACCCCCTATGTGGAAAACATAGTAACTAGCTCTGCCCCGCTCTAGTCCAGGGACCTTGAGAGAACAAGGGAGGCAAGACCACAAGGATCTTCTCAGCGTTCTGCTCTTGGACATGAAAAACAACCCTCCCACTGATAGAATAATTAACCTCCAGACTTTGTAAGAAGTCATAATTATTTATATGCTGCTATGAGCTAAGAGTTACAGTCGCAGAAACCCTTGGGGGAAGTGCTACCCAGTTCTACCCTGCCCTATAGGGTCACCATGACTCAAAATTGACTTGATGACAAGGATGGTTTTTTTTTTAATAAGCTATAGACCTCATTTTGATCATAGATTAAAATTTTTCTTTTCACTTGTCCCATGAATGTTTCCCAGATCCTCTAAAATTACATTTTGGTTCCTAATTTGCACTATAAATAAACAAAAACACGAACCCATTACCACAGAGACAATTCCCACTCACAGTGGTCCTATAGGAAAGATTAGAACTGCCTCCTAGAGTTTCCAAGATTCAAAAAGAGATATAAGCCTTGGTTAGCAGCAATAAACCGCGCTCTCTCTCCTGCCCTCTCACCGGCCCTGTACCACCAAGAGGAGCTGAGCCTCTATAATGAGTATTGTTGGAGAGGTCTATGCTTGGTCATTCCAACGGAGGATCAAACCCAGCAGAGGAGGCGCGAGGGTGGTCAGCGGGATGGCTGTGGCCCCAAACTAACCGATTACTCTCGAAAAGATCAACTGTTCTTGACAGCAACACCCCCAAGACATTTCTCCTTTGCATCATCAGAGAGAGGGGCTGTGTAATTAATGCATCGTGCTCAACTATTCCCTGAAGAGTAAGCACAGCGACGGGCTTCACAGCACTCCTCCAAGGAGAGGCCAAGTGAAGGCCATTCTGCTGCACACCGAGCTATGACTTTGTTTCAACCCGGGAGTCGATTCCATAGAGCATGGATAAACCAATTGTGGTCCTGCAACTCTTAACAGCAGAGCCGCAGGAAGGAAGGGCGCTTCCATTATTAAGTGGAAAAGTGGATCATTCAAAAGCATAATACAACTCTATGCATGCATAGAATATTTCTGGAATCAAATTCCCTAAAAATAAATGTTTTTAAATAAAAAAAAAAGAATTTCCAAGATTCAATCTTTTTTTTTTTACTAGTTGGGATTTAATACATATAACGTATCAATCTATATTTCAATCATGTCAAGTAGAATTGTATAATTGCAACTTCGGTCAGTTTCAAAACTTTCTCAAGACTCCATCTTTATAGAAGCAGACTGTCGGCTCTGCCTTCTGTGGAGCCATTACTGGGCTCACGACTTTCCCTTGACTGCTGTGCACTGTAGCCACACCACCACTGGGACTCCTTCATGCTAACCTGGCTTTCCACTTTTTCTGATGTCCATCCAACTAGCCTAACCCACATGCACCACGTCACCAGGCCCAATCTCATTTGCTACACTGAAGTTCACGTCTCTTGGAGACATGTGCTCTACACCCTATCCTAGCCACTCGCCCATACTTCCTCCATCTCTTTCCGGGTCATTTAACAACAGTGGGTCCACTACCTGGCATGTGATAGTGTTCATGTGGCATGTGTTCAAAACTCTTCTAGATATAATCTGTCACTTGCATAATCTGCATACAATGCCCTCCAACTTTTTACTGTCTTCCCACCAAATTCCTTTCCTGTCACTGTTTTCAAATTTTTCTTTCCATCCTCCAAACATCTGAAATTCAATTTCTTCTAAGAAAACCAAACCCACTACCACTGAGTC
Organism: Echinops telfairi; assembly: GCF_000313985.2. Taxonomy (NCBI): domain Eukaryota; kingdom Metazoa; phylum Chordata; class Mammalia; order Afrosoricida; family Tenrecidae; genus Echinops; species Echinops telfairi. The sequence goes on from NW_022111325.1 coordinate 3,620,435, forward strand.
AATTCCAACTCACAGTGACCGTACGAGGACGGAACAGAACTGTTTCTGAGGGCTGCCGAGACTGCAGATCTCTACAGGAGCAGACAGCCTCATCTTTCTCTGGAGAAGCGGCTAGTGGTCTGAGCTGCAGACTCCTTGTGCCACCGGGGCTCCTATCTCTTCTAAGGCGGCATCCCAAAATAAACCAAGGGAATGACTGTGCCCCAAACCACAATTCACCCCTCTCACATCCTGCCTCAACACACCCCATTTTGCGTCGAGTAATTTATCAGTGGGTGTTAGCTGTAGCTGCAACCATGTCCTCTAATCATCTGGAAGAGCGATCCTGCCAGGGCTGCAGAGCAGTGAGCGCAGCGGGCACTCAGCAAGGCCACATGAAGGTCTGCTTGAAGAGAGGCACTGTGGTCCGGCACTCTGCTGCTCTGTCTGCCTTGTCAACCGGTGGAACAGGCAGCAGGTGTGAGCCGGGAGCCCTGCCCAGTGCCGTAGCATTTTGTGAAGCCTTCCACCGAGTTCCCAAGGACAGTTTACTCGTGCCACCCAAAAGTCCCCAGAGTAGCCTGGGCAAGTTCCCCAAAGCACGGAGGCTCTGTCAAAGACATAGCCACTTTGTAAGTCCTGGCCATGGCAGGAAGGAAGGGTGTAGGTAGCACTCACCGGGCCGCACAGACTGCACCAGAACAATGCGATCCCCACTGACTGTGAAGCCGAAGCCATGCTGGTCCTTCTGGATGATGACACAACGCTGAACGAGGCCTGGGGGTGGCAAGAAAGGGTGGGAGTGGGTCAGGCAGGCTTGGGCACCAGAAGTAATGCATACAAGCCAGGGTCACTAGGAAAAGCTCAGTGCGTTCCTTTCTCCAGGAAGTAGTTCCAGATGAACCAAATTCCCCAGACTTATCCTGTCCAAACACACTACAATGTGACTTGCCTCCTTCAGTGATTCTCAAACTCCTTTAACCTACTTTGTATTCTGTGCGAGACAGTGCTGTCTTCTGAGGCCCCAATGACGCTCTTGTGCTTGCCTGTCCCTTTCGGTTTGTCTAGCTGGGTCAGTCAGAGAAGGGGCAGGGCCAAGTCCAGGCTACCCTTCACATTAGTGATAAAAAGCCCCTGGGACACTTTGCGCACGGCTAAGGCAGGTGACCCTTTCTGTGTGCGGATCTGAATAACTCATTCTGGGTGACACCAGAATGACCCTAAGGCAGGTGACCCTTTCTGTGTGCGGATCTGAATAACTCATTCTGGGTGACACCAGAATGACCCTTTGCCAAATCCCAGGAAGGATCAATGAGGAGAAACCTTTCTTTTTTTCACATGTACACTCCCCTGCAAACCTTGAAAAAGAGCGGTTCTGATTCTGACTGTTTCCATCCCTGTGGGTGGGTACTAGACCCTGTACATGTGAGCAGGGAGCTTGACTGGGCCTGTAGTGGCCACAGCGTGGCTTCTGGGGGCAAACAACCAGTATCAAGTCCTGATCCTGTCTCCTACAAGCTTGGGCTCCTGGGCAAGTTTCTTAAGCCCTCTGTGCTTCAGCATCCTCGTATGTCAAATACAGGTATGAAAAACGACTGTCTACAGTTGCTGTGAAGAACCCTGAGGCAATTGATATAAAGCCTGTAAACCAATGCCACACACGATATGCACTATTCATATAAAGGCTGGGTTGTCTTATTCTTGGGGTAGAATAAGATCTGTCTGCAGGGGCATACCCCTCTGTGCCTACGAGTCTACAACTCCAAGGTTGTGGTTACCTGTGGTCTCAGAGGTGTCAGAGTGCTGGCGGTGGTGGGAAGGAGACTTGCGCTCAGGTGCTGAATCTCCCAGAGAAGACAGGCTTGTTAACCTGGAGAAAGAAAAGCACATTGATGAGTTCCAGGAGGAGGGACCAGCCTTGCAGAGGTAAGAGGCCCTGTAAAGTGGGGCCCTAAGTCTCGGGTAGAGAGAGACCCACCCTCCCACACAGTATCCCACTCCATCTGGTGGGAGAAGAGCCATGTCTATACCATGGGCAATACCACCTATCTGGAATCCTGGGCTGGCAGGGCAAGTATGAGTTCATTAGTACCCAGCAAGGTGTGAAGGGAACTAGCCCTTCCTGGAGTCAAGAAACAAAGAGACCATAGCAAGAAGGGGTGTGCACACATCACACGCTTGTTGGGTCTTACCAGGCTGCAATGGGGCTGATGGAACAGAACGGAGCAGCAGAGAAAATGAATGCAAGAAAAAGACAGGGAAAAAACAAACAACAGCTAGTTAGAGTTAGGTGGTTACTCGCAGAGGAAGGGGAGGCTGGAAGGTACGGACATGGTGGGCAAGAACACAAAGCGGCTGAGGGCTGTGGTGGCTGTAGCAGGAGTGACAACCCCCATTTTACATCATCTCTCTGTCCCTCAAAGTTCCACCTCTCCAAGAGAGGGGTTTTTAGGGGGGTGCCTGAGCATTTGGTACTAACTGGGGGGCTAACTGGAAACGTTGACACTTTATAAGAAAGGAGGGGCCCAAGTCTCTGAAAGTTCCATTTATCTCTTGGATACCCTGGCAGGCGCAGGAATCTGGTTAGATGGTTCGGTGGCAGTATTCCCACCCCACGTTCAGTCTCACTCCCATAGCCAGCCTGGGCAGCTTCCTTAGACCCTAAAACCTCAGGGGGGGAGGGGGAGATACAGGCCACCCATCCAGATTTAGCAAGATCTCCTCATTAGGTTCCTGACAGATGCATGCGAGAAGCTCAAACCCATTAGGTCCCTCCTTTTTCCAAAAAGCACACAACCTGCTAGCTACCTAATGAGTCATTGTGATCCCTCAGAAAGCGGTCTCCAATTCATACTGATGGGAAGTAACTATGTAGACAGTTATTCAAGGGAGTACCATTTGTATAAGCAAAACATTGGAAATTATCTAAATGCTCCCAGGAGGTGTCTGGCTAAATACATTCCAGGGTATCAATATAAGGACACAGTATTCGGCCAGGAGGTTCTGTATCAACTGAAAAGGAATGAGCTCCACAGTCTGTTGTTGGGTGAAAAAAGCAAGATACAATATTATGCAGAGAGTAAAAAAAGTCGGTAAAACAGAGAAGGAATAGATATGTTATACATATGTGTGTTTGTATAGAATATCTAAAATATCATTGCAAAGATACAAAAAACTAGTGACACTGGTTGCCTCCATGGAGAACAACTGGGCAAAGGGGGCGTGGATGGGCTGGAGGTATTTTCATTATGTTCCCTTTGTACGTTTTAAATTCAGAACCATGAGAAGGCATCATTTGTTCAAGAATCAACTAATAACTTCTACATGTAAAGGGGGAAGGGACTGGTTCTTTGTCATCCGTTACCCTGGATCCCCTCTTACCTGGATAGGTGAGACTGCTTTTTACTGGCTGATCTTTGGATCAGAGAGCGGGCATCAAGGAAGAAGACAGCGTGGGGCCCCAGAGAGAACGAAGCAGGAGAGGAGGGAGAAAGAGAAAGAAAAACAAGACAAGACATAAACCAGACGAGACACTAGAGATGGCTGGTTCAGGAGAAAAACCGTTGGAAACCTAACAAGGGCCCAATGCCCCAGTGCTCTAACTGAAATGCAAATTTGGTCCTGTCACTTAGCTGCTTTAAGTCTTTCAGCGCTTCCCTGTTGTACTTACTTAGGATGAGGCCAGCTCTTTCCAATCTAAGCCATTAGTCACAGCATCTTACAGGATCTGCCAGATGCAGGCTCAGTACCAGCCTCCCCCCCCCTGCAACCTATCCTCATTGCAAACTGAGTACCAAGTGGTAATTGCTGGTTTGCTTGTCTGTGAGCATGCACTGGTAAGGCTGTAAGCTCCAGGACTACAGGGACTGGCCTGTTGATCATGCCTACTTGGGTCCCTGCTGTCCCTTCACTTGCTACAGTTCCTGGCTTCTTCCTGGGTGCTCACCCTACTCCCGTCCCCACCGTTGTACCTACAAGAAGAAAAGCTGCACCTTCTGCCTGTCTTCAGGTTATTCTAGCCCATCACTCCCTATTCCGCCCCCACCTCCTCACCCAGCAAAGATTTGCCTGCTAAAACTAGTCACTTTATAAAAATATTTCTGAATACAATGACTCTATTCTTTCCATCTTCTTTTGATGCTTCCGATATCATTTATCAGTTTGCCCACAGAATCTTTCTATATTGCAACTTGAGGCTTGATTTTCTTCCCCTTGAGTTGCAATACTGAAAGATCATAACAAACTATGGAGAATCTTGAGAAGAATGGGAATTCCAGAACCCTTCATTGTGCTCATGTGGAACTTGTACATGGATCAAGAGGCAGTTGAGCAAACAGAACAAGGGAATCCTGACACAGTTTAAAATCAGCAAAAGTGTGTGTCACGGCTGCATCTTCTCACCATATTTACTCAATCTGTATGCTGAGCAAATAAGCAGACACTGGATTGATTATATGTACAAGAATGTGGCATCAGGATTGGAGGAAAGCTAATTAACCTGTGATATGCAGATGACACAACCTTGCTTGCTGGAAGTGAGGAGGACTTGAGGCACTGGCTGATGAAAATCAAGGTATTGCAGCCTTCAGTATGGATTCCGACTCAATGTAAAGAAGATCAAAATCCTCACAGCTGGACCAATATATAACATCATGATCAATGGACAAAAGATTAGAGTTGTCAAGGATTTTGTCTTGTTTGGATTCACAAACAAAGCTCATGGAAGCAACAGTAAAGAGATCAAAAGACATATATATACTGGGTAAATCTGCTGCACAAGACCTCCTTGGAGTGTTGTAAAGGCAGGGAGGTTACTTTGAGGACTAAGTGTGCCTGACCCAAGCCGTGGTATTCTCAGTGGCCTCATATGCCAGGTGAAGTGGACACTAGCTGAGGAAAACTGGAGAAGAACAGATGCATTTGCATACCGGCGCTGGAGAAGAATACAGAAAGTACCACGGACTGTTCACAGGGCAAACTGAAGAAGTACAGCCAGCGTGCTCCTGGAGCGTTTCAGAGCTTCCCATTGTACTCAGGACGAGGCCAGCCTGCCCCAGTGATGGTGAGGCATGTCTTACAGATGTTGGAGATCAGCCCCTGGACATGGATACCATGTTTGGTGAAGTAGAGGGGCAGAGAAAAAGAGGAAGGTCCTTAAGAAGATGGATTGACACCGTGGCTGCAACAAAGGACTCAAGCATTGGCAACAATTGTGAGGACGGTGCAGGACGAGGCTGTGTTTTGTTCTGTTGTGCATAGGGTCGCTATGGGTGGGAAACAACAATAAAAATCTAGACCTGTGCTGTCCAATATGATAGCCATTAGTCACGTGAAGTTGTTTATGACTTGACTCAAATTAAAAATTTGATTTCTCAAGTACCCTCACCAAGTTTCAAGTGCTTAACAGTCATGTGTAGTGGCTACCTATAGGGCAGTGTAGGACAGAATATTTCTATCACTCCAGAACATTCTATTGGACGATGGGGCACTAGACACTATACCAAACACTCAGGACACCTTTAGTAAGTCACTGGCAGCTGGCAGGTGAAGAGAACACACGAGTTTAATACAACACTGAGTGGTAACAGCTCCTGAATCTGAGAGGAATTCTTAAAATGGACTTTTAAAAGGTGCTTTTCCCCAAAGGCTCATCCTCAATACCCCACACCACAGGGCTGCTCAGACTCAGGCTGCTTTTGAGCTGGTTCTCACGACCTCGAGGAGCAAGATGGGGTTTCCTGCTCCTGTCAAGAGTGACAGCCTCAGCAACCCCTAAGGGCAGGTCTGCTCTGTCCAGTAGGATTGCTGTTAGTCAACATCCACTCGATGGCACGGGTTCTGGTTTTTGGTTTTCACTGCCTCAGGAGAAACCTGTTTTTATCTCTGGCCAGTTCTAAGGAATCGACAACACGGTGGTTAAAGTGCTCACCTATCAAGGGCAGGGTGGTTCAAACCCACCAAGTCAGCCACCTCAGGGGAGAAAGATGAAGCAGTCTGCTTCTTTCGAGATTACAGCCTGGGAAACCTTATGGGGCAGTTCTACGCTTCTATGCTGTCCTATAGGGTACTATGGGTTTGCTTTGGGTGTCTAGTTCTGGTTCTGTGATGTTGTAATGATGCCTAGAAGATGCATTTACAATCTGGTAACTTTTTTTTTTTAATCAATTTATTGGGACTCATACAATTCATCACAATACATAGATCAATTAATGAAAGTGGTTACTTGTGGGAATGAGAGAGTGGATGAAGGGGGAGGTTGTGTAAAAGCACATCTATACACATCAATTGTGTAAAGCATATCTATACATTGTGTAAAGCACATCTATACATTTGTTGCCCTCATCATTCCCAAAATTCGCTTGCCTCTTGGGTTCCTGGAATCAGCTCATTTTCCTTTCCCCCCCCTCCCCCTCCCTTCCTCGGCCCCCCTCCCCCATGCACCCTTGATAATTTATAAATTATTATTATATCTTATATTACACTGCCCGGCGTCTCCCTTCACCTACCCCTCTGCTGCCCATCCCCCAGAGAGGAGGTTATATGTAGCTCCCTGTGATCAATTCCCTCTTTCTACACCCCACTTCCCTCCTGGTATTGCCACTGCCATCCCTGGCCCTGAGGGGTTCATCTGTCCTAGATTACCTGCATTTCCAATTCCCATCTGTACTGCTGTGCATCATCTGGTCTAACCAGGTCTACAAGGCAGAATTGGGGTCCTGGTAGTTGGGGGGACAATCTGGTAACCTTTAACCTGGTTCAGTTTGCACTGGAGCGGGGTGGGAGCTGGTCCCGTCATCAGAGGTAGATTAGGCCAAGGCCCATCTACCCGGCTATAGAAGGCTGTTGGGAGAACATCAATCGTTCTTCTAGAATAAAAGCCCAGTTTAGTGAGGAACACAGACAGTGCCACATAAGTAAGATAACGGCAAAAGCTGCAGATCTTTGTCTTCTCTATGGCACAACACTGAGTTGGGAGGGGGGAGGAACCTGGTGGGTGGAAAGGACACGTGGGTGAGTCGGCTGGGTGTCTTTGGGGAGAAGAACCTCCCCCTTCATCCACTCTCTCATTCCCACAAGTAACCACATTCATTAATATCTGGCTTCCTTTCCAAGTTTCCTCTAGCAAAATGAAGTAAATACACATAAAATCCTTATGTCTCTTTCTTGCTAGGTACACTAAGTACTACTCAGCTGCATCTTTTGCATGTTGCAAAAAAGGAAATTGTCCTTAAAGTTCTCTCCACATTGGTCCATACCTGCCTCACCCTTTTCTTTTCTGTGTGTGTGCACGTGACACAAATGCTTGCCTCCTACAGGGCTCTCCAGCACATGCAAGCTCTGCCTCTGCCCGGCCTGTGGGCTCGGGTGCAGCGCCAGGCACTCTGTAAATGCCCGTTGGAAACACTGCTAGAAGGGGCTGGATAAAGCAAGGAAACAGTTGGCGACTTTGTAGGCAGCAAAGCTGCAAGTTGGTAACCGGCTCACATGCCCATTTGGTAGGTCTGTGATGCATGAATGCGAATTTATGGGCATCCGATTAAACCCAAATCCATGGCTGTTGTGTCCCCAAAGGACAGAGTAATACTGCTCCTGAGGATCTCCAAGCCTGTAAATCTCTTAAAGCAAGCAAACAAAGAAACAAACCCCCCACCCCCCACTAGACTGCATGTCTACTCTGTGGAGCGACTGCAGGGCTTCACAGATGGCAGCGTACACTAAGATACATTATCGCAATGGGTGCACAATGCGAAGACCACAGTCCAGGCTAGTCAACTAATGAATATGCAAAGCACACTGAAATGGCAAATGTCTTGTTACATATAAACATACTTGACACATGCATGAACTACAGATTTCTGGTTTCTCTTGGAAGGGGCGGAAATCCTGGTACTGCTGGGCTTACAGTCTCATGTGGTGACAGCTGGCTGAAGCTGAGTGGTCTCGGCTCCATCCTGATCCCTAGAGGGCCAGACTGTACAAACACAGCCCTGGAGAACCCCTGGGCGCGAGCCGGCTACTGACTCTTGGCCTAATCTCCAGTACCCACAGTTGACTCTTCTTCATGGTTCACTCAGACTCCGAGAGGGCAGATGGTTGGGGATGCAGGGTGGGCTGACAGGAGTTTAAAGCAACAGGTATCAATAAACAACAATGTTCTATGTCCTTTTCACCTGTGACGGGAAGGTTCTGATCTTCTTCATTTACAGTTTACCTGTATAATCTATTTTCTGTGGTACTGATTATAAAGTTCTTTCTAATTACCAGGCACAGTGCTAAGCAATGGAGCTATCTATTCCCTAATTTAACCACCACCCATCTGCAGTTGGGTGGTGGCCTGCATGATGCTGGAAGCAAGGCCACCACGCTTCAAATACCAGAGAGTTTCAGCGGAGCTTCCAGAGTAAGGCAGACTAGAAAGGAAGGTTTGGTGACCTACCCCACCCCCCCACCCCCAAAATAAGTCAATAAAACTCCATGGACTCACTTACTTTGGACAAATCATCCAGAGGGGCTGGTTGCTGGAGAAGGGCATGATGGTTGGTAAAGCAGAGGGCCGGAAAAAAACTCTCAGGGAGAGGGACTGGCACAAATCACAACAATGGACCCACGCACACTGCTACCATGACAATGTATTGGTGGGCAACGCTCCTTTTGCTTCCCATGGAGTTGCAACGGCGAGACATATCTCATTTAATTGTCACAAAACCTACAACACAACCATAAAAATAAACCTAAAAAGGCACCTGATACCATGCTGACCAAGGTCTTGTTGGGTAAAGTCATATTCCTGAGCTCCGCCAAGAGTAGCAAACCTGGAAAGCGCACCCTGCAGGGCCTTCACTCCCGACAAAGTCCACATTCCCTGAACTCTCCCATTTTTACCAATCGGGTTCCCTTATCTCCTAGGGTGGAGCTTCAGGTAGGCTCCTGGCACCCTAGCTCTACAAGATTCAGTCTCTAGAGAGACTTTTCTTCCTGGACTGAGGTCAGCCAACTGAGGCTCCCAGGTCTGCATATCCCTGCAGTGGAAGCTGTGGGGAAAGGGGCATTCAGGTGCTGAGCCCAGCTCTGCCTTGTCATTTAATCACAGGCTACCCACTCCCTTGCTTTCAATTCCTCATCTGTAAAACTAAGGAACACGTGGAACGGAACCGTTTTGGGCAACACATTGCCTCAGAAGGTTCCCATTCCAATAAGATTACTGACGGGCAGGTGAGCCCAGGCTCCACCCACCCAGAGGTCCAATTCTGCAGGCCTTGGGGGGTGGAATCTATTTTTAATTTCACAAGTGGCCCAAGTGTTCTCTACGCAAAGGAGTGCAGCTTTCAGAGACTCAAAATAAATCACTTGACTTCTGAGTCTGTCACCAGCTTCCTCACCTGTACAGCGAACAAACACATTCTGCTCTCGCCTGCCTCTGTCTTCTTCAGCAGGACCTGACGCTCCTTGGGAACAAAGATTGCATCCAACTCACGCTCAGAGCGCAGCCAAGTTCAGGCCAGTACCTGGTGGACACGGGGTGCCCACTACAAAAATGTTTGCCGGGGTGGGGGTGTCAAAAGCTCATGCAGAAAAGTGGCAGAAAAAGGCCAGAGAATTCCCCCCACAAACTTCTGTAATACCCCTTGTTTGATCCTTCTTTCCATAAGACCTGATGTAAACAGAGGTGACATTTGTAATCCCCTATGAAAGTGTGAAGTCCTAATCAAATGGTCCAATGGGTTTTTCTGAAGTCTTGCCCAGGTCCACACTGGGTTACTTATGCTTGACATATGTCAGAAGTGACAGGAACTGGAAAAGAGGGAGTGGGCAAATAAATGGATAAGTAAACAGACGTTTGTGTGTAAAAGTAAACAGACGTGTGTGTGAAGCCAAGCAGGAGAGAACTGGTATGTGGACAGTGTTGACTAGCTTGGGTCAACATTTAATTAGCCTACAGACCGCGTGGTATTTTTAAATGGTTATTATTGCTGTAACTATATATATAGCGCAGCACTTGCCAGCTCGACATTTTTCTCACACGTACAGTTCACACTGTGTAACCACCATGTGGTGTGATTTTAAAGGCACATGCTTAGGAGTCGAAGTACGGGCTCAAGTGCAGGTGCAGGCCTTTACTGCCTGTGAAGGCTTAGCCAAGAGGAGCTTTTAACACGGCTACTGACCCCTCCAACCTCAGTTTATCAATAAAAAACATGCTAGGATCGCTTTTCCCAAAGGGGAGAAGAGAGAGGAGCACCAGATCACCATTTGATTGCTCAAACCTGACAGATCAAATGGCAATCAATCTCCCAGGCCAAGCCCCATCTGCCCTGACCCAGTGTTTCCTCCTCAGGAAAAACAAGCTGCACAGGGGCTTGAGACAGAAATCAAGAGTTGTCGCCAACACTCCTCTCCTCATCCCTTAAACCTAAGCAATGGCCAAGTCTCAGCGGTGTTACCACCTAGTGCCCGAGGGCTGTTGTGAGCCACCATCCTCTCACCTGGAGCACATCTACTCTCTACAAAATCAGAGTCCTTAAAAAGGGTAAATTCGAGCATAAACACCCTTGCGTGGTTTCTCAATGTTCTTGTATAAAGTCCAAAAAACGTTTAGCACGCCCCCACAGGTATTTAGAAAGCTCTACCCCTGCTCACTCCTAAGTCAGTGTCTGGTTACTCCCTCACACCCACCCTGGGGCATTCTCTCTCCCCTTCCTCTTCACAGGTCAGCGAAAAGACCCCATCCCAGAGAAGCCTCCCGAAACCAACCGAAGTAGATCTCCCCTGAAATATCGCTTTGTATGCCCAACTCAAGGTCACTGTTGGGGAGTTTTTAAAATGACTATTTAAGCTCTCCCCAGGTCAGGGGCTCTGGTGGCACAGTGCATTAAGCATGTGGGCTGCTAACCACAAGGCCAGCAGTTCAAGCCCACCAGCTACTGTACAGAAGATGACGCTTTCTGCTCCTGCAATCATTTACAGTCTTGGAAACTAAAAGGGGCAGTTCTACTATGTCCTACAGGGCCACTATGAATCAGAATCAGCTCAATGGCAGGGGGCTGGGTTTGGTTTGGGTTCCCTGTTTAACGCTAAGCACACAGCAGCTCTAGAATACAGCATACAGTAGATGCTCAATAAATGTGTGTTGATGGGTAAAACCAGATCATATACATGTAAGAACTCTGTAGACACTGAAGCACGTAAGCACACAGCAGCAAAGACAAATGGTTTGGAAGGACCTCGACAATGTTTGTAAATTAGGGATCCATTGATTATTTCTTAGTTTAAACAAAGACTAAATGAAGTAGGAAAATGTTAACCTCCCCAAGGACCCAAGGCTGGGAGAAACGTCAGTCTGGCTGTAAAAAGTGTTTGTTTCTAAGTTCTCAACCAATCTCTCAGATTTCTTGAATTACTAAATCTACAAAAAAGAACAAAACAGTGAGGCAGCCACTAAACAAGAAACTGCACATTATAGCATATATGTCATAAAGCATATATGTTAGAGCATGCTGGTAACGGCAGAGTGGAGTTTGAGAGGGGTGACCAGAAAGGAGGTCAACTGTAACTGAGAAAAGGAAGCCCTGATGGTGCTGGGGGCGGGGTGTTAGGCTGCTCACTGCAAAGTCAGTGGTTCAAACCCACCAGTCACCCTGAGGGAGAAAGACGAGGCTGTCTGCTCCCATAAAGAACATCCTATACAAGCTGCTATGAGCTGGAATGGCCTCGATGGCACTGGGATTACCTATTTCTACTAAAGCACTTCCCACACGGTTGCTGGCCTGAGGCACGTGGAGTTCATGTCCACATCCCCAAGGAACAAGTGAGGCTTGTTCTGAGGCGGTCTCAGGAAACACAACTCCACATCCCACCCGGAACCCAATGCCCCACCAGTGTCTCCGGCTCTGTCAGCATCCATCTCATCTGTGGTTATCTGCCCCAGAAAAAACTCAATGCCTGGACTATGCCCCCAAATCCAAATGATACTGAAGACAGAGGGAGTGCTGTGAAGAGTAGAGTTTGAAAGGACCCCTCTTCTGGATCTGCTTCTGTCTCGGGAAACTTGGGGGGCAATATTTGCATTCTGGGAACCTCAGTTTTCTCATCTACAGATCTGGAATACTAGCAGTGGTTGTAGGGACTGATGCACAATGTCTGGCACACAGCAATGCTTTAAAAATGGTTGATATTATTGTTATAAGACTGTTAGTCAAACATTAATTAGTAAGCTGCCGCTTTGATGAAAAGCAGTGTTTTAGGATGTAAGAGACCAGGAGACCCAGAGATTGATGCTAATTCTGCCATTCAGTGGTTGTGAGTGTACAATATGGTCCAAGAAAGTTCCAAAAAGTCCCAGGTGCCAGGGGACAGAGGAAGGGCAGTCATGGAGGATGCCACAGCAGTAAAGGGGAGCAGGCCGTGGAGGCAAGGGGGTAGGCTGAACATCTAGACTTCTGGGATCTAGACCAAGGGTCAGCGAACTTTTGAGATGGAAGCGCCAATACTTTCCCACACAATTTAAATCGTATTCAAGAGCCATAAATATATATTACAAACAAATGAAATCACCATTATCTAATGGCCTCTAAATGAAACTATGATAGTTTTATTTTCATTTTCAGCTTGACTTCAGAGACACATGTATGTACCCAAAGAGCCCCACATGGCTCAGGGGCCCCCATTTGCCGACTCCTGTTCTGGACTAACTCTGCCCTTCTCCTTCTGTGCCCTTGTAAAGGGAGAGGGAGAATGCATGGTCTAAGGCAGGCGTCCTCAAACTACGGCCCCCAGGCCACATGCGGCCCACCGAAGACATTTATCCGGCCTGCTGAGTGTTTTTGCCCCATTTGTTTTTTTCACTTCAAAATAAGATATGTGCAGTGTGCATAGGAATTTGTTCATAGTTTTTTTAAACTATAGTCCGGCCCCCCAATGGAGCTGAGGGACAGTGAACTGGTCCCCTGTTTAAAAAGTTTGAGGACCCCTGATCTAAGGAGTTAATACATTAAGGCATTCACTTAATGCTCACAATAACCCTGATGAGACAAACATCATTATTTCCTGATAGAAAAGGAAAGCTGAGACCCAACCCCAAAACCAAACTCATTGCCACTGAGTCAATTCTGACTGATGAAAGCAGCCCTAGAGGACAGAGTAGGGCTGCCCTGTGGGTTTCCAAGACTATAAATCTTTAAAGGGAGGGGAAAGCTTCATCTTTCTCCCATGTGGCCGGTGGTTTACAAGTGCTGACCTAGTGTGACGACGACAATACCAGGCTCCTAAAGGAGATGAGGAACATCTCGGTATCACCAGATCAAGTGTGAGCATCTGACACAGGGCCGAGGACTCAGGATCTGTGCAATGCTCTTTCTTCCTTGCCTACATCATGACCACTGTGAGACTCTGGACAAGCTATGGAAAGACTTCTGGGTGCTGGGTTTCATACTGATGAACCAGGAAGACCCGGCCATGTCTTCTCACAGAGTACGTGCTAACTAACTACACTATTTGTAAACAAAAAGTCACTCTACAGGTACTTCTTATTTTACCCAGTCTTCTGGGAAAGGTAATAATGTGTCTTAAAGTAAATTCTTGTGTAAAGTGATGATCACTTTAGGACAAACTTTCAGAATGCTGGGTCTCCATAGAGCATGGTGTACTTACTTTCTATCGTCTATGGATAGAAGAAACGGTTGAATCAATTTTTGAGTGCTGGCACAAATAAAGGACAAGGCACAGTACAGGTAACCTCAAATGAATGTCATTTCAAGAAGTCTGCATTTACTTTTTGTTTTTTAATTGTATTTACTGAGAAGCATTCAGAATATCAACAAAAGAGTTGCAACTTTTGTTTTCTTTTTGCAATTACCGAGTGGTATTCAGTTAACAGAACAAGTTATTTTGGAAAAGCCGCATCAGACAATTGAAGATGAAAACAAAACAAAAGCAACCATGCCCATATATAGCTGATTTGTACTGTGTACCAACAAGGACCTGCTTTAAGTTTCCCTGCCAATTTATAGCCCTCATACTGCAGCAGGAGGCAAGGTGAGTGGCTAATAAAAAGACCACCAGGGCAGGCCTATCGAAGACAAATTCCGTAGTGTGTTAACTATACCAAAAAAGAGACACCAGAGTTTAAAAGCAAATCATACACAGTTTTTCAGCTCCTTTTTAAAAAAAAGGAGTGAGTTGTGTACAGGGGGGTTACATGCTTTATAAATGAACAAACAAAAAACTGTGCTAGAACCAACTTATTCATCATAATCATCATCTTCATCTTTGTCCTCTTCCTTGTTCATACTCCTCTTCATCCTCCTTTCTCTTGCGTTTCTCAGCCTTGATGACTCCCTTTTTGGCGGCATCAGGCTTCCCTTTAGCCGGGTCCGCAATAAGAGTTTCTCCTTCAGTTTAGCGGCCTTTGTCTCATACAGCTGCCTGTCATAGGCCAAGGTGTGGCTCCACATCATCTTTGCAACGACCCTGATGAACAGGCTTGGGTGCTCACCTTTGATTTTGGGGTGATACTCAGAACAAAACAAGAAAAAGGGTCCAGGAGGCCTCTTGGGTACATTAAGATCCTTGAACTTCTTTTTGGTTTCCCCTTTAAGAGGGATGTATGTTTTCATTTCTCTCTCATAATAGGCCCTGTCCGCCTTAGCCATTGTTTTCAAATGTCCCCTTCTCTTGAGCAGACATGGCCTTCCAGCTCCACGCTCAGAGATCGACAGAAGCATCTGAGTGCTGCTGTGTGTGCTTCTCCCAGCACGTTTGCCCAAACAGTACACACGATGGCAGCGTGCCTCTTGGGTCCCTGGGAGTGCCTTCGCCATGTTGAGTTCTGTTTTATTTCACCTGTGAGGCACAGTTGCCTGGTGCCGCTGGCGCTGCCTGGCCTGCCCAGCACTATCTGTATGGAGCGCAATGTCCTGCGGGGGCAGCTGCTTTTACTTGTAAAAAGTGTGTTGCTAGCTCAGGAGATTCACCTTTCCAGTTCACTTTGTTAAGGGGATTTTAAATCACCTCCCCCGCTTCCCATGGTTCACTCCAACTTAAAAGTACCGGGTGGCAGAAGAAAAGTTGGTCTTTTTGAAACCACAGAGGTTGAACCACAACAGGAGAAACTCATGAGGATAATCTGGACTGACAGCATGATGTCTGCCCTTCTTTCCAGTCCCCTGCTGGCCCCGGGGAGGCTGGGGCCTTCTCTTCGCTGAGGTAACTGGAGGCAGACACAAATCCACACCCAGCAGCCTCAGCAACCAACTGCAATGGTGGGAGGAAAGGGAGCAGCACTGGGTGCGCGGCCCAGCCCCTTACCCACCCACGTTCTTAGCAAGTGATTCCAGGAAGCCCTGTCAGCTGTTGCTGTTAGGTGCCATTGGGTTGGTCCCGACTCAGAGTGACGCTGCTATGTACCAAAGAACAAAGCATGGCTTAGTCCTGCGCCATCCTCACAATGGTTCTTACATCTGAGCCCATTGATGCGGCCACTGTGTCAACTCATTTCATCGAGGGCCTGCCTGTTTATATTGCTGCCTGTGTCAGTCCAGGTTGACTAGAGAAACAAATCCATAGACACTTAAATGTATAAAGAAAGAACTTTATATAGAGAATAATTGTACATTAAGGAAACAACCCAGCCCAGTCCACACCAAGTCCACGAATCCGACATTAGCCCCTATGTCCGATACCAGTCTATAAATTCCTCCTTAGACTCACGCAGCACATGCAATGAAACTGAAGGCAGGAAGATCACAGGCCAGTGGGTGGAAAGTCTTGTGGATCCAGTGAAGGTGGAAGTATCTCAGCACTGGTGTGGGTCTCAACGTGGCTCTTCCAACTCCAGGGCTCTGGCTCTATCTGCATAGCTCCATGTGACTTGTCAACAGGAATGTCTCGCAGGGACAGTCTGTGTCCCCCTCCAGGGAGGAAGACAGGAGTTCCCAGAATCCCCAGGAGAAGGCCATGCCCACACAGAGACACCACTAGCTATGACCTGATTGACAGGCTAGACTCCACACCTTCGCTCAAGCTGACAGGAGATTATGTAACTGCCACGCTGCCCCTCTACTTTACGAAGCAAGATGTCTTTCTCTAGGGATTGGTCTCTCCTGACAACAGGTCCAAAGTACATGAGATGGCCAACAGGGGTGGGGTAGGAGTCGGGGAGTGGGGGATTCTCCTCCAGCCTTCAAACCCCCCTGGCTACTCTGCGGATAAAGACTTAGTAATCTGCTCCCGGAAGAGCCTAGACAACCCTGTGGGATGGATATCCTCTACCACCTGGCGTCACCAGGAGTCATATTGCCTCAACACCAACAGCAACAACCGAGCATAAGTACATGGGACACATGCTTGTTACAATTCCAGGACACAAGATGTTGTCTGAATTTGACTCGCTGTTGGGCGTATAGCAGCACGGGAAAGGGGTGTAAGACACAGCAACACTTGCTAGGGCCACTGCTTTACAGCCATCTCTTCCCACAAAATGCCCTGGAATCCCCCCAGCTGCGAGAGCAGCAGCAGGTTGCCTCTGTGTATGTCTAGAAGCTACATTTACAGACAGAGAAACGGGTGGATTGGCGGGGCCAATAAAGCATTCTTTTGGTTTGTGGTCTGCCCAGTCCACCTCCTATCAGGCAGGCACATGCCTGCATTTGTTGCTTGAGGCTGTCTTAGATTGGGGGGGTGGGAGGTGGTTGTTTAGAAACTAGCTCATTTCACTGGTTCCAGCCCCAGCTGTCAACATCAGAGGATGGAATAGGGATCCGAGAGATCCTAAGTGGATCACTTGGTGATGAGAGCTAGCGGGATCTGGCCACTGGGGAAACTGACCCTAATACTCTTAGGCTGGCCCCCTCTGTCAGCTTCCTGACCAACTCCATGTGTCTTAAAATACCCATGAGGAGCTCGGCTATTGGTTATGGAGGCACTCTTGGGGGTAGTTGGAGGTATGGGTGCTGGAGAAGACAGGAGTCCCTCTTTCAGGGCTGGCATTTTGTCAGAGAGGTGATACACAGAACATGTGTTTCATTTTAATGCAATCCAGAGGCGAGGATGTGATTGGTAAACTTAGAGGCTCAGTGGAAAAGAGCAAGACCCTCAACGAGATGGCCTGACAGTGGTTACAACCATGAAGATGGTGCAGAACTATGGCAGTGCTTTACTCTGCTGTGTATCAGGTTGCTATGAGTCATAACTGACTCGACGGCACCTAATAACAACCAAGGCAAAGATATGTGACTGCAGGACAGAAGGACGCAAAGAATAGGGTGGTCGTCCACAGAGAGTTCCCGGGGAAGGCTGCCTGAAGGAGGGGCGTTTCTGGCAGTTTTGAAAAGGGCTCTAGCATACATACCCTGAGTCTATCCAGATCCAACCACAGAATGAGGTTCTATTATGTTGACAAGGATCCACCTTGAGCAGGGGAATAACAGCATCTCACATTATCTACTAGGAAACAACCTAGATTAGCCACCAATTGAGCAATCAACATTGATCTTATTCTCCATCCAATCAAGCACCAAGCCCAAACCACTGCCTTCTAGTCGATTCTGACTCCTGTGCCCCTGCCCAGGGTTTCTGAGGCTGGTGGTCTTTATCTTTTCCCCATGGAGCTGGTGGTTCGAATTGCCCACCTTGTGGTTAGCCTAACTCACAGCACTGGGGCTCCTTATCAAGTCAGGCCCAGAGTACACACTCAATGAAAACGTGTTCAATGGTGAATAACTAACCTTGAAATTCTAACTTCTCTTAAAATCCACTGCTCAAAGTAGCTCACCCTTGCCCTCTACCCCAATTTTCTGCAACTGAACTCCAGTACCACCTCCTCTGGGAAACTTTCTAACTAGTCTGACTTCCCCAAAACGTCTTCCGTAACAAAATCCATTTCTTTTGCACTTTGAGTCCATATTGTACTACTTGCCACTTGATTGTCTTCAAATTATTTCATCAAGCCTCCCTCCAACTGGAGATGAGCAGAAATCCTACCACATACGGTACTTTATTGGCAAAATCTACAATTACCAGCACAAGCAGGCACTCTTAGCAATAAATACTGGTGAACTCATAGATGGGATTCTAATGATGATGATAAGCACTAGCTTTAATTTTTTTAAAAACTTTTTTAAAGGGTTTACTTGGGCAAGGAGTCTCTGGGTGGTACAAATGGTGAATGCGCTTGGCTGCTAACAGAAACGAGGTGGTTTGAGCCCATCCAGAGGTGCGTCAGAGGAAAGGTCTGCCAACGTACACCTGAAAAAGCAGCCGCTGGGAACCCTACAGAGCACAGTTCTACTCTGGGTCGGTCACACGTGCGGTCGCCACGAGCTGGAACGAACTTGCCAGCAGCTGGGAGGTGGTACTGTGCCAAGACAGTATGAACAGAAGTCTCAGGTGCAAATGTTAGCCCTGCCGTGTATTAGTTATGTGACCGCAGACACAGTTTCTAACTCCTCTGTTCCCCATCTGTAAAATGGGTATAAGAGTAATGCCTATTTTATAGAACTGTTAGGACTGACTTATTTATAACACATAAAAAATGCTCACGTCAAGGCCTCATCATTCCACAAAGCCATCTGCAACCTACGCCAGGCTTCTGAAATCCCAGACAGCAAACTCCAGCCGGCGAGGGGGTGGCTGCATCTTCCTCCTTCATCAAATTCCGATTTTGCCCAGTTAGTAAGCATCTGCTGGCGGGCAGGTGTTGATCATCAGAACAACTCTGAACTGACCTTAACGTACAGATGGGGAGAGGGGAGTTCAGAGAAGAAAAAGGTCTTGCTTAGGGTCTCAGGTTGGGTGAGGGGTGGAGCTAGGACTTCAATTTGGATGCCCTGACTCTAAAGTCCTCCAGCCAACCCTCACTCAACCAGCCGGGCTCTGGGTGTTTCCTGGCACGAGTGTAAAATTACCATAATGCAGACAACCACTTACAGGTCTGCTGGCCAAGTGGCCAGGTTCCAGGCTTGGAATCAGACCCCCAGGTCAGCAGCCCAAACACTGCTTCAGACTCTCTCTGTGTGACCCCAGGCAAGGAAGGTATTTAACCCTTCAACCTCAGGTATCCTTATCTCTAGCAGACACTAGAAACTACCTTAGAGATTAAGTAACAGGAGTCATTAGTATTGAAGCACAGGCATACTACAACTGCTCAAAATATGCTATTACATTTATATGTACCACAGTGGGGAAAAAGGATTTAAACGGCTCCCAGCACTTTCCTCTCTTTTTTAGGAAGGCAGAAATTCAACTCAAGTGACAGGTGGGGAAACTGAGGCCTTAAGAGGCTAAGATCTTCAGGGGTCTTTTCACCAGACCTTACTATCTACTAATTCTCTGGATTTTTCAAAAGGCCCATGATTTGGGGGCATACAAGCTCCTACTTGGTTCCAAGAGAAGACCTTGTACCCTGTAAGACTGCCCTGATTGCCCTTTTGAGCTCTGGAGACTCATCCTGCCCCTGCCCCCAACAGAAAATGGGTGCTGGGCAAGCTGTTCCAAGTGGAAAATTCAACTCCATCCCAGGCGGAAACCCCAAATCTCTGCTGTTCCAGCAGATTTCCAGTCCGAGCTGGCTCCCAGAAACCACAATGACAGGCAAGCTCAAGGCAGAGGAGTAATTAGGCCCATACCATGGGCTCAGCAGTCTCTGGGCTTTTCCCTCCTGGGCTGACTCCCCTCTCTGTGTGTCTCCCAACCCCATCTCAACCACCGCACAGCAGAGAGGGCTGCAATGGGAATTTCCATTCTTTCTCTCTTCCACCCCCCTCTTTCATTTCCAGGAAACTAAAGGGTGGGGTGCGGGGCAGGGTGGAAAGGAAGGAGACATCTCAGGGATGCAGTAATGAAGAGCGACAGCACAGGCTGGACACAACAGTCACACACACAGGAGGCAGTCCCGCTGCTCCCTCCAGCTCGTACTTCCAAAGGTCCACAGAGATGACACGAGGGAGGAGCTCCCTGGTGCAGCCCCTCAAATGTGAGAATGAAAGAGAGGCAGGGGAACAACTAACAGCAACCTCAGTCCTGGCTGGCGGCCAGATCAAAATCAAAGGCACTGCCATGGAGTGGACGCCAACTCCTAGCCAGCGACCCTGAAGGGCAGGGCACAACTGCCCCTGTGGGTTTCCGAGACTGAAACTTTACAGGGAGTAGAACACCTCCTATTTTTCCTGAAGAGTGGCTGGTGATTTCAAACTGCTGACATTGTGGTTAGCAGCCTAACGAGAAAGGAGTACATCTACTATCTAGAAGGGCAAAGGAATCCAATGTGCTGGAGGAGGCCTGCAGGAAATGCACCCCTCTCACAGCGCCCCCCAATCTTGGCCAATGGAAAGAAATGTCAAGCCTTGCCTTTTCTTTTTAAATCATTTTATTGGGGCTTGTACAACTCTTATCACAATCCATCCATCTATTGTGTCGAGCACATTTGTACATTTGTTGCCATCATCATTCTCAAAACATTTTCTTTGCAAAAAAATGAAGAGCTAATACCAAGGGCTCAAATAGATATCAGGTGTTTTGAGAATGATGATGGCAACATATGTATGAATGTGCTGGACATAAATGATGTATGTATGGACTGTGAAAAGAGTTGTGAGTCCCTAATAAAATGATTTAAAAAAAATTCTTTCTACTTGAGCCCTTGGTATCAGCTCATTTTTCCGCTCGCTCCCTGTCCTCCACAAACCTTTGATTTAATTTATAAATTATTGTCATGTCTTACACTGTCTGATGTCGCCCTTCACCCACTTCTGTTGTTTGTCCCCCAGGGAAGGGGTTATATGTAGATCTTTGTGATCAGTTCCCCCTTTCTCCCCCGACCTTCCCCTTCCCTTCCTGGTATCGCTACTCTCATTATTGGTCCTCAGGGGTGTATCTGTCTTGGATTCTCTGTGTTTCCAGTTCTTATCTGTACCAGTGTACATCATTTGGTCCAGTGGGATTTTTAATGTAAACTGGGATCATGATAGTTGGGGGAGGCGGCATCAAAGAACCAGAGGAAAGTTGTATGTTTCACCATTGCCATACTGGCACCTTGACTGGCTTGTCTCCTTCCCTAGACCCTTCTGTAAGGGGATGTACAGTTGCCTACATATGGGTTTGGTGTCTCCACTCACCCTCATTTACAATGTGACTTTTTGTTCTTTGATGCCTGATACCTGATCCTTTTGATGCCTGATCATGACACCTGTGATCACACAAGCTGGTGTGCTTCTTCCATGTGGGCTTTGTTGCTTCTCAGCTAGATAGCCGCTTGTTTATCTTCAAGCCTTTAAGACCCCAGACGCTATTTCTTTTGATGGCCTGGCACCATTCAGCTTTCTTCACATTTGCTTATGCACCCGCTTTGTCTTCAGTGATCTTGTCAGGAAGGTGAGCTTCATGGAATGCCAGGTTAATAGAACAAAGTGTACTTGCCTTGAGGGAGTACTTGAGTAGAGGTCCAATGTCCATCTGCTACCTTAATACTAAACCTATAAATATATGCTCATAGATCTATTTCCCTATCCTCATACATATTTACATATGTACATGCCTGTATTTAGACCTCTATAAATGCCCTTTGCCTCCTAGCTCTTTCCTCTATTTCCTTTTGACTTTCCTCTTGTCCCACTATCATGCTCAGCCTTCATTTGGGTTTCAGTAATTCCTCTTGGTTACATCGCCCTTGATCAAGCCCTACCAGGCCTCCTACACACTCCTCGTCATCGATTTTGGATCACTTGTTCCCTTGTCCCTGCCTTCTTTTCTAAATAAATATATTGTTCTTCTGTCCTGTAAGATGGGGTTTCTACAGTGCGCCACTTTCCTAATTCTTCCAGCATGGCTGCCCTCCGTCAGGACATGGATCTGGAGCTGCTCACATTTGCCCTCACACACCACCACAAGAACCCTGATGGTGCCCCAGGCTCTGAGGCTGGGCTCTTCTCCTCTCCAGAAAGGGGTGGGGGTAGGCATTAGTGGTCTGGGTAACCTGGAATCACCTCCTGGGACGCCCTAAAGTTAACAGGGAAAAGGTGACATACCAAATATGCAGTGGATTTCAATATCCTCACAGTCTAATAGGTAAGCTTCAGAGACTAGAACTAAAGGTTGCTAGGTTGGCTTTTCCAGGCCATTTAAGAGCCCCTACATGTGGGTGACAGAGAAGACCAACAAAGGTCTCAAAGCAGCGTAGGACTGACTCAATTCTGCCCAATCAATAATGTATAATGTCCATTTTCAGAAACTTTCCTCAATTCAGACCCTCATACACACCCTCTCCCTAGTCTGGCCTAATCTTAGCCCACATACGATTACTCCATACCTCTGGTTAATTTCATACAACAAAACCAATGTGAAAACACTCATTCAAACCGTCTATTTCAACAGTTACCTTGGAGGTCTCCACTATGACCTCAAATACGAACACTGCCTGGGAGTGCTTACTATGGACACCTGATTTGTATATTAATGGGCGCTAATTTAATTTTGGGACTCTTTTTCAAACTATTCTTCAAATCAATATGTGTTCACATCTCAGTTTCCACAACTAACAGGTACACTTCTTCAGCGGAAATGCTGTGCTTTCTGCTCTTGAAACATTTTTGTTTTCTCTCTTCCGCAGGCCAGCTGGAACCCAGGGCTTTTTTCAGTACCCATTAAAGAGTACTGGCTTCTCCACATACTGCAGGAGGCCTGGCAGTGCAGAGGTGAAGTGTCTGCACGCAAGGTCGACGGTTGAGCCAACTAGAGGTGCCAAGGAAAAAGGGTGTGGCAGTCGCTACTGTGAAGAATTCAGCCTCCCAAGACATGGGGCTTCTCCACTGTCTTATGGGGTCTCTGAGAATCGGAAATGCCTTCACAACAATGGATTTGCTTGCTTCTTGGTTTTTACACCCGACATGGTTCAATTCATAACTTTGGCAAACCAGTTGGCAAATGGCCAGTGGCAAAAGTCACAAACTCAAGGGATGGGAGGGGCAGCTGAAGGGAAGCTGGAGCTATTCAGGATGGAACCACACAACCACAGGGGCTAAGAATCAAGACAGTCAGTGTAATCATGTGACTGCCAAGATTCCTTCCGATTTAGAGGTCGATTCTGATTGGAAGACAGGATGGGTCTGGAGGGAGGGAGGGTGCCCTACCGTTTGGTCCTGCAACCACAGGGTAGAATCCAGGCTCTGTGACACTCTCCAGGGCCGACACAAAGTGGTTCTTTTGCCTCTGGAGCAGAAAGCAGCTCTGGGCTGGGCCTCACCATTCTGATTCTTGCACGGGGAAGTCAAGAGGCCCTGAGCATCCTGCACACTTGCACAGGGCTCAAGTCAGGGAAGCAGTGAGGAGACAGCGTGACTAGTTTCACCCTTCCCGGGATCACTCTGAATCTTTAATGATTTGACGGCTATCTGATGCCATCCTCATAATCTACTAATTGTAAATGTGCCCAAAAGCTGAGCCAGAGGATGAAGGGCCCAAGACCAGTAGCATGTGCTCTGCACCACAGGCCCAGTGAGAGGGGGCTCCAGGAGGGTCGGACTGGCCAAGATCACCAAGATCAGCAGCCCACGAAGCTCTCGTGACCCTGTGTCAGATTTCTTTCCCTGGTGCAGGGGAGAGGCAGGAGAGGTACCAAGAGTAGACTTGCTCTGTGGAGAAACGGAGACAATGCCTTACTCATGTCACCCCTGCCCTCCACATACTTCACAGGGTATGAGGGAAGGGCAGGAGAGAGAAAACGGAAGAAGGGAAGTGTTAGAAAGAGACAGCACAAATACAGACATGTGATGACAAAACAAAGCAAAGTGGGGAACATAAGGAAGTTTCAAAATCGTGGTGAGAGGAACAGAATGTGAGGGCACATCAGATTTCAGACAGAGGGTTCTGTGCACAGATGTGGAGACAGAAGAGAGAGACAAAGGGCAAGAGAGAAAGCAGGCAAAGGGCACAGAAGGAAGGAAGCCAGAGAACAAGTTAGACATGGGCAAAGTCGACGAGAGCTGGTAGGGATGCTAAGCCAGCCAGACGCTCCCAGACTCCAGCAGTGTGTTGGCAGCAGGGGTGTTAATGGAACTTCTTATTACAGTCTTTGGGTTGAGATTTTTAAAGGGGCTGTGAAATCATTAATTAGTACAGAGTGTCTGGCACAAAACAAGATGACAGGGCGGCAGGAAGAAAGGTTAGTAGAAAGAGAAGTGGGTGGGTAGTCAGTGTCTGTGAGCAAGTATGAGGCTTGCAGGATTCTGGATTAAAGAGCTTTCTCTAGCAGGGTCTCCATGTCCAATCTGGCCACGTGGAATCAACCGTGTGTGGGTGCACCTACAATTTTGACCACCTCATCTACAACGGCAGCCTCACATTCCTGGCACTTCCTATTTTGTCTCCTTAGCAATTACTCGCTGACACACTATAATTTCTCTTATCTAATTTATCTAGTGTGTAGGTCCTAGGCAAACAAGGGTGTTTGTGTGTTTTGTTCACTGCTGTATCCTTCATGGTCAAAACAATCCCTG
The DNA here is from genome assembly GCF_000313985.2 of Echinops telfairi. Lineage (NCBI taxonomy): Eukaryota > Metazoa > Chordata > Mammalia > Afrosoricida > Tenrecidae > Echinops > Echinops telfairi. The sequence goes on from NW_022111325.1 coordinate 3,644,896, forward strand.
CCACGCTATAGGTACTCCGTGTGGAAGAACAAAGGGAAGAATAAATCTTGGTCTACTTAAACCTAACTCGATTCAATTCTTGATTGCCTAAGCGAACAGGAGGAACAGCTTAGAATAAAATAGCAGATAATGCAAATCCACGTCCTGCAGAATCATAAAATGTTAAAATAGAGACAATCTGAACGTCCTTAATTCACAGGAGAAGGAATTGATGCAGGGAGATCCTAGTGAATTCCCTAAGGTCTCTAGTGGGAGGGTGCAAACTAGAACCCAGGGTTCCTACCCCAAGCCAGAGAGCTTTCTATTACACCAAGGCCTTGGAATGTATTTCCACACCAGTGCAGGGGTGTCAGCCATTCCAGAAATAAGAACACTGGGAGACACTGGAGAAATGAGTTCAGCCTCACCCCTTATACAACTCCTCAGAGCTCCTCACTGTGTGCTGGGAGGGAATGGCATCACCTTTGGGAGGGATGCAGAGGGAGCTGCCCTCCCAAGTCAGACCTCATTCTTTCCCAAGGCGGGGAGAGGAAGCGCCGGCAAGGCCCGCTTCACTTCTGAAGGCAGGCTTTCCTCCCTTCCTCCCACGGCTACACTCCGGAGTGGGAGTTACAGAAACGGTGATCAAGTACACTGGAAATGAAAAGTTAAATGGTGTGTCAGCTAAATATCATTAAAAATTCAAATAAATCCTAGTGGCACTTTAGAACAAGTATTCACACAAATCTTTAAAATCCCAAGTATGTCCATGCCACACCTTAAAATCATGACTTTTAGGTGACTTCTAAGAGTGATCTACCAAGAGTCTGATTATAAAACATAAGTAGACTTATCTTTAGATTCAAATGGCTGAGAGAGCCTTGTATTGTGGTCAATATATACCTTTATCAGCAATTGCTGTCTGGTTCCGGCTCATCGCCACCTTAAGGACAAAAGAACCAAACACGGCCCAGCGCTGTGGCACCCTCACAGCCACTGCCATGTGAGCCCACTGTTGCAGGCACTGCGTCACTCGATCTCGTGCAGGGGCTTCCTCTTTTTCACTGACCGTCCACTTTCCCAAGCACGATGTCCTTCTCCAGGGACTGATCCCTCTCACCACCCTCACTGCTAAGGAACACTCTGGTTGCACTTCTCAGACAGATGTTTGTTCTTCTGGCAGCCCATGGTATATATATAGTCAATATTCTTCACCAGCATCATAGTTCAAATACATGAATTCTTCTATTCACTGTCCAGCTTTCGTGCATACGAATGACTGAAAATATTATGGCTTGGGTCTGGGGCACCTTAGTCCTCAGAGTGACAGCTTTGCTCTTTAACATTTTCTCTTTTTAAAAATAATTTTATTGGGGGCTCATACAGCTCTTATCACAATCCATACATACATCCATTATGTCAAGCACATTTGTACATTTGTTGCCATCATCATTTTAAAAACATTTCTCCTTGAACCCTTGGTATCAGCTCATTTTTTATTTGGTAAAACCTGCAAATTCTGTTTCCTTTGGTATGGAAGTCTGTCAGTTGTCTTCTTTATAACAGTGCTCTCAAACAATATTTGCCCCTTTTTGATTGAATAATTTCACCCAGCACATCTTCCAGGTTAATCTAAATAATTTGATTTCCTGATTTCTGCGTCTATAGATCTAAGTCAAATGAAATCCCTGACAACTTCAATGTTCTTTTTTCCATTTTTCATGATGTTGCTCATTGGCCCAATTCAGAGGATTTTTGTTTGCTGTGTTTTGGGGTGTAATCCACACTGAAGAATGCCCTCTTTGACCTTCAAGAGGAAATGCAGTGATAACCTTTGTTCTACATTTTCTTCTGAATCAGACTTCAATTTTTGGTAGTTCATTGTTGATGTACTGCTGCATCAGGAAAGTATCTTCAGGAAAATTTTATTTGTATATGATATTGTTTTATAGTTTCCACATTCTGTGGATCATCTTTTTTGGAGTAAGTATAAATAAGGATCTCTTCCATATTTTTCTCCCCAGAAAATCCTAACAAATGCAGAGATTAGAAAATGAGGCTCATCAAGGAACACTAGCCTCAAGTCAGGGGTTTGAGCTCAACTCTTAGGGTAGGAGTGGGTTATGTTAGGCCACAGGCCATAAAACACTATTGAAATCATCAACACCAGCTAACATCACACTCCTCACCTACAGGAAGCAGTTGCAGCCACATGAGGCATGAGTGGATTAAATGTTTGACCAGTATGGCACATGAATATGATAAATGTCCACATGGCCCTAGGCCAAGAAAAAGAAAAAAAGGTTCCCCATCCCTGTCTTAGAGGGATAAACACCCTATGACTTTCATGTGTGATTACTTTCTTCATAACGTATTCCACATGAATACCCACCTAGCCCTTAAAAATGAAACAAACATACTGCTATCGAGTCAATACCAACTCATAGCATTCCTGTAGGCAGGGCAGCGCTGCCTCTGTGGGTTTCCGAGACTCTTCACTGTTTGGGGCAGTAGAGAGCCTTTCTCCCTTGGAGTGGCTGGTGGTTTCCAACTGCTGGCTTTGCGATTAGCAGCCCAATGAGTAACTTCTAGGCCACTAGGGCTCCCATTTCTCACATGGCCAAAGTAAATAGTTTTCTGTCTAGGTATTTGTTCAGTATTTTTTGTCAAATAATCTGTGTTGAAAGTGGGTAAAAGCAGAACCTACTTTACAGCATTCTTGCTAAGGATTAAAATAACGGGGCAGTGCCCGGTCCATAGTAAGTGATAGTTAAGTGTTAGCTGCTGTCATTAGCAGCAGCAGCATCTCTAAACTAGTCATTCACCAAAATGTACTGAGTGCTCAATGTAAAGCACTGCTAGGCTTCAGGGAGGAAGTCAAATAAAACACAACTGAGACTTCCCTTCCTTGTCCAGTGATGTGGAGGGCATGGAGTCGAATTTTCCCACGGCCTCCTCATCCTATGCTTTGCCCAGCAGGTCTGAACACCTGGAGCTGTCCGTGTGTGGACCATTCACACAATGCTGCTCTACCAGAGGGAAATCTGCTTTAATTGCAGGGCTGAACTGCACTTCCTTTTTCTAACCTGTCTACCCCATCCCCCAAACATCAAGAGCCTTCTCCAGTGGGTGGGCTTATTTCAAAGGCATAGTCATTTCAGTTCTCACTATCCTGCTCTCTCTCTATCCATGCCTCAAATGCTTGCGCCTTCCTTGTCTGCCCGGCAAAGGCGGGCTCTTTCCTCCAGCCTCCCTTCAAACCCACTGAAGCCTCTGGCTCCAGCCTCTTCCTTCCCCAGGATGGCTGTGCACACCCTTTTCCTGCTCTATCTTGAACACACTCTCTCTATTGCAGCACTTCTTATTCTGTACAACAAATCTCTGTTTATGGGTCTCGGTTTCTTTCTTATACACATTTTTAATTCCTTTAATTTCCCCTAGCTCACAGAGTCAACCCCACATAGCTCTCTCATGTTTGTCTGTCTTAGTTCGCTCAGTAGTCTCCTGGCTTCTCTTCTTTCCCACCTGGATTCCAAGTTCGATCTCTCCTACAGCAGCAGCAGTCCCGCTTCCTTTACAATGCAATCCTCCCATCTCTACCTGTGGGCTCTGCGCTTACTTCTAGTTCGCTGAAGTCAGCTGGGGAGAATCAGGCCTGTCCATTCAAGACCTCCAGGCTTGGCGGCCTTGATCTATCCCCCTTTCTGTGCTCCCTTCAAACCTTTTACAATTCTCCTCCAGTGTCAATATTTAAATCCACCCTCTCGCCATCATCGGATTATCTTGCCTCTTATCTCACTAAAGTAACTGGAGCCTTGAGCATTTTCTTTAACTTCCTGCCTCCACCTACAAAAACCTCAGTCGACATCCACACTCATCTTGGAGTCTTTCCTTCAATTTGTAATCAAACCCCACTCATGCCCAACTTCCCTGCCCTCTGCTCGATGATTCCTCTAAAGCGTGGTTCTCAACCTTCCTCATGCCGTGATCCTTTCATACAGTTTATGTTGTGGTGACCCCCCCCCCCAATAAAATTATTTTCATTGCTACTTCATAAGTGTCATTTTGCTACTGTTATGAATCGGGTGACCCCTGTGAAAGGGTCATTCAACCCCCAAAGGGGTCACGACCCAC
>NW_022111325.1:3649108-3682018 GCF_000313985.2 Echinops telfairi
ATAACTGTGATTTTGCTACTGTTATGAATCGGGGACCCTGTGAAAGGGTCCTTTAACCCCCAAAGGGGTTGCAACCCACAGGTTGAGAACCACTGCTCTAAAATCTTCAAGATCCCTCCAATTTGCTAATACCTCCATCTCCTCAGCCCAGAGATTTAACCGTATCTCTTAACCTGAAGAAAAATGCCTGCCTTGACCCAGCAGGTCCCTTTAGCTATTGTGTCCCGGTCATTCCTCCAGTCGTTTGGAACAGGAAGTTCTATATTTACTGTCTCCATCTTTTCTCTCAACTTATTGTGCAATCTGTCTTCTGCCTCTGAAACTCTGCTGAGAATCCTTTCCATTGTCAGTGGCCCCTGAATGAACTGAAAGTGCCAAGGGTCTTTCTTTCCTGGACCTCATCAAAGGGCACCTCGCTCTGCATTGGAGCCTGGTGTGCCTCTCTTTCAGGACTACTACTCTCATTCTCTACTGGCGTCTACTCTGGTGATTTCAACCAACTCTATGACAGTGACCACTCCCAAATCTTACGTTGGGCCTGTAAGTCTGCTATGAAGTTCCAGCCTCCTGTGTATAACTTTCTGGGGAGCCATCTCAGCCTGTAGACACCAGCCACCTGTACACACACAAACTTAATACATCCAAACACTCTCCACTGTGTGGTCCTCCTGTCTTTGCTCTCATAGAGAAGAGACCGCTTCCTTCTCTCTAAACACACACATGGCAAAACAGCTGCTGTCAAGTCGACTCCATCTCACCGGGTTCCCAGTGGTCTGGAGCAAAACTGAGCTCCACAGTGGCGGATCCTTCAGAAGGAGATCACAGGCCTTTCTTCCGCAGCCCAACCTTTGGTAACCAGCTGTGGCAGCGAACGGTTTGCACCACCAGGGCCTCCTGCTCAGTAACTCCTGCCAAGATGATACAAAGGTTTCTACTCCCTTTCTGTCCCCTCCCCTTCAGGACACAGGGCACTGCACAGGGGACAGTGGTTAAGAGCACACAGAGTCTGGGACCCAGATGGCCTGGACCTGACTCCTAGGTCCTTGTCTTACCAGCTATGTGCTCTTGAGCAAGTTACTACGCCTCATTACCCAGCTGTAAAATGGGGAGCCTAACAGTACCTAACTCACAGGGCTGGTGGGAGGATTAAAGGGGTGACTCTATGCAAAGTGCTTACAAGAACACTTGGCACATAGTAAGCACACAAACAGGCAGCCTGACTCCCCTCCCCAGGCCAGCTGTGCCCCGACTGTGCCCCATGACTGCTTGCACCACAGTTCAGTAATTATCGATTCAATAATCTGGGTGCTCCGTGTTGCAGGACTTGTCTCATTCATCTTTGTAGTCTCTAGCCTTAATGCCACACTGACTCCAGCCCTTGGGAACTCAAGGTTCATGTCTGTCAACGCTGTAAGACCACAGAGAGCCCCACTGCAAGTGGCATGGGTCAGTGCTTCCTACCAGTGAAGGAGGAAGCAGCAGTGGAATGGAAAACCAGCTTCCTGGACTCTGGGCGCCCTGGTGAGTCAGATACGATCATTCACTGAGCAACATTTACAGAATTCCCACTGTGGAGTCAGTGGCTTGGCTATATTGGTCCTTGCCCTCTGGGGATTCACCATGCAGGGCAGGGAGAGGCTCAACTTCACAAAAGGGTGATACAAAGGGTAAGGCCCTGACTACTGAGGTCTGGGAGCAGAATCAAGAGTTTGGCTATCCCTAGGTTTTTAGTACTGATGAAACAGCAAAGGAAGAAATGCTGATCAGTCATCAGCCAGTAAATGTAAACAAGTCCTGGGGCAAACAGAATGGAAAGGCCATGGAAAATTCTCACATGCTTTCTGAAGCCCTTAAGCATGTTTGCCTATGAAGCCAGGATCCTGATACAGCCAGCCACTCACAAATGGCAAAGCCTCTGTTCCAAGTGAGGATTATTGGGAAGCTTAAATGAAATAATGTATCTGCAAGCACTCATCACAGGCCTGGCACCTGGTCAGCATTCAGTAAAAGGTAGCTTTCATTCACTTTTCTGGTGGCCGGGAGAAAATTTCCTCACAGTCAGATGGGTATTATCCTGTATTTAGAGGATCCTAAAGCATGAAAACTTAGCTATAGAGAAATTATGCCAATACACATATCCAGGTCTACTTAGCACCTCTCAACTCATCAGATTCTGGGCAATATACTGAAGCCACAAAGTCAGAAGCATATTTCCCCCTCAAAATGGAAACAGTATGGGAAATGCACATTCCTCAAGGATAGCCCTGGGGATAAAAATAAGATAATAGACTCTAAACCACCTTTGAAAGAGAAAATTTGTTTTTTTGTTTTTCAGAAATAGGGGCAACAATACAGAGCTCACAGGGTTCTTTTGAGTCCAGCAGTATCATTTATCACAGTAAGTAACAATGTCAAATGGCCCGGTTCTGTTGTTTCCAGTTTCAGATCAGTAAGATTCAAGGCTACCTACCAGACCACATACGATTTAAAAAGAAAGAAAATAGGAAGGAGTAAAGGAGCTAGAGATAAAGATGTATTCCTTTCAAGCTCTCAACAACAATCAAGTAAATATGTGCAATCTGAAAAAGAATGTAGAATTTCTCTGGACAGCTCAATTAAAGCTTTCCATCAACCATCTCCAAAAAATACTGCCATCAAGTCAATTCCAACTCATAGTGACCCTACAAGACAGGGTAGGACTGCCCCTGTGGGTTTCTGAGACAATAAATAGTTACGGGAATAAAAAGCCTTATCTTTCTCCAACCGGGAAGACGGTGGTTTCGAACTGCTGACCTTGAAGATCCTTTTCCACCATCTCCAGTCCTTTAACTAAACCCATTCGAAGCAATAGGGCCTTTAAAAACTATCACATTCTGTCTCCTTGTGGTAGTTACATAATCTGTAGTCAATTTGAGGGTTAAGAGTGAAGAGGTGGGGTTTGGGCTGTCCATCTGGTTGCAGACTGATGACCTCATTTGGAGGTGCTAAGGAGATAAATAGCGGGGCACACGCTCACTCCCTGGGAGACATTCTTGCTGACAAGACACATGGAGCTACACTAGTGCCCTCGAGCCGGAGCCACATGAAGACCCCTACCTGCGCTGAGATGCTTATACCACTACTGGACCCACAAGACTTTCCACCCACTGGCCTGTGATCTTCCTGCATTCAGCATCATTGCATGTGTTTTGTGAGTCTGAAGAGGACTTTATAGATTGGTATCTGATATATGGACTAATATCAGACTTATGGACTTGATCTGTACTGCACTGGCTTTTTGATGTTGAGCTCTTTTCTTTTTTTTATGCAAAATACTTTTATTCTAGCCATTTCAATGACATATAATTCACCCATCATACAATTCAATAGTTCAGTCATATCAAGAAGAGTTGTACAATCATCACCACAGTCCATTTTCTTCATTCTTGCACTTATGTTATTAGCTCCCCATCTCCCCCAACCTCCCCTACAAGCTCTTTTCTTATACACATGGGTGTCTATAAATGTTTCTCTATTCTACCCAGACTGACACACCCTAATTCTCAACAGTCTAGCCTCTAAATTCTCTAACTACCCTGTTTATTTCGTTAATTCTAATTCTTTGTTTTCTAAGTCTGTCTGTCTCTTCCATTAGTCACTAGGTTGTGCCTGACACATAGTGAATACTGAATGCTCACTGAATCAACAAAGGAACTGATAAAAGGATTCAATAATCTCCCTTCTATTTTTTAAAGCATTCCTAGCAAGGGATAATTCAACATCTGTCTTCGAGCCAAAAAAATTCTACAATCCTAATTTTCTTCAAAACACAAACATACACTTAACTAGAACAGAAGTAGTACAATTGTCTTTTACAGTCTCTAAAATGAGACAGCTGATTCTAAAATCCTAGGAAATGAACAAGAAATCTACAAGTGAATCCAGCAGGTTTCCAGGATATATGTTAAATATATGAAAAAATCAATTGCATTTATATATACCAACAAAGAAAAATTGATATTTAAAATACCATTTGTAACATCAAAAATATAAATACTATATATATCTATATATATAATACTCAGGAAAAAGTTGATAAAAGATATATATAGAAAACTATGAAACTGTTGAGAGAAATTAATCAACCAAATTCATAGCAACCCCATAGGACAGAGTAGAACTGCCCCTGTGAGTTGCCTACATTTTAAGTCTTTATGGGGGTAGAAAGCCTCAACTTTCTCTCTTGGAGCGGCTGGTGGTTTTGAACTACATGTAAACACGTAGTTAGCAGCCCAACATATAACTCACTAAGCCACCAGGGCTCCCTGAGAAAAAGCAAAGATCTAAGTAAATGGAGAAATAGACCATTAAACTGGAAAATTCAATACTGGTAAAGATGCCAATTCTCTCCAAATCAATCTATGGATTTAACATACTCCCAATTAAAATCCCAGAGGTGACTTTTGTAGAAATTCAAAAACTGATTCTAAAATCTTTATGAAAATGAAAAAGATCTAGAATAGCAAAAACAATTCTGGGGGAAAAAAAAGAACTAAGTTGGAAAACTTACATTATCGGATTTAAAGACCTATAAACATACAAATCAATGGAACAGAGTAGAATCCAGCCCACACAGAATCAGGCAAATGATTCTTTGGCAAAGTTGCCACTGCAATACGATGGGGAAAAATTACTCTGCTCAACAAATGGTGCTAGAAGAACAACTTGCCGAGCATATGCAAAACAAGAGGGAAAGACCCAATACCACCTCCATGTTTATATCTCATAGCTTACAGAACTCAAAATAAATCATAGATCTCAATATATGAGTTAAACCCATAAAGCCTCTAGAAGAAAGCATGAGAAAATTTTAGAAATGTTGAATTTGGCAAACAGTTATCAAATATAAAGGGTATGACTACTAAAAATCGATAAATTGGACTTCATCAAAATTAAGAACTTTTGATCTGCAAAATATATCATCTTTTATTGCATGCAAATTTAAAATAAAAGTACATTGTTATGAAAATGGGAAAGCAAGTCACATAATTGATATCACTAAACTGTACACCAGAAAAATGTTTAATTGGAAAATGTTGTATTCTGCATATAGTTACAGTAACAACAAAAGCTTCAGAAAAAGCAAGTTAAGGACTAGGAGAAATATTTGTAAAAACGTACATCAAACAAAGGAACTGCTTCTAGAATATACAAAGACCCTTATAATAAGGATTAATACTATACAATGTTGTTAGTTGCTGTCAAATAGATTGTGACTCATGTTGACCACACATGATACAGAATAAAACTATTCCATAAGACTTTTCTTGGTTGTAACCTTAACAAAATGTAGATTTCCAGGTCTTTTCTTCCCTGGCACATAAAAACATTTAGCATTTTAAGCCATCAGGGAAATGCATATTAAAACTACAATCAAATAGCCCTACACACAACACACCAAAGTAAAGCCAAATCAGTTGCCTTGAGCTAATTACAATTTATGATAACTCCATGTGCGTCACTGTTACTGGGAACATAAAATTGTAAAAGCACTTACGAAAGCAGTTTAGCAGCTTATAACGACATTAAACATATTCAATTTACCCAGGAAAAATGAAAGAGCCACACAAAGACTTTACACTAACGCTCACAGCAGCTTTATACAAAATGCCCCAAACTGGAAACCCAATGCTCAACCAGAGGTGAGTGACACTAAGTAGCAAAGATAAACAAACTGTACATATACAAAGCAACATTGGTAAAGCTCAGATAATTCTGCTGAGTACAAGAAATAGACTGAAAAACAAAAAGAATGCACTGTCTATAGTTCCCTCCACATAGAATTCTAGAAAATTGAACTAATCCACAGTGACAGCTCCTGAGGACAGGGAAGAAGGTGGAGAGCGATGGAGGAAACTTGAGGGTGATGGGCTATGTTTGTTGAGATGACACCACAAGTATATCCAAGCCAAAACTATCAGAAATCAGATATTTTAAATTTGTGCACTCTTACGTATCTAATGTGCCTCAACAGAGCTATAGGTGGGAGAAAATATTCTGGGCCTGACTAGAAAATAAACGTCGTCCTCCTTGATTATTGAGAAGCAGCCAGTCTGTTTTTCCTGGCAATGTAAGTCTGTTCTAACAGGTCACAGTGCTCCTGCAAGGTCACTAACCGGGGCAATGGCCTCTGGATTTAAAATGAGGGACTATCATAATATAGACATTCACTCTTGCGTTTTATCTGTTTGTACACATTGGTGGTGATTTAGCCAATTAATGCACAGGCAAGTCCCAAATAACCACATCAAGAGAGAGACAGTACAGTTAGCAGAAACAGATCATCCAAAAAACATTTTCATTTACCTGTGGAATTTGGTATGTGGTTTAATCTTGCCCCAGACAAATTCTTAGGGATGCTGGGCTTTGACTAACATTAAAATGAACACTCCCACCCCCAATATTACACTAGGGTAGAAGCTAAGAAGTTATAAGGCTGAGATGGGCAGAGCGATTGTGTAACATGCAGACACACGATTGTGTAACATGCAGACACAGTTCTGAAGCGTTCACAGATGCCTACCAGTGTTACATGCAGGTAAATGTCTGCCTTTATGATCTCTTTTTTTTCAAATTTATGATCTCTTCTGAGCTACCCCAGAGAGCTTTTGTAGCTCTCTAAATGCTTGTATCTCAATGTGAAATGCAGTTTGCTTGTCTGGGCACATGCCAGAAAAGATAGAAAGAGCAAAAGATGTAATGCAGGGATTTTGTCAATAAGATCTCAGCAATTATGGCCTCTGATGAGCCAGTTGCTCTGTAGGCAGTCAGGAGAGCACATGATGGGATAGATTCTCAGAAGTGCTGGAGCAGAGACACTGGGATACCAGGCTAGAAGGACATTTGGCCAGCAGAATACTTTGTCCTTAGATGTTTTTAGGTGGGCACTGCAGAGATGTATGTATCTATCCAATCCTAAAGCCTTGGTCAAGTATCTCTTTGGGTCCCACAAGTGCCAAAGCAAGCAGATGCACACACACATGCTTTTGCCCTGGGATGCTGCTGGTTCAAAATAAAGAAATGACACAGACATGATTAAAATCAAATCAGTAATCATCGGTATAAATTCTATACTCACCCAAAAGGCATCCAGTCTTAACTGTGTGGCCCTATTGTGAGCAGAGCCCTGGTGACACAGTGGGTTATGCAATGGGATACTAACCTTAAGGTCAACAGTTTGAACTCACCAGCAGCAACTTGAGAGAAAGATGAGGCTGTCTGCTCCCATAAATATTTGCAGCCTCAGAAACCCTCAGGAACAGTTATATTCTGAATTGTAAGGTCATTAAGATTGAGAATTGACTCTTCTGCATGATAATGAGCACATTATCATGCAGAGAGAGAGAGAGAGAGAGAGAGACACCACTCTCTTGGAATTTTCAATCTAAAAGGAAACATCCCAAATCAATGAAGCCAGCTGTGGGTTACCCAGGAACAAAGAGGGACAAGGAGCAAAGAGGGACAAAGTGAAGCAATGGAAAAGGAAATTAGACGCAGTCAAAGGTCTCGCCTTCCTGTTCCAGTCTTGACACTATGGGTTGCTGCCTAATTTGGCCTCAGTTTCTTTGTGGGGACCTTAATCTCATAAAATTATTGCTTTAAAGACCAAGAAATTATCGACAAGAGGGCTTCAAAAAGTTCATTGAAAAATTTCACCCTTTTTTACACTACTAAATCAAGTGAGATTAATCCCAGATATGCAAAGATGGCTTAACATATGAAAAATCAATGTAATATACTATATTTATACAAGCCAAAACCATGATCATATCAATAGGCATGCGCACACGCGCACGCAAGCAAACACACACACACACACACACACACACACACACACACACACACACCCTGACAAAATCCAGCTTCACTTCCTAAGGAAGACAAGAAGGGAACTTCCTCAGTCTGATAAAGGTCACCTATGAAAAGCCCAGAACTAACTTCCTCCTTACCCCTTAACCTAGGAAGAAGTCTTGGCTCTTGCCACTGTTATTCAGCATTGTACAGTGTGATTTTATTGCCACTGACTCCATGTCGACTCAGAGCAGCCCTATTCGATGGGTAGAACTGCCCCTGTGCGTATCCTGGACTACATGTCTTTCCAGAAGCACAAAGACCCTTCTTTTCCCCAGCCAAAGCAAGTGAGTAAGATAAACAAAAGCAAAATGCATCTGGATTGGTGTGGGATATAGAGAGACTTTTCTGCGGGTTGTCTCCCCCAAATATGTGCCAAAACTAAACGCTGCTTGCTACACATGGTAAACAACTATAGGCTTAGAGGTCAACAAAAGCAGGTCAGCGGTTATTTTCCCTGGCGTAAGGGTTATCAGTCATCTATAGCAATCAGACCATATAGTCTGTCCCACCCTAAGTAGGATCCACTCCCTTCTGATAAAGATAGTGGATTGTTCCTTTGAAGGAGAGCTCAAAGTCAAGGTCAAGCCCACTCAAGGGTGACCAAGGTTAGGCTGCCATATTGAGTCTAGGGTCTGCCCATCTTGTCACGTGTACCCCCAGTGCCTCCTCTTCCTATTGTGTGCCCCTAGCTCATTCCCTTCCTGTCATGTGTATGCCTATTGTACAGCCCCTTCCTGAGACGTATGGTTACCTGTAATCACATCCCTAAGTATATATAGGCCTTGGTCAAAAATAAAGAGACGCTCTCTCCTCCCTCCCTGTCCTCGGACCTGGCTGGTGAGATCATGACCATCCAGGTGAGCATGCTACCATGTGTCCGACTCCTTTATTTCACCTCTGTCTCTCCTATCTTCCATGACTTTACTATGATCTTCATATATTATAATCGTACAATTGCTTCCAAAACAACAAAGTTGGAGAGTTCTCTTATCGCTATTTTAAACCCTACCACAAAAGCCACAGCACAGTACTGGCCTAAAGACAGCATATAGATAAATGGGATAAAATCGAAATCCAGAAATAAACCCTCAACTTTATGGTTAACTGTTTTCTGATAAAGCTGCTAAAACAATTCAATCGGAAAAGAATAGTCTTTTCTTTCCTCTTTAAAGAAAATCATTTTATTGGGGCCTCTTACAGCTCTTAAAACAATCCAGACACTAAGCACATTTGTATGTATGTTGCCATTCTTTTCTAAACATTTCCTTCTTACTTGAACCCTTGGTATCAGCTCATTTTTGCTCACCCCCCATGAACCCTTGATGAATTATAAATGATTATTATTTTCATATCTTACACCATCCACTGTCTCCCTTCACCCATGTTTCTGTTGTTCAGTCACCCTGGGTGGGTAGGTGGGTGGGGGGTCATACATCAACCATTGCAATCGGTTCCCCTTTCTCCCACTACCAAGAGTAGTCTTTTCAGTGAACGATGGTGGTACAGTTGTCACCTACAAAAGAATAAGGTTGGCCTCTTAAAAATAGATATAAAAATTAACTCATAATGGTTCATAGGCTTAAATGTAACAGCTAAAAACTACAACACATTTAGAAGAAAACACAGGAGTAAATGTTTGTGAGTTTGAGTTAGGTAATAGTTTCTTAAGTTGGACAACAAAAGCACAGCCAACAAAAGTAAAAGGACTTCATCAAAATTTTAAAAATCTGTGCTTCCAAACCTATAGAATGGGAGAAAAATATCCGCAAATAATATACCCGACAAAGGATTTGGATCCTGAAGATATAAAGAATTCTTATAAATGAAAAGGCAAGTAACTCAATTTTTTGAATGGGCAGAGAAGCTGGATATTTTTCAACAAAAAATAAAAATGCCCAATAAGCACACGAAAAGATGTTAATACCATCAGAGAAATAGAAATTCAGCCCATTAGGGAACTAGAAGTCGAGACCACAATGAAGCACTACCGCACATCCTCTAGGATGCCTAAAAGGAGAAAAGAGAGCCAATAAGGGTAACAAATGCTGCTGTGAGTGCAGAGAAATCAGAACCCTACCTACTGTGGGTGGGAAGGAAACAATGGTACACCGTTAGAAAACACAAGGAGAGAAACGGCGTGACTGCTAATGGTCTCTAGGTTTCTTTTTAGGGGTGAGGAAAGTGTTCTTGAAACAGACAATAGTTTGGTCCCTGGTGATGCAAACTGTTTAGATTTGATGATTAACCAGGGACCAAACTATTGTCTGTTTCCAGAACATTTTCAAACCCTCCACTAGCACCCTGGAAATCTGCTTTGACAAAGATCACAGTCAAGAAAAGGAGCCTGGTGGCACAGCTACAACCAGAAGGTAGGTGGTCTGAATCTGCTCTGGGAGAATGAGGTGGCAGTTCTACTCTGTCCCTTTGGGTTACTAAGAGCAGTTTTCTGTAACCGTGACATGTGGGTTGGTCACCATGAGCTGGAGTCATTTAACGGCAATGTGTTTGGTTTCAGGTGTCCTGGGAGTGAATGACGAAGCACTTAACTGCGAATGAAAAGGCTGGCAGTGTGAACCCACCCAAGGGCATCTCTAGAGTCAGGCATGACGATCTGCTTCAGAAAGTCAGGTCCAGTCACCATGAGTCAGAATCAAGTCAAGGGCAACTAGTTTTTGTTTTGTTTTAACATGTTCATCCTTGTGAACACCACTGAAGTGGCTTGCTTGAAAATTTTATAATTTCTGAATTCCATCTCAATACGTTTGAAAAACAAAAATACAATACCACTTCTCACACATTAGGATGGCTTATAATAAAAAAAATAGGATAAAAGTTCCACACCTTGCTTCTCAAAGGTTCACTTTACAACATTTCATTCTTACAAAAGATCTCTGTACTTTAGTACCTGCTTTCACTCACTCACTCACTCACTCACTCACTCACTCACTCACTCACTCACTCACTCACTGTCAGCGAGTCGTTTCTGACCCACGCTGACCTTATGGGACAGGGTAGACTGACATGGTGCCTTTCCAAGTCTGTAAATCTCTACAGGAGTTGAAAGTCATGTCTTTCTCCCATGGAGAGGCTGGTGGTTTCAAACTGCTGACCTTGTGGTTAGCGGCCCTGTGGGTAACCCACTATGCCACTAGGGCTCCTTCCCGTTTTCATTAACCAAAAGAAATCCAACAAGGGTTTTTCCCTTTTATGAAAACATGCTTAAAACGAAAATAGCATTGAGCCTGTTTGCGGAGAGCCATGAGAGGAGGCAGGCACTGGAGCAACGTGGGCTCCTTCCCCAGAAATGACAGCCCGCAGCATTCCACCCAACTAGCTTTGACCTCTACCTGTGAACACTCCATGTTGGTGCAATTTTAAGCTTTATTGATTTCGAGTACGATCTGGTGATTTTGGGGGTCTGGGAGTGTGCAAAATTTTCCCCACAAAAATTCACAGCCATTGCTTTTTTCCTGCATGCCATTTTGCTTATATGAAAAGTTTCGTAGGAACAGCCTACTTTGGATGGTGGAGGAACACCTGTAATAAGAAATGCTGACAAGGATGTTGGAATTTTGAAACCCTCATACACAGGTGGTAAGGCTGGAGAACGGTGTTGCCACGTTGGAAAACAGTGTGGCAGTTCCTTGAAATGTTGAACATGGAGCTACCACACCAAACCCACTGCCATCAACCAGGTGTAAACAGTTACCGTAAATAGTTACAGCCTCAACTCACAGGGGCAGTTCTACCCTGTCCTTTGGGGTTGCTATGAGCTGGCACTGACTTGATGGCAGTGAGCATGGTTTTGGAAGCTTTCATGGGAGCAGATTGCTACATCTTTCTCCTGTGGAGTCACAGGTGGTTTTGAGCTACCATCATTTTGGTTATCAGCAAAATTCTTTAACTACTGCACAGCCAGGGCTCCCTTGAGCTAGCAATTCCACTCACAGGTATATATATATACAAGAGGAATGAAAACATATGTCCATGCAAAGGCATACATAAACCTTCACAGCAGCACTAGTCATAATTTTTAAGAAGGGAAACAATCCTAATGTCCATCATCTATGAGTGGATAAACATCAAGTCCTGAAGTATGCTACAGCATGGACTAGCCCAGAAAAGTCTATGGTACGTGAAAGAAAGCAAACACAAAAGGTTACATAATGAACAAGAGGGATTCAAAACACTCATGGAGAAAGTCCAATACTTTCAATTCCACTTTTCCATGAACTTCCTGAAGGCCCCTGTATGACTCCATTCATACGAAATAGCCAGAACAGGTAACTCCATAGAGACAGAAAGTAAATTGGTGGTTGCCAAAGACTGGGGAGAGAAGAGGAGGGGGAGTGATAGCTAACCCACACATGTTTGTTTTCTTTGAGAGTGACAGGTTGTTACACTAAACTGAAATGAATATACTAAAAACCATTGAATTGTATAAAAAGTTTTATGGTTCGTGAATTAAATCTCAATAAAGCTGTTATTAAAAAAAGAATATATGTGAAAGCACGCATATTAACTATAAAATTGCAACGTACTGGACAAATACCAGGGGTTGTCATGATAGATGCAAAAAGCGTGGGTTGTGAAATCATGAAGGTTCACAGCAGCAGTAGCAGTGAATTGGCCAATTCTCTAAAGCCTCTATGTGCAGGGAGGAGAAGTGCCCAGAAGCTTATTATACACGAACCTTAACATTTTCTGATACTATCTGCTAATTTTGCGGCACATGTCTAATAATTTCCTTCTCACCTTTAACCCCTAAAAATGTATGAAAAGCTGCCTTGGAGAAGAGAAAACCCCACATAAACCCACCCTGCTCCTTGGGTTAATAACCTGGGGCCTGTGTGGCCCAGGCAAAGCAAGAGGGAGCTAATTTAACTCGGTCCCTATGAGCAGGGCCTGGTTGACTGCTTCAGTTCAGCTCTCCCAGCTTTCCTCCAGAACCCCTGGTCTCTGCTTAATTTCTGAGTGTACCTTAAAAAAGATGTGTCCGACACATCACTCCCTTGGCATCGAGTGACTATTACAGTCCAATATTTTGAACACAACCCTCAGGGTAAGTAATACTTATAAATATTAAATCCCCACAATCCCTAGCGAAGGGCTGGCCCATCAAGTTGGGATCAATAAACAATTCGCTTTCAAGACAATGGACTATCAAGTAAGACCTGAGGGTGAGCTCAAAAAGAAGAGGTTTCTTCTCACTTCCAAACGGGGGTGCAGACAGTGAGCTCTTGGTGTATGACGAGAAGGCTTCTCTCGGCCCGCCCAGGAAAGCCCTATGCCACGGGAGGAGCCTTCTCAAACAGCCTCTAGCTTCCCTAGTGGCAGAGGTAGTCGTGTTGCCATGATCTCCCCAGGCATCTGTGCAGAGATAACAGTGGATGAGGAAAGGAGATGACTAGTGGTGACGGTGGGCAGAGAAAGGGAGCTGAGATTCCAGGAGGTTCCTGCTGCCAGCCAGTTATCTCATCCTTCCCTCCTTGCCCCCCTCCCTGAAGCTTCAGGCTCCCGGCCTGAGTCAGTAATCTTTCTGCCCGAGTCAATTTATTTTCTAATCTTGCACCTCGCCTATAAAAGGCTCTCCCTGAGATTGATGATGACAGGCTGGGCAGTCACACAGATCAGCAGGACTCCCCCGTTAATTACCACCAAGGGAGGGGCGGCACCCCGTCGTCCATGGGAGGAAGAAAGAGGAGGGCGCAGTCTGGGGAGGAAAGCAACAGCAGAGGCTGGAAAGAGCTGTCACAATAGTGACAGGGGCCGTGGGGCAACCAAGGCTCCAGGAAGAAGAGGGAGGGAAACCAAGTCGTCATCCCCAGGCTCTGCGTTGCAAATACGGAGTGGGGATACAGGACAATAGCTGGGAAGGGCACTCCATGAATGCTCGCAACTGCAAGGATTATTACATTAAGTGGATTCCCATCCTTCGCCTGGTTTATATCCCGGTTCTTCCTATGGCACCCTAATAAAACTTGCCCAGGATTTGATCACCAAGACAGGAAATGAAATGAACCAGACTCTCAATGAGGAGCCCGTGATGACTTAAGTATCAATTTGGAGGCAGTGGCAGATCATCAGCAAGATCAGATGCAGCAGGAACATTAGTTTTGCTTGTACTCTTCTCCAAGAAAAGAGCTCAAAGTGGCCATTTTGGGAGATTCTGGTTTCTATCTTTGCTAGCTATCCCCCCCCACCACGCCCCTGAAAGCTTTTGTTTTATGCTTCCAATTAGGTACTGTTCCTCAGACCCTGTTCCTAACACACACACCACCACCACCACTCCCTTTTCCCTATTGGGAGTGCACTTTTCCAAAGTAACCATGCTCACAAGTCTCCCAAGCAACATGTTCTCTGGTGTAAATCATCAAAGCAGCAGTCAGGACGATGAGAGGCAAACAAAGCTGATAGCCCCTGATCACCAAGATGCCTGTTAGCGAGCAGAGAGGGCTGGATGGGTAGAAGAAAAGAGATTTCTTTGATCTAATCACTAAAATGATTCCTGGGATCAGTAACTGCGGGGCTCCTTAGAGCTCGGGATGATCACCAAAATCCCAAGCCCACTGAGGCAGAGTCCATGATGACTCATAGCGACCCTGCAGGAGACAGCAGAACTGCTCCTGTGTGTGTGTGTGTGTGTGTGTGTGTGTGTGTGTGTGTGTGTCTGTCTGTCTGAGGCTGCGAGCGGCTGCTGGAGTGGAACTGCTGACTGTCCCACCAGAGCCCCTTTCCTCAACTCAGAAGTAGCAGCCCAGGGATGAAAGGACTCAGTTCATTATAATGTGATTTCAAGTCCCAACTCCTGTGAGCCTGTTTTCTCACCTATCAAGAACAGCAGCAGCCATAACTATATGTCAGAATGGCTATTAAAGTACTTTCCCCAAACCAGGAGTGTAGGACAAATGGCTCCTCAGCATTCTAGCTCTTCCACTCCCCTCCCTTCTATCACCTTTATAGTTAGTTGGATATGATACCTTGTGAGAGAACAAAAGGCAAGAATTTGGTTCTTCCTTGAAGTGATGGACAGACGAGGCTAGTTAGGGGTTAGTCAATCTGAAAAACTGTTCAGAACCTTTTCCCAAGAAAGAACCAGTTCATGCTTGAACACTAGGTGATCAAAAGTTATTGGGGAAACTAAATGTGGATTAGTGACATAATTTTAGACTGACACTACTTCAAGAGTGTTGAGCCCAACCTGTAGTTATTGAGGGATTATTTATTTATACACCAAGAGGCACAAGAAAATGTGCGTGTCACTCAACATTCACCAGGGCACCTCATCTGCACTAGAACAGCAATGAACAAAGAAATAGAAAACAGAGTTCAAAAGGGTATATAGGAAAAGGGAAAGCGTAACTCCCTCCTATTCAGTGCTGACATATCCCCAGTAGGAAACAGTTCAGGGGTTTCTCAGCAATTCCAATCGCAGGCATAGAAATAAAACAACCAAGTGGGTGAAGGGAGTGGGTAAGATATGACAAAATAATAATAATTTATAAATTATCAAGAGTTCATGAGGGAGTGGAGAGTGGGGGGGGGGTGATGAGGAGTTGATACTAAGGGCTCAAGCAGAAGCAAATGATTTGAGAATAATGATGGCAACGAATGTACAAATGTGCTTGACACAATGGATGGATGGATGGATTGATAAGAGTTGTACGATCCCCCAATAAAATGATTTAAAAAACAACAACAACAAAACCAACCAAATGCACTGCCTCTATAGGACAAGGTAGAACTGCCCCTGCAACAGGAGTAGAAAGTCTCCTCTTTCTCTGGGCTGGAGATTTTGAACTGCTGACGCATCAGTTAGCAGCCTAACAGAGAACGCACTCTGCCGCCAGGGCCCTGGGTGGAATGCAAGGCAGGCACACAGACACTTGAGCACCAGTGCTTGTCCTAGCACTTTTCACAACAGGCGAAAGGTAGACACATTGAGTGGATGAGCAAAATATGGTCTACAGATACAACGGGATCCACACAGCTACAGCACGGGTGAACAATTACATGCTGTGCGGAGGGAGTTAAGTCACCACAAAACAACAAATACGAATGATCTCATTTACAGGAAATAAGCAACTACACAGAAACCCAAGATGATTAGTAATGGTTAGCAGGGGTTGGGGGCAAAGGGAGAGAAACCAGTTGCTTGAAGGACACTGTTTACAGTAATGGTGATGGCATGTTTTGGATAAAGTTAGCAATAACGGAGACATAGCATTAAAAATGTAATCAATGTCACTGGCTTACAAACGTGAAAGTTGTGTTGGCGAATGTTTTCGTTTGTGTGTTTTCATCACACAAAAAGGGGGGGAGAAATGAAAAGGGGGGGAAATCAATAGGACCAACACAGTAGAAGACACACACACACACGTACCTGAATAAGAGTGAGGGAAGATTTTACTGGTGGCTAAGTTTTCAATTGGTATTTGAAGAGCCTTGAGGGCCAAAATTAATGACAGTGAGGTTAAGTAATTGTGTCCAATTGAATTTTCCAAGGATGACTGCAATAGTATTTCCTGTTTCTTTTCCAAAGTCTTGTCATGCCTCCATCAAGAGACGAGTCCCTCCCCCTGATCCCAGGCAGGCTGTTGTGACTCTTGACTGAGAGTCTATGGGAGAAGTGACACAATGTGACCTTTCAAATTAGGCCATAAATGGCAAAACAGCTTCTGCAATTATCTTGGGACGCTTGCTGTAAGGGCCTTCAACCATTTTATAAGAAGGCTGGCTACCCTGAGGCCATCTTGTGGAAAGACAATGCAGAGAAACCAGAGACAGATGCCCAAGGAGTGCCTACTGCTCCAGCTGTTCGAATCTTCCCAACAGAGGTACCAGAGTGAAGACACCTTCCCCAACAAATATGCTCAACTCTCATCACAAGGGCTCACAGGTCAGGTCAGGTAAGTCACACTGAGGGGCTGGGGACCTGGCTCCTCCAACGGAGACAACAATGTATGAAGTCAAAAGGAGAAGAAAGTTACAGATGGCAACTTTTGAACTCCTATCGTCAGGTATTTTGGTAAGCACGTTACATGTATTCTATTTCGTCTTTACAAGAACTCTATGAAATACTCTTTCTCATTGTTCAGAAAGGAAAACAGGTTTAAAGAGGTTAGGTTATAGAAAACCTGGGTCTATTTGATACAGAGGTTATACTCCTAACTAAACTGTACTGTGACCCAGTGGGGAGAACTTTAAAGAAGTGACCATGGTACTACAGAATACATAATCATTATAGACAGCTAGCTCCCCCAGATCAAATCCAACTTGCCCCCTTACAATGGATTAGACTGAGGCCTAGAGGTTATGCTTATGATGGTATGCACACCTCAATAAAGACTCCTTTCTTTTAATGGGCCAGCCAGGGATATAAACTGACATTTCTCCAAAGAAGACCTACAAATGGCCAATAAGCACATAGGTTAGTATCATCAGCTAATAGGGAAATGCAAATCGAAACCACAATGAGATACCATTTCACCCCTCCTAAGATAACAATCAAAAGGACAAAAACAAGCACTGCTTAAGATGTGAAGAAATTGGACGGAAACGTGAAATAATGCCCCTCTGAACAACAGTTTGGTGATTCAAATATCCAGCCACCCAAACAAGAATGTTGATACAGGCTACGCAGCATGGAAGAACTTTGAAAACCCCGTGCTAAGTGCAAGAAGTCAGACACGAAAGGCCATGCAGTGTATGATTCTATTTATACAAAGTTGTCTAGACAGGTAAATGCATCAATAGGAAGCAGATTCCTGGTTTCCAGGGACAATGAGGGCCCACGCCATGGTGTTTCTTTTTGGGGTGATGAAAATGTTCTAGGATGAACAGCGATGATGACTGACAACTCCGTGACGACACTAGAAGGCGCTGCATCCGACATTCTAGAGGGGTGTGTTTCAGGGTAATGAATTACAACTCAGCATCCGGTTCTTCAACAAAGCTGTACTGAGCATCTCTCCCCTACGTGGAGGCACTGTGACAGGCACCCGAGTGCACACCAAGGTAAGGCCCTTCGAAACTAAAGATGCGCAGAGGAAGAGTGCTGAGTCACTTTGAAGATCCTATTCTTGCCCTTCACTGGAATGACCGGCCTCACAGCAACAAGCTCTTCCCCCAGCATTAAATATCCAGAAGGCAAAAAAAAAAAGCTGGGCATGGGATATTATCCTCATTTTGGAGAGTGAATACAGACCTCGGGTCGTGGAGTGAGTCCAGAACAGAGAAGAGAAAAACAAGCCTCAGTACTCCTGGCTCTGGAATTGCCAATCTCCTTTTCCTGGAGGGCACCTTTCACTGTCAAGTGTACCTGATGTCTGCCTCCTCATGAGCCTACAACACTTCCACCTCCAAGTCTTGCCAGTGGTACAGGAGAGGCTAACAGCACTAGGCTGGGCTCAGTTGGCTCCATGTTTTTGTTTAGCTTTGTTTAAACCCAGCTTCATTACTTACTAATTTAGATGCCTTACTAGGCAAGTCACTGATGCCTCTTGGAGTTTGCTTCCCCACCTATAAAATGAAAACTCTTGTCCTACCTCCCTCAAATTAGATCACACACATAAAAAACCACTCTAGTAACTACACATGGTGCTGCAGAGAGCATCATATTACTGCCCTCCTATCCAGAATGTCTCTCCTTCTCTCCCCTACTTTAAAAACTGACTCTGGCCTCACGCTATCTCTTTTCATCTGGGTCTCAGCTCCCCTTTGGCCTCTCCCCATTCTTTACGAACCCAGGTTTCACACAATTCACTCATGCTTGGGATCATTAAAAATAATTATGTGTTACATATTTACATGTTGTCTTTCTCCAACACAATGTAAGTAAGCTCCATTGTACCCTAGAACGCTGCCTAACATTTCATAGTTAATCTAATAAATGTGTTGAATGAATAAAAAATTCCCACATCTCAGACCAACACATGGGAAATAAGACCTTAGCGAGGGAGAAAGCAGCAAATCCTGAGAGTTCCATGTTAGATTTGCCTAGAATGATCGCTCTCCCTTGCTCAAAAGGTCAGGCCGCAAGTTTAGGTCCAGTGGGAGTGCTTGTCTCTATGCATGGGCTAACAACAGGAATACAGCGCTACTAGCCGAGGGCTAGGCCTACCTGAAAGAAGTGATTTCTTATGCAGCTTTTTTGTTTTAGTTAAGTGATCCCAAGGCCCTGGCAACGTAGTGGTTACAAGTTGGGCTGCTAAGCAAGATGGCAGCTCAAAATCACCTATGGCTCCTCAGGAGAAAGAGGAGGCTTTTATTCCCAAAGAATCAGTCTCAGAAACCCACAGAGGCAGTTTCTACCCTGTCCCATAGGGTTGCTTTGAATCATAATCGACTCAATGGCTGTGATTTTTTTTTCCCCCTCCAGAAGGCCTGAAGTAGTGTTTTGGAAATCCTCTATCTCAGGAATTGTAAGGCTTTGTCCTGTTCCTACCACTATTCCTGACCCATACCTGCAGTTTAGACTCCTGGGACAGGCTCTGCAGAACCTGGATCTTCAAAGAATGGAAGAAAAAAAAAAAGACCCATTGATTCAGAGTAAAAAGAAAGCTAAAAATGCCTGAGAAGAAGGTAAAACTAAAGGTTGGGCTGTGTGGCCTCTGAACCTAATTTTAAGGGAAGTAGCAAAAATCCCATACAGGAGGGGATCCCTGCTCCCATCCCTTAAGCCAGCGTTGGTATGGGCTGGGGCAAGGGTAGAATGACCAACCTGTCCAAACACATTCTCCGCATGCAAGCTTTTTCAGTGCAGGGACCACATATTAAGAACTCTACAAACATTCTGGGCATCCTGATGCTTCAGAATTCTCCCCTTCCACAGGAAGATGAGGTTCAATTTCTGGCCAATGTACCCCACGCACAGCCATTGCCTCTCATTATTGGTGGCTTGTGTTGCTATGATACTGACCAGGTTTCAGTGAAGCTTCAAGATTACAGACAGACTAGGAAGCAAGCCTTGGCTGTCTACTTTTAAAAAGCAGCCAAGGAAAACCCTAGGGATCACAATGGTCCAACCCACAACCTATCTAGTGCTAATTCTCAGGCTCAGCCCAGAATGGCAGAGAAGTTCTGTGAGTAGGCCCAGAAATCTTTTTTTTTTTTTATTTTTAATTTTTTTAGAAATCTGTTTAACAAGCTTTCTGGATGATTCTAATGTAGGTTAAAAATAAGAACCTCTGACTTTGGGCAACTTACTTCTACTTGAGAATTAAAAAACTCAAAATCCTACTGACAAGGATCAGGAGTTTGTTTGTGTTTTGTTTTGAACTTTGCACTGTGAGTTGGATGAAGGTTTACATAGATCATGAGAAGCAAAAATTTTCTTTTCTTTCAGGCCAAACGTCATAAAAGAACCGACTAGATTGTTTTATCATCGTTTCTTCACCCCTTTTCTCTGCAACCCACTGCAAACTTACTCCTGCTCCCACCAATGTCCAGAAATGCCTGGCCAAGGCCATGAATATATCCTTTCTACTAAATTCAGACTTCGCTTTTCTCTTTCCCTGCTGGACCTCTTGGGGACACTTGACACTGTTGACTACTCCCTCCACTTCTGTGATGCTGTCCTGCCCGGTTTCCTTCTCTGCCAGGCCTCCTTTGCCCTTTGTCTCCCCTTTAATACAGGCAGTGTCCTTCAGGCTTCAGTCCAAGGCCCTCTTCTCTTCCCTCTCTCTCTACATCCTGGCCCTGGGAAAGCTCATGCCTTGACCACTCTGTCTAGATATTGATGACCCACCATCATAATTCTCTCTCCCAGAACACCCTCCAAACGCCAGACCTACACATCCAATTGCCTGTTGAACATCTTCCTTGGGATGGACCACAAGCACCTCAAAAGTCAGCATGCCCACAATGGAAGCCACCCCGCTCCTTTCCTCAGCCATGCTTTTCCTCTGTTGTTGGCTGTCACGGAGTCAATTCCGACTCATGCGGACTGTGTGTGCAGAAGAGAACTGCTCTGTAGAGTCTTCAAGGCTGGGACCTTTCGGAAGATCGCCAGCAAGCACCAAGGTTCCTCTCAGTGAATCTGAACCACCAAGCTATGGGCTAGCAGTCAGGTGCTAAACCCTTTCTATTGCCTGGGGAGTCCTGATTTTCTTCTAAGGGTTTTCATTTTCATTGAAGAGTACCACCCAGTAGCTCAAGCCAAGAATAGGGATGCTGTTTGTATCCCATAAGCTCTTTCACTGCCCCGTCCCTCAATCTTTCGTGTTTCTTTAGCCCTATTTCACTTCCCTAGCAGAGACCTTCTCACCTCTTAAAATGGTCTCCAAGCCCATCTAACCTCTCTCCTCTTTCAATCTCATGTCCTACTTAAAATCTTGCGATGGTGTCCCGCTGCCTCTAGCTAAAGCCCCAAGCCTCTAGCCTCTCCATGGCCCCAAGGCCCTGGCTCCTGCCTATTTGCTCATTTCATTCCATGTCCCACTACTCTATCATCTCAGTATAGATCAGTATTTCCCAAAGGGGGCAATACTGCTGGAACAATCCAGGGGGATTGCAAGAGCAGATACCTCCTACTTTATCCAGCATTATGGACTATATGACAAAAGTTTTTGATTGCTAGAAGAGGGCTAATTAAAAAAATTTTTTCCTGAAAAGGAGGCGATAGGATAAATTCATTTGGGAGCCTAAGGTACAATTAATTACTTTCAAGTCCCATAATACCCAGCTCTTTCTTGTCTTCTAGGAGCCCTGGTGGCAGTGCTGAGCCAGTTACTAACCATAAGGTCAGCAGTTCAAAACCACTAGCCAGCTCTCAGGGAGAAAGACAAGGCTTTCTACTCCTGTAAAGGGTTGCAGTCTCAGAAACTTACAGGGGCAGTTCTACCCTGTCCTATAGGGTCTCTGTGAGTCAGAATTGACTCGATGGCTGTGAGTTTGGTTTTGTTGTTGTTTTCTTGTCTTCTGGCCGCTGCTCTTTCTATCTGGACTTCCCTTCTATCCAGTCCCGCTGCCTTAACTCATTTCTAGATCTCAATTTAAATCTCTTCCTTCCTCCAAGAACCTTCCATAGGTCTCCCTCCTGTGTGTTTCAACTGATACTGTGCAGTAAATTCAGGGTACTATCCTATAAATCCGACTTCTCTCTCCCTCTCCCACAAAACCTTAAGCTCCTTGAGGGGAGGGCATGCACTTTACTCACTGAAGCCCCAGCCAACCACCATGCCAAGTGAAGATTTGTTACATGGACCAGCCTCCTTCTTTGAGGAATAGCATGAATTTTCCTAACCCCGAGTCCCTGTTCCTGTGAAGACACTGAAACCTTAGAGCAGTGGTTCTCAACCTGTGGGTCGTGACCCCTTTAGGGAGTTGAATGACCCTTTCACAGGGGTCGCCCGAATTCATAACAGTAGCAAAATTACAGTTTTGAAGTAGCAACGAAAATAATTTTATGGTTGGGGGATCACCACCACATGAGGAACTGTATTATAGGGTCTCAGCATTAGTAAGGTTGAGAACCACTGTCCTCGAGGGTTTTTTGCGCGCGCACACAAACACACACACACACACAACCACCCCCTGTTCCTATGGCTCCCAAAAGAGGAGGGTCTGCGTTCTGGCCTCATACAAGGTCCCATTCACAAAGCTATTTACTGCACTCTCTCCAGCCACCTCCCTCCAGAACAACAGTGTCTTTTCTCTGAGGCAGCAGCAGTCTCTTGGAGGGAAGCTTCTGAGGGCTCGCTCTGGGAGATGAATGGGGCCAGCCCAGGGCAGGCAGGACAATAGCAGGGTGGGCCCAGTGCCCATCAGACCCCTGTAGGGAAGGCAGCCGGAAGCCATGCAGCCAGTAGGGAAATCCCCAGAACTCTGAAAGACCAAGCGGCCCCAACAAGGCCGCTCTGTCCTTAGAAGAAATATCAAGTGCCCCAAGACCTAGCACCAACCAAGAACAAGGGGGCATCGTGGTCTCAGTTCCTGGCAGCAGCATTCAGAGCTGCTTTCTTGAAATCCCTTGGCTAAGGATGCAGAAAATCAGAAATGTCTGAGCTACAGTTCCAGCCAGGAAAGAAGCAAGCAGAGAGTACACCTTGAGTGAGGGCTTTCAAAACATCCACGGAAAAACTCCATTGTGCTTGTGTTCCATTTATTCACCAATCTTGTGAGGCCCACTGACATACAGAGAACTAATCAGGTCACTAGACAAGAACCCACAAACAATGGGAGTCCCCAGCAACAGGATATGATCCGATGATCAACATGAACCAGGCAGAGAGTGGACAGCACCAGCATCTATTTATGTGCCTGCCATGTGCTAGGTATTCTGCTAGAACGTTTATACAAATTACGTTAAACAAGCAACTAAAAGGTAACAGAGCTCAAGTGCCTTATGGGTGTGCAAAAGGAATGCACATGATAAAAAAATAGAGGGGTTTGGTGGTATTAACCTAAAATGAACAGTATTGGGGGAATGGGGAGAGAGAACACTCACGGTTAGTGATGAGGACTTAGGAAACAGGCTGCTCAAGCTCAACGGGGTGCTGCGCTGCGGCACATCAGTAAGACAAGCAATCTGTGAGCTGTGGGTTCAATGGAAGTCACAAATCCCCAAGCAAGGCCATTTGAAGTAGACAAGAAAAACACCGTGGGCTTTAGCAAAGCACCGTCCGACTTGGGGGTGAGATTTTGGGCACCTGATTTTTTAACTACTGTCCTGTGTTTCTTCAAAGCGTCCCCTTATGCGTGTACCACTTATTCATGCCTATCCCTCTTTGGTTTGGAATCAGTCTAGGCCTAATGGTTAACCCAGGCACAGGTCTTCTGTTGCACCTGAGCAGAATGCAGACCTTTCTGGGGTCCCTGCCAAACCAAATGCCTGCACGTTTACCATATGTTCCGCACTGTAGAATCCACAACATGCATTTTCCACAAATCATGCTCCACACACAACTAATTAGTGGCTGCACTGTGGCACACTTGATGTGCCATACTATGATGGTTTCTGCCTAGATATCCCTGTAGTCCTGGAGTGTGGCTTACTACATGGGAATGGGATATGATTAATTCATCAGCATTCATCAAACGTGATAATTTCTTCAAAGCATGACCCATTTCCTAAGGGATCCCCTGACTCTTCTCATTGTCTATTAGAAACTTCACTGAAGAACTCTGAAACCATTTGGTAGAAATGATCTCTAACCTGAGGGTCTTAGCAAGGTAAGTATCATTCACCATGTTGTGTTCAGGGAGTCATGGATACCAAAAGAGGATGAAAAGGACTTTTAATGATGATCCTATTCTAGCAAAAACACTAGCCTGTTCCTAGTCAAGCGGCCTAAAAAAATTTGGGAGTCAAACTGTTAATTCTCTTCCCGAAATATCTCCTTCCAACACCTGACCCCACCACAACCATTTTGATTCAGTAACTCTTTATTTCCAGGATGGCTATAAAAACTCCTAACCGGCCCTTCCCTCTATTTAAACACTGATTTTTTGTCATCATATAATGCGCACACCTCACTGGCTCCTTTTTTCCTATTACATCAAGTCATACTACCTTTACTTTCCGCCCTACTCACCTTAGCAACCAATCTACTTTCACTGTGCCCTGGAAGTGTAGTGGATGAAGCGTTGGGCTGCTAATCGCAAGGACGGTAGTTCAAAATCACCAGCCATTTCGGAGGAGAAAGATGAGGCGTTCTACTCCCATAACGTGTTAAGATTCTCAGAAACCCACAGGGGCAGCTCTTCCCCGTTCTAGAGGGGCACTATGAGTTAGAATCGACTGGATGGCAACAAGGGCTTTCTACAAAAGCCAAAGCTCTTTTCACACCACGCTAGCTGGGTTCAAACCTGAGTTCTTATTTATGTGCTCCTGCATTTGAAATGGCATCCTCTCTTTCTTCTGCCTAAATAAACCCCAGCTACCCTTTCTTTGGCATTTCTTAGTAGCACCAGTATTCCTCTTTTCTCTAAATATAATTTTTTTTGGTACATTTTTTTATGCCTACCAAGATTAAGCAATAATGTACTATCTTTACATTATTTGGGGTTGGTTGTTCATGAACATTTCCTAGTTACAATGTGAGTTCTGTATACTTACATATTATCTCCCAGCACAGTAGAATGAGCTGGGCAGGGAGCCATCTGATAAGTATTTGCTGTCCTACCAACTGATGGGAAGAGCCAAAGGTTGGTCCCTCCTATGAGTTGAGGCCAGGTCAGAACTAGTGAGCAAAGAGCCGATGGTATCCCTGTGGATGCCTACTCCCAGCCACTGGAGAGAAAGGAAGGAGGAAGGCTGAAAATCAGACTCCGAAATCTCTTTACTCTGTAACTTTTCCAAGCCCCTTTCTCAACACATCCATGTCCTCGTTAGCTTTAGGATGGGGACGACATTTTGAAGACGTCACTGAAGGTGGCTGATGGGTACTGGGGATAGGCCTACATGGAAACCAGAGGTAAAAGACAATAAAATGGCTCTAAATGCCAACAAGGTCAGTTTGGTATCCAATGGCTTTTATAACTTGAGCTTATAGAACTAACTTCCCCTAGAAATCACAGAAAATAGGAGCAGCCCGGCCTGTCTTTACATGTTCAAACGACACCCTATTTATTTGCAGTCAAGAGGAAATGATGGCAAAGTGACTGACACCTTAAGGTCCTACCCAACTTGCATGATGTTTCCCTGAAGTCTGTCCAACTGCTCAGCAACACAAATCTGGGTGTTCGTCAAGACCTTGAAAACACCGTCCAAATCCTACTCCAAGTCTATTTGAGGCCACAGATGTCCCAATCCTTCCCTACGGTTCCACAGTGCTAGGCTTTCACTTTCCTCTCCCACGTCACCAGGCAGTTCAGTTCAGTTCCTTAACCTTCTCAAACTTTCATTTTCACTGGCTTCAGGGAAGGTCAGATACCAAACTCACGGCCATCGAGTTGATTCTGATTCACTTATAGGGCAGAGAGGAACTGCCCTGTGGGTTTCTGAGGCTGTAAATCTTTACAGGAGCAGAAAATGTCTCCCATGGAGTGGCTAATAGTTCTGAACTGCTGTCATGGCAGTTTAGCAGTCCAATCCACAACCACTATGCCACCAGGTCTCCCTGGACAGTCAGACACCCACTCCCCCACTAAAGACAGCCCCCCCTAAAAAAAAAACCCATACAAATGCCACCAAACTCACTGACAGCAAGTTGATGCCAACCATAGCAGCCCCAAAGGACAGCGTAGATGTGCCCCTGGGGGTTTCTGAAACTGTACTCCTTATGGGACTAGAAAACCATCTTTGTCCCTGAGAGCAGCTGGTAGGTTTGAACTTCTGGCTCAACACATAACCGCAGTGATGCCGGAACAAAAGGCCGGGAGCACTAGAAAAAAAAGCACAAGACACTGTCTTTCAAAGGCCCAAGGAATGAGGGCTAGGTAGAAGCAAACATTAGTGGCTGGCTAGCCTAAAGTGCTCCACTTTCCAGGTAAGAAAACCAGGTCCAAAGCAGGGCGCACCTTCCCAAGGTCACCTGCCTGTCTGGTACTTAACTCTGCTCTTCCCTCAGCACTCTAAACCACGCTCCACAAAACCGCCAATGACTTTTTTCCTTCCTTTTGAGATGTGAATTTGAAACTTCTTGCTCTCACTGGTTGGAGTGACCTTAGATGCTGCTAAAAGGTCTATGCTTGGGTCTTTTTCCAAAACAGAGACTGAGAAAAGTCCTAAGAATGGACGATGTGTGGGGAGAAAGGGTTTCCAAGCTACATGAAAAACTTTGGAATTAAGCCTTAAAAAGAATGAACTAATAAAGTGGATTTTCTTTTTAAGAAAGCAATGCCACCATGAAGGTATGATGCCAATTCAATCAATGCTGTACAAATTCAAATAATACCTCTCTTTCTTTCAATAGACCTTCACAGCTGGCAAAGCCCTTTCGCACACATCAGAACCGCAGACCTTGAAAGCCTTAAGGGACACTACTCAAAGGTTTCCACACTCTATTCCATGGAGGTTAGAAGTGCCCAGACACCTTTCTTTTTACACTAATTTGCAGATTAGCTGCTAAATGTGCCTTCATAAAATCTTTTTAAAAGGTTTTCCTATGAATTCCTAGTTACTTAACGCTATTTATTTACTTACTTTGGGGATAGTCTTCTAAATTGGAGGGCAGGAACTGTCTGACAAGCACCTTGACTCTACGAAAAGCTAAATAAATTTGCTAATCAAAGGGGACTCTTTCAGAAATGTTCCTGAGCCCCTGAAGTTAAGCTTGGCCTGCTCTCACTCACAACCTCTCTCACCTCAGCCCCCAAGATAGGGACAAAGGTTCATGTTAGAGACGATGTGGCATTTCAAAGGGTTTGCCATTTGTAGCTCTGGATCACTGCCACCGTTCTGGGAGGCCAACCTTCAAAACAGCTGCAGGTGAAGAGATTTCTGGGTCCCAGAGCTCAATGAAGAACTGCAGGTAAGAACTTCTCGCCCCTTAGTTTCTCAGGTCGGCCAACTCTGCTCAGCCCCAATGCCCAGCATGTCTGCTCTGCAAACTCTCCCCTTGGCCCAAAGACTCCACCTTAGGACAGGCCTCATTGCCTCCAACCCAAAACACCAGACGGTAGGATTTTGCCTCTCCTAGAAAGGAAGGAGCCCTACAGGTACCCTGGGTTTCACAATAGGCTACTGACCACAAGGCCAATAGTTAGAAACCATCAGTTGCTCCCCAGAAGAAACACAAGGCTTTCTGCTCCCATAAAGATTTACAGCCTCGGAAACTCATGGGGCAGTGCTACCCTGTCCATAGACTCACTGAGGGTCAGAATCCACTCACTGACAGTGAGTTTGAAAAGAAAAGCTTAAGGTGGGGCAAAGGTTACATCCAGGGAACAGTTTCTGAGGCTGGATCTATTTTTGAATGAGGAAATTCATACAAGCCTGGGTGACATCGTGACTTTATATGTTGGGCTGCTAACTGCAAGGTCAGCAGTTTCAAACCACCAGCCGTTCCTTGTGAGAAAGAGAAGTCTTTCTACGGCTGTGAAGAGTTAGAATCTCAGAAACGCACAGCTGCAGTTCCACCCTGTTCTATAAGGTTGCTATGAGATGGGATCGATCCATGGCAGAGCGTGCTTCTAAGACAAGGGACGGCCTGAGCTCACAAAACAAATCCTTTCTATCCTCTCAGTGAAAGACATCTACAGGAGCCAAGGCAGCTGGAATCGTGCTCATTTGTCACAATCTCTAGGAAAGAGATTCGATAACCTTCACCCTCTGGTGTTCTTCTATTCCCATCCGTGACCATTGGGAAAGGTCGTCCTAGAACCTCACCCCGTCCTTAACCAATAAAGCCTGTTTACTTCTGCTGAAATCCTGAAAACTGACTTCTGAAAAGAGATCTTTCAGCCATTCTTAATTTGTTTTAGGCCCAGGAAGCAGTGCATGAAGCTCAATCACATTCATGAATTTACCATTTAAAATGTATACAGACTTTTATAGTTTAGAAAGCAATTTGAACTATATTCTCTCATATGATTTGTTCCTTTCAACAGCCCCAAGAGAGAAGTGGGAAAATATTATAATCCTCAAATTACACACTATGAGAAAATGTCTGTGAAGGGGAAGCGCTTTATATAAACGAGCTGTTGCTTTACAAGTGAGGAAGTCAGAGGAAGTACTGGGGTGGGGTTGGGGGGAACTTCAAAAAGTTCATGGAGAAAATTCCATTATGTTTGATTCCATTTTTCCACCCACTTTTTGACATGCCCATGGCTATTGAGTGAAGGGACAGGCTAGGGCTCAAACCAAGAGCAAGATGCCTCGTACTTCTCTAGGGCACTGCCTGATTTGGGCATCATACCAGCTCATGAACTTTCATGGAGAACAGCTGTTTTATGGATGCAACTCCTAAGCCCATCTGGCTATCTCAGAAACACTTGCTATGAACTGGCAATGTGATGGATGTAGATGGCTTAACAAAAGTCATCACTGCTGTAGAAATAATACAGCATCAGTATTTTCTCTGCTTGTAATATCACACACTCTTAGAAACCCTTGAAAGGAACATTAACCGGCAATGGTTTGTCCAGGGACATAAACTAAAAGGAGCACAAATACCCTCACCATAGCTCATTTTCCACATCTGGTTAACAGGAAAAGACAAACTGTCAAAAATAAATACTTTGATATACTTGATAAATATGAACCCAGGAATCACTCCCCAATTGGGGTGAGTCTCCTCTTTACTTTTAGCCATGATGCCCTTCAAATAACAGATCCTCCACCATGCTGCAGTATCTCCCAGAAAATGACCCTTACCTAGGACACCTTCCCTAACTGACCTTATTTGACAATATTTGAAAACAACACGATCATTCAAACAACCCGAAAAGGAAGAATTTATACTCGCTGACATGTTCACTCACTGTAACATTCATTTGTCAAATGTTTATTAAGCACTTAGCATATATATGCAAGGCACTGAGCTAAAAAGAGACATGATCTAAAACAAGCCACACTCCTCTGGCCTCCTGGAGCTTACAGTCCAGCCTTGCTTCCATGTGGTCTTCTGAAGTCTTCTGTGTTCCCGTTGCCCATTTAGGCCCATTTGGTGGGCTAGAATGGCCTGCCTTGATTTTCAAAAACACTCTCTTATAGCACACAACACTCGGTTCAGCAAATGGATTAACTAAGAACGAACCCTTGGCACCATATTCTGCAGCATTTTCCTTCCACTCAATCTCTCCTCTATGGTCTAAGATGGTACATTGCTTCAAACCCACAGGCTCTTGATCTGGGAGGCCAAAAGATCCAATGATGAACCTACAAATAAAGGCAAGATCCAATGCAGCTGGAGATCCCTGAGACGAGACCTGGGCCACCAAGCAGATCCCCTTGGTGCGGAAGAGAATCGGAGTGGGAATGGACATGAGGCCTGCTCTTACTCTGTAAAGCTGTGTTATCCCAAAGGAGGAAATGGCGTGCTCAATGGCATGAGTCTCAATACTGCTAAACAAAGCAATACAAAGGAATACTTGGGTAGCTGTAGAGCCTCTTCCCCTACTACCAGAGAGAGGTGCCCACACATTCCACCAGGCCATATATAAGCCTGATTAGACATGGCGGCGTACTGGATGCAGAATCAGAAAACCACGCTTGGGCCCAGGTATGGCATTGGGAAAGCCAGGCATCCCCTCTGAGCTAGTTTCCTTCTGTCAAATGAGAATAACAACCTCTGACCTGTCCACCTCATCGGCACACAGCAAGGACCAAATGGGATATGTTCTACAGCACTGAGGAAACCACATCTCCCAAACACCCTGTGGAAGAGCTTCTCAGACCCACCCTGGCCCCCTCCCAGCCTCACCTCGCAAAACCTGGATTTCCACCTTCTCCCATTCACAACTGGAGTGGTACACCAACCAGCTCTCCAGAAACAAGTGCACTAATTCCCAAACTCCCAAGAGGGCGAAGGGGGAGTAAGAGCTCTTCCCGTCTGCCTCGCCAAGGCCTTGGTTCTCCGTGGACATGGCCAAACTGCAGAGGCCAACCAAAAACCGGGTGGGAGAGGGAGTGGTTCCGATCAGCCACATATACAGTATGTCTTCTGCCAAGTCAGGTCCTCATCTGGGGACTGCTGGACTAATCATGGGGCTCAGAGGCAACACAGAGATTAGTCTTTGGGGGAAAGGGACTATACCATACACATTTTAGGCCACATTCCACAGCCCACAGGAAATTATTATTAGCATGGCTAAGCAAAGGTTAACTGGGCTTGGAAAGTAATCACTCCCTTGCAAATCTTCTCCTTTCTCTCACCAGCACATGTGTTGCCCCCCCATCCCCCACCATCCTGTTTGTTCGGTCCTCACATCCACTCATCATCCATCTACCCATGAGGAGGGGCACAGCACCCACAAAACATTCCCCCCTTCCAGGTTCTCAAGGAAGGAAGGAAGGGTTGAAGGGGAGGGAGACACCTTACAAAGTTGTACTGAAGGAAAGGGGCATGATGTGCTCAGATGCCCAAGGGCCATTGCCTCTCTGCACATCAGGCCCCAGAGCGCAAAACAACCACTTCCAGCTCCAAGCAGCAGAAGGCCCCATTTGCAGTCAAGCTTATTAAGGTTGGCCTACAGCATCAGTCCATTGGCAAGTCTCAGTTTAAACCCTAAGCTTGGAGAAGAGGGCCTCTTGTTATATGATCTGTGTGGTTTGAGGCCATCACAGTCACTTGTCAACACCCAGGCGCACCCCATCTTTCAGGCCAAAAAGCATCTTCCTCATTCTGGAAATGAGATTCACCCCCATCGTCAAGCCCCACCAGGTCCATAACCAGTCTGGAGGTGACCAACCAGAGGTCCCCTCCAATCTATGGGCACCTACCTCACCCCTTTCTTCTCTAGCAGCTCGCAAACCAATCAACCCTTGGGGCTTTTAAGACCAGGGTTGGCCAAGCCTCTTATCTGCTAAGCCGCAAACTGGAGACCCAAACTGGAGGGCCCAGCCAGAGTCAAGAGGTGATGGAAGGAGGGCACCACCCACCCCTCCTTCCGCTCTCGGGGCTTCACTGTTCCTTTGCTTACATATTAAAAGCCAAACAAGAAAACACTGAATCAGGTGACGTTTCAGACATGAACACACACAGAAGAAACATAAACACGCAGGCCTAGCCAGTCCCCAAGAGACCAATTCCCCTACCCCACCAATTCCCCACCCTCTCAGGAGGTGGCCCTTCCTTTGCAGCCTTTTATCCAAATGCAAAACCCCTGCTCCACCCTGACCCCTCCACCTCCCACCCCCAGTCTTTCCTGGAGTCAACTGGTGAACGCCCCAAAGAGTAGTCAACCTACCTGTCTATACTCTGGGGTAACCTTACACTCATGGTTTCCTCTGCGTCTCCACGGGTCCAGTCCTGTAGGCTTGGTGTCTTGATCAGGGCGGAATCACTCCCAATTTTTTAAGAAAGGGGAGAGGAGGGCCTCCCAACTTGAAGATCGAATCCTTTCTCTTACAACTCTCAGGACCCTGGGAACTGAAACTCCATTCTACTTCTACCAGCTAACATGGTCTTGCCTTTCTGGGCCCCTCTTCCCCTCTCCTCCGCTCAAAAAAAACAAAACAGAAAAAAGAAAAACTATGACCTTCTTAGAAACCAAAAGCCAACCACAAATCACTTCAAGGTTAGCGCTATAAGCTTAAAAAAAAATCAGAATGACTGTGTCTTCCGAATATCATTAACTGCAAAATACAGATTAAAAACTGTCCTTTTAATCCCGTTTTTACAGCTGTCCTTCTGTTGGCAAGAAAGCTTCAGGCTCCAGAGGTGGGGGGAGGAATTTCTGGTCTCCAATGTTTCAAATGACAACAGATATATTGGGGGCTGGGGGGCAGGAGTAAATCCAAATTGGCACTTGGAAAAAAAAATCTTCCAGCTGATTTGCAGGGAAAAAAATAAATAGAACCATACAATAGTATGGACACAACAGCGCTCCTTTCAAGTCCAGTGCAGCCTTAGGAACCAAAAGGTATGGATTTCTTTAAAAAAAAAAAAAAAGCGTTTACCTGAAAGATTTTGAAATTCTTAAAATAAAAAATCTTTTAAATCGAAGAACCCTGAAATGCAATGCTTTCTTAAAAAAAACAAACAAAAAACACCTTTTAAATGGAAGCAATAAGCACAGCACAGAGAATCTCTGGAAAGATTCCTTTCCAACTTGCAGGTTTCTTGCTCCACCTACCCCAGCCTGATGGTGCGACCCAGCCTCGGTTGGGCCTTTTTCTGAAAGGCAATTTCCTGAGTTAGTTCTGCTGCTGGGCTCCTCCACATCCACGCTCCCAAAAGCCCCCTTGCCTCAGCCTCCATGAAACGGAGCGTCCTCCTCCTCCTCCTCCCCCCGGCCCCTGCTCGCCCTCTCGCAGAAAAGCGGCGCCCTTCGCGGCGGCCGTTTGGATGATTCCTGCGGACTGGAGTTCGCGGTGGGATCTTCCTCCACCACACGGCCTCCGGGAAAAGCCGCCCGCCCGCCCGCTCCCCTCGGCCTTTCTCCGCCTCCTTTCCGCCCCGTCCTAAGCTC
>NW_022111325.1:3682664-3693713 GCF_000313985.2 Echinops telfairi
CCGGCCGGGCCTGCGGGCGACCCCGGCCCCGGCCCCTACGCCGCGGGCACCCGGCCCCTCCCGCAATCTCCTCGATTTCTCCCCGGTACTTAACCCCGCTTCCCGCCCTGACTCTTGCTTCCAGCCCCCTTGCTGCGGAGCCACAGGCAGGCAGGCCCCCTCCCCCCTTGTACAGGTTGTACCTCTTGGTGTTCACCGGCCTTACCCCCCACCCCCCGCCCTTGCCGCCTCAGCTCACCTCTCCGACACTGATTTTTTTTTTAATTTTAATTTTGTCAGTCTCCTCTGGGTTCTAAGAGCTCTTTTAACTCTTTCCCCAGTTTCCGTGGCCCTCCCCAAGACCAAAGTGACCCTTTGCTGTTCCCCTTTGCAAACAAACATGGCAGTCGTCTGAAGGTCCCAATCGTTATGATGAAAAATAAGGGAACTTTTTCATTAGGACTGGGAAGTGAACTTTGTCTCCCTGCCAAGGTAAATGCTATTTTAAAATGCCCCACAGACAGCAAGCAGTGTTTTGCATAGGCTCTCAGCCTCCCGTAGTGCCTGGGTTGTCAGTGGGGTGAATTCATGTCTACATAGGATGGTAGGACTCCAGCTAGCTTGCTTTGGACACATCAAGGAAGCCCTGTCACTGAAGAGGGGCCAGCGTTTGCTAGAGGGTCCGCCACAAGGGAAACCAGCCCTCTGTGAGAGGGAGGGACACAACAGTCACAAGAGGCTCAAGCTAACAGTGGGCCTGCAGGACCACCCTTTTCTTCTGTTAGCACCGAAGGTCTGCCGGGGGCCCAGCGACTCCGTGGCAACTAATATCAATATTTACTCAGCAAACCAAAAACCAAGCTCAAGTGGATTCCATCGTCTCACAGCTATGCCATAGGACAGCAGAGAACTGCCTCCGGATTTGTGAGACTGTCAGTCTTTACTGGAGCAAAAAGCCTCATCCTCCCCCCACGGAGTGGGTTCAAACTGTGGATGTTGTGGCCCAATGGGTAACCGACTATGCCACTGGGGCTCATATATGCACACACACACACACACACACACGCACGCACGCACGCACGTACACACACACACATAAACAGAACTGAGGGCTCTGTGTGACCCCACCAGGGTTAGAAGGTAAAGAAAACACTATGTAAGCATAGTAGGACTACTAGGGACCAGGAGCA
Source organism: Echinops telfairi (assembly GCF_000313985.2). Taxonomy (NCBI): domain Eukaryota; kingdom Metazoa; phylum Chordata; class Mammalia; order Afrosoricida; family Tenrecidae; genus Echinops; species Echinops telfairi. The sequence continues at coordinate 3,683,834 of NW_022111325.1, forward strand.
GCAGCTAAATCAGCGGATCTCTACCTATGGGTCGCGACCCCTTTGGGAGTCCAACAACCCTTTCACAGGGTCATAACAGGAGCAAAATGACAATGATGAAGTAGCAACGAAAATAATGTGATGAAACAAAAAGAAAGAAAATAATGTGATGGTTGGGGTCACCACAACATGAGGACCTGTATGAAAGGGTCTCGGCATTAGGAAGGTTGAGAACCACTGCTCTAAATTATAGCAGGTATAAGCTGGCAAAAGAAAAGACCTGCTTTCACCTCATCTCCCCTAAACCTTCAGCCTGAACTCCCCAAATCTGCCCCACCTGGGGACCACCACATTCCAAATGCCTACTGACCTTGTGATTTCTCCCGTTGTCACGTCACCTTTAAGAGCAATGTTCCCAAACGCTAGCCCTCCTGCTACTATGGATTCAGACTTCAGTTGCCCTCCAGTCAAATCAACCCATTTGCTGCAAAGTAGAAGGTCGTCATCGTTTGTTGTTGTCAGGCACCATCCAGTCGGTTCCAACCCACAGCAACCCACACGCAACAGACTGAAACACTTCCCGTCCTCACAAGGATTCCTGTGCTTGAGGCTGATGCTGCAGCCTACGTGTCCATCCATCTCGTGGATGGCGGTCCTCTTTTTGCAGCACATCTACTTTACCAGGAGCCCTGGTAGCATAGTGGTTGCGAGTGGCTTGCAAGGTCAGCAGTTCAGAACCACCAGCTGCTCCTAGAGAGAAAGATGGGGCTCTTTTCCCCTCCCATGAACAGTCTCAAACTCTCAGGAACAATTTTACCTTGTCCTACAAGGTCGCTTTGAGTCAGCATTGACTGGATGGCAGTGAGGGTTTTTGTTGTTGTTGCTCTACTTTACCAAGCAGGGTGCCCTTCTCCAGGCACTGGTCTCTCCTGAGAACGTGCCCAAGTGTGTAAGACAAAGTCTCGCCATCCTTGCCTCTAAGGAGCGCTCTTCCAAGACGGATTTGTTTGTCCTTTTGGCAGTCCCTGGTGCTGTCAGTGTTCTTGTCTGGCACCCCCGTTCAAACTCACCGATTCTTCCTCAGTCTTCCTCATTCAATGCCCAACATTCACAGGTGTATGAGACCACGGAAAATACCATGGCTTGGGACAGGCACATCTTAATTCTCAAAGTAACATCCTTACTTTTCAATACTCTAACGAGGTCTTGTGCAGCAGATGTACCTAATATAAGAAACTTCTGATGTCTTGACTGCTACTTCCATGAGCATGAATTGTGGACTCGACAAGACATACTCCTTGACAACTTCAATCTTTGCTGCATTTCTTATGATGTTGCCTATTGTTACCTATTGGTCCAGTGGTCCCTTGTTCTGTTGTTTCCGTTGTCCCTTATTTTCAGTCCCTTCATCAGCGCATGATGTTGCAGTGGGAAGAAAAGACTATCTGAACTGGCAGCGTTTCTCCTGGCTCCAGGAAACCCCTCACTGTAGATGACAGAAGAGCCCGTGGTCAAGCTAGAGTGCTGTGTCAGCCAGAGGTGGTTTACCGGTCAAACCTACCTGGAGGCACACTGGAAGGGACACCTGGCAGTCTGCTTCGAAAAGGCCACAGCCAGGAGAAAGCTTCAGTGGCAGCAGCGCATGGGCGGGGCTTCCGGTGACATTCCGAAGAGGATGTGGACTAAGGGATTGGTCTGGTACCTTAGAGAAAGATCTTAAAGATGAGAAAATTAGTGTAGGCGAAGCAGCTTATTTTAGGTAACAAACAAAACAAAATGGCAACTGCGCGCAGTCATCCTTTTTCAAATGCTTTCCTGTGAAGCATGTCTGTCTTTAGAAAAGGGGGTGACTTCAACCATTGACCTACTGTCACCTTCACGTTGAGGGGACAGATGAAGGGTTTTTTGTCTTGAAAATAAGCACTAGGTAGCATAGTCCTAACAGCCGTTTCTCACAGCCCCGGAACATTGTCCGATAAAAATGTGAATTGTGTCTGTGTTCCCTATCGCATTTTAGGCCTTTCCCAGGAGATAAGCACTGAATCGCTGCAGAACAAAGATTTCCACGGCCGCTCTCTGTTGTCATTACCGAGATTTTTGAAGTTTGTAGCAATTAACAGACTTGCTTTTGTACCGTGAAGGGCCCGCGTTATGTTGCAAGGTGAAGGAAAGAAGTGTGTGGACGGTGGCATGCCCCCTGGCTCCTGGAAACCCCTCACTGTAGATGACCGGTGACGCCGTGGTCAAGTTAGAGCGCCTGCCATCCAGACATTAAAGACTGAGTTTCATGACACTTGAATGATTATTGGTGCTATAAGCAAATACTTTATGAGCACTTTAAAAATATCTCCTCATATGTAAGTACACGGCCTCATACACCCTGCTTTGAAGACTGCAGCGTTGGGGTGACCTGAGCAGGATAGAGTTCCCATTTAACTGAACAGCAGATCACAGTTTGGCGTTTAAAAAAATAAGAATGGATGCTATTGGGAGCCACTTCCAGTTGCTATTAAGTTGACTGGCGCATGGCCACCCCACTGTGTCAGGGTAGAACTGTATGCCACAGAGTGTTTCATGGCTGGTTGTTGGAAAGCCGGTCACCAGGCCTTTCTTCTGAGGATCCTCTAGATGGACTTGACCCTCCGACCTTGTAGTCGCCCAGGCCATTATCTGAGAGAGACCTGCTACCAGAAACCAAACAAACAGAAAAACCAAACCTAGGGGCATTGAGTCAACCCCGACTCACAGTGATCCCACACAGCACTGCCAGGCCTCGGCTGATAGGAATCTGGACACAGCTGAAATGAAGACAGCCCCTGACCCGGAGACCAGGAACCGGTCTAACTCACAGCAGCCCGCTGCGGGCGAGCTGCAGGGGGTGCTTCTTGGCACGCGGTTTATAACCCACCAGCCGCTCCAGGAGGGAAAGGAGACTGTCTACCCGTGAAACGACCCACCGCCTCGGAAACCGTCTAGGATCGGTCGGAGGCAGAATCGATGTGGAGGCAGTGGGCTTTGCTGATCTCCAGGAGCGCATCTCCGGGCCGTCCTCCCTCGGCACCATCGGGAGAGGCACACCTCCCATCTTTGGGTTAGTAGACAAGTGCAGACACCTGGAGCTGCTGTCAGGTGGCAAAATACAATGGTCCAACCCGGGCCGTTGTCTCCTGGAGACCTCGCTGCTCTCTGCCCTCCATCAGGTGGGGAAATAAATAACAGGGAATGCCAAAAGTCAGGTGTTTTTTTGTTTTTTAGTGTTTTTTTTTTAAACAGATTTGGATTTCTCTGAGCAACTTCTGGGCAGTCAGCAAAACCCATCCTATAATCTCTATAAAAGATAGCATCTCATCGTCACTCGGTATAATGTGTATTATTAACCCTATTGTGTTCCCAATAATTAAAAAATAGGAAGTAGTCATAATGATTCTTAAAGGTGTATCATGTTTACTATGCGCTGTTTGAAGCAAACACTAAGTACTTAGAGTGTGGTCCGCTCAACAGCTTTTTGAGGTGGGTCCTATTATTATCCTTATTTCCAGAGGGAGAAGCAGGTTCTGAGAGTTAAAATAACTAGCCCAGGGCCTCACATTTGGGGATCCAGGAAGGAGCCTGTGCTGAACTGCCAGTATAGTGCCTCTAGGCATTACGCCAGGCACTGAGGTTAAAAAGATAAAGCACGGGCACAGTGTGTGGGCAGAATCTTCCCAAAAAGAAACAAGAGGCTTATTTGGGCCAAAATGCTGAGGAGGGTGGGGCGACTTGCTCCACTCCTCAGCCCAAAGAGCTCTGTTTTCCCATAGGACAGGGACCAATGTTTCATTAGCGTTCTTAAAGCTAGCACTGCCACCAAGCCAGTCCCTACTGCTAGCTGCCCCATGGGACAGCGGCCAATGGCCCTGTGGGTTCCCAAGTCGGTAGCTCTTTGGGGAGTAGAAAGCCTCATCTTTCTCCTGCAGAGACTCTAGTGGTTTCAAACTGCTGAACTTAAGGTCAGCAGCCCAAGGAGTTAACCACTACTTCACCAGGGCTCCACGAGTGGGCTTAGCTCTCTGAATTCCCCCAGTGTCCCCCCAGAGTGTCCTTGAGTGTCCCCCCAGAGATTTGTCCCTTGGTCTCATTGACGAATTTCGAGACATTGAGTGGGAGAGTGGCTTCTCATTGAGTCACCACAGAGGGGAGGTCTTCCTGTCTGTGGGGTCACCTCCCAGGTATGCCCTTCCGCCTCCCCAGCTACATACCTTGCTGCCTTTGGTAACCTTAGAAACCAACTCTCTCCCATCACACCCTCGTAGCTGAGACAAACTGAGTAACAGGGAAGGCACCAGAATAAATTGTCAAGGAAAAAAGTGCGAAAGAAAACCAGTTTTAGATTGATGGTTACTATTTTGGGGAGTCGGGTGTGGTTTTTCCCCCCTCACCCCATAAGAAAGAGTGTCCAGGATCAAGCGTGTGAAATAAAAAAGGCGAGATGCTAAGGGAAAGATCATTTAAAAATTGCTAGAAGCCTGTTTCAAAAACGGAAAAATAACTTTTGTTTTAATTTTCTAATTATATACGATACAATAAATTACACATATTTCAAATGTTTCACTTGGTTCATTCGGACACTTATGTACACAGGAAACTATCACCACAATTAAGATAAGGAACATATCTATTATCTTAAAACATTTACTTGACCGTCTTCTCTCCTGCCCCTCGCGGTTTCCCCCAGTCACCAATCCCTTATCTCAGTGGTTCTCAACCTGTGGGTCACGACCCCTTTGGGGGATTGAACAACCCTTCCCCCGGGGTTGCCCAATTCATAACAGTAGCAAAATTACAATAATGAAGTAGCAACAAAAATAATTTTATGGTTGGGAGGGGTCACCGCAACATGAGGAACTGTATGAAAGGGTGGCAGCATTAGGAAGATGGAGAACCACCGACATCTGTTTCTTGACTCTATAGACTAGTTTGTATTTTATAGAATTGGGGGGATTTGAATCATTTAGTATTGCATTAAGCACTGAGCAATAGGTCTGAAGAAGACCATGGTTTACAACCCAAACCAACTGCCATCAAGTCAGTTCCAACTCACAACGACCCTGCAGGACAGGGTAGAACTGCCCCTGTGGGTAACTGAGACGCTAACTCCTTCTGGGGGTAGAAAGCCTTGTCTTTTCCCCAGGACTGGCTGGTGGTTTCAAACTGCTGACCTTTCAGTTAGCAGCCCACCCTATAACCACTACACCACTAGGGTTACAACGGGAACTCTAAATCAATTTGTGAGGTTCCACCCAGATTCAGCCTCAATTGAATTCTTCTTGGCCGTTGGCTGTCAATGTGAAAAGCTCTCCCTCAATCAGAGTGTGTTTGGAAATGAATTACTACCATGCCACTAGCCAGTCCAGGGAGAGGCAGCCTCTCCCTGAGGGACCTGAGAGGATGCTCCCTTGATGGAAATTGGAGTACTGGGCCTCATAGTCATGACTACCTTGGCCGGAGGGTCCTGGACAAGCCTGTAAGCTTTTTGGTCTGCAATCATGCACATTTCCCAGTCATGGTCTCTTCCCCTCCTGTGTAATCCTGTTGGCAACTGTGATGAATAGATTGGCCACCAATCAGGATTTTACAAGTTGGCTTTGTTCTTGGTATCCATTTAAGTGGCCCTGTTTCTGTGGCCTCATGCTAATGGCCCCTCATCCTCATGATTTGTCGTTATCTGTTTAAGACTTAATAAATGGTTCTCCGTAAATTCTATTTTAATTTGGGCTCTCCAGCCTCCCCTAGGATGGTACATATTCTTTGTTGGTTTGGCTTCCTTTACTTCACATAATTAGTTTAAGTTAATTGATGTTGTTGACATCCCAATATCAATTTATTGCTGAACAATATGACATTATATGGTCATATGACAATTTATCATTTCACGTGGGCTGTTTCCAGTTTGGAGCAATTACAAATATGACTGCTATAAGTACGTGTGTACCATGATTTATTTTCTTTTAGGTAAAGCCTAGGAACGGGATACCTGGGTCATTGTAATGTTTGTTTGTTTGAATTGTGGTAAATGCAAGCAGAACATTAGAAAGTCCAGGACAGAGTGGGACAAAATGTGGAACAGAACTTAAAATCATAATCAAGACAGGCTGACTGGTCGGATAGGAGTCCCAAGACTCTGGTCCTTGCTCTTCACTCTGCAACTGAACTCACCTCATTGTTAGACTAATTAGTCACTTCAGATCAAAAGGGCGGTAAACAAGTGGCCATCTAACTCAGAAGCAACAAAGCCCCACATGGATGAAGCACACCAGCCTGTGTGATCACCAGGTGTCGAAGGGATCAGGTATCAGGCATCAAAGAACAAAAAATCATATCATTGTGAATGAGGGGGAGTGCGGAGTAGGGACCCAAGAACCATCTGTAGGCAACTGGACATCCCCTTACAGAAGGGTCGAGGGGAGGAGATGAGCCAGTCAGGGTGCAGTGGAGCAACAATGAAACATACAACTTTCCTCTAGTTCCTAAATGCTCCCCCACCCCACCCCATCCGCACTATCATGATCCCAATTCTACCTTACAAATCTGGCTAGACCATAGGATGTACACTGGTACAGATAGGAACTGGAAACACGGAATCCAGGGCAGATGATCCCTTCAGGACCAGTGATGAGAGTGGCGATACTGGGAGGGTGGAGGGACGGTGGAGTAGAAAGGGGAAACCGATCACAAGGATCTACATATAACCTCCTCCCTGGAGGATGAACAACAGAAAAGTGGGTGAAGGGAGACGTCAGTGTAAGATATGACAAAATAATAATTTATAAATTATCAAGGGTTCATGAGGGAGAGGGGAGTGGGGAGGGAGGGGGGAAATGAGGAGCTGATACCAAGGGCTGAAGTAGAAAGCAAATGTTTTGAGAATGATGATGGCAACAAATGTGCAAATATGCTTGACACAATGGATGGATGTATGGCTTGTGATAAGGTTGTACGAGCCCCCAATAACATGATTTTTTTAAAAAGGATCAAAAGGGCAGTCTTTACCCAAGGACAAAGTTCTTGGGTTGGGAAAGATGAAGAAATGGAAATGGGAGACCGCTGGAAGAAGTGGGATCAGCAATGGGTCACTGAGGAGATTGTAATGGATGGGTGAAATCAGAATGTGCGTGCAATGGTGAATGCATAAGCATGGTCTGCTCTGTAATCCTTCCCCTAATTCACAATAAGAAGTCAGAAAAATAAAAGGTCACGGAAAAATGTCATTATCTCTTCATTCCATTATTTTTTCATGAACTTTAGGAAGCATACTTTATTGAGCCCATCTACTGCAAAAGGCCTCGTGAGATGTTGGAAAGCAAACATCACCTTCAGGGCTCAGGGGGGCCATGCCCAAGCCATAGCATCTTCCATTGCCTCATATGCATGGGAAAGATGGACCAGGAGTAAAGAAGACCTAAGAAGAATTTACAGAGGAGCCTTGGTGGTGTAGTGGTTGGGCTGCTAACCTCAAGACCAGCAGTTCAAAGCCATCAGTTGCTCCGTGGGAGAAAGTCAAGCCTTTTTATTCCTATAAAGAGAGTCTCAGAAACCCGCAGGGGTGGTAGGAGTCAGAATTGACTTGATGGCAGTGAGTTTTGGGGGAAAAGAATGTATAAATTGAATGATGGTGTTAACGAATGTGGTTGGCAGTTGCTAGATGCCATGGAGTTGGTTCTGGCCCATAGCGACCCGGTGCACAACAGAATAAAATCCCGTCTGATTCTGCGCCCTCCTCACAATGGTTCCTATGCCTGAGCCCATGGCCGTAGCCACTGTGTCCATCCACCTGACGGAGGGCCGCCCCCTTCGACTTTACCAAGCATGATGCTCGTCTCCAGGGACTGCTCTCTCCTGACAACCCATCCAAAGTACAGTGAACCCTCGCCACTTCGCGCTTCGACTTTCGCGGCTTCACTCTATCACGGTTTTTGCGTAACAGCGCATGCTCTGTCATTACTGCCACTGATTGGCTCATACTGTACACGCTTGATGCCATAAATAATATAATAAATAATAAATGATAATTGTAACGTCCAAAATGTTTTACTGTATTTTCCCTTTTTCGTTTAATAAATTGGGTAATCCAAGTGTAATGGTGACTAAAGGGTGTTTTTTCATGTCCTCTATGCTCTAACTATGAAAATATTTGATTTACAAATAAGGAATCCTACTTCGCGGAATTTCATTTATCACGGTAGGGTCTAGAACCAATTAACCGCGCTAAACGAAGGTTCACTGTATGTCTGACAAAGTCTCGCCATTCTTGCCTCTAAAGGACGCTCTGGTCGTACCTCTTCCAAGACAGACGGGTGTGTCCTTTTGGCAGCCCGCGGTACTGCCAATATTCTTCTCCAGCACCACCCTTCAGATGCCTCGGTTCTTCTTCAGTCTTCCATGTTCAAGGTCCAATCTGCAGAGGCACGCGAGGCAATGGAAAACACCACAGCTTGTTGATCAATACTATTGAGTATGCCCTGGGCTGCCAGAAGAAGGGACACGTATATCCAGAATGTTCCTTAGAAGTCAGGATGGAGAGGCTTTGTCTCAGGAACGTGGGGCATGTTTCAGGAGGATGAGTTCCCAGTGAAGGACAGAATGCTTGACAGAGTGCCCGTGAAAAAGAGGAAGAGACTCCACAAGACGGTTGATCCCGGGGCTGCAACCATGTGCTCAAACATAGCAATAATTGTAAGACTGGCTCGGAACTGGGCAGCATTTCGTACGACTGTATCTTGCTTTGTCCTATTGTACCTCTCCAAACACCCAAACTCACTGCCACTGAGTCAATGCTGATGCCTATGGACCCGTATGGGAGTAGAAAGCCCTGTCTTGCTCCTGAGGAGCGGCTGGTGGTTTCGAACTGCTGGTCTTTCAGATGGCAGCCCAATGTGCCACTCCCATGTCACCCGGGCTCCTTTCCATTGTACCTAGCTAGGGTCACTATAAATTTTAATAGACTCTTTTTGAAAAAATAAATCATTTAATTGGGGGCTCTTACAGCTCTTAGAACAATCCATACATCAATTGTATCAAACACATTTGTACATTTGTTGCCATCATCATTTTCAAAACATTTTCTTTCTGCTTGAGCCCTTGGTATCACCTCCTCTTTTTCCCCTCCCTCCCCCACCTTCCCACCCCCATGGACCCCTGATAAATCACAAATTATTATTATTTCATATCTTACACCATCCACTGTCTCCCTTCACCCACGTTTCTGTTGTTCGTCCCCCCTGACGGTGTGTGTGTGCATATGTTATATGCTGTTCATTGTAGTTTACTCCCCCTTTCTCCCCCTACCTTCCCCCTACCCGCATGGTATTCCTAGTCCCATTACTGTTCCTGAGGGGTTTATCTGTCCTGGATTCTGTGTGTCAAGAGCCCTTATCTGTACCTGTGTCCATGAGCCGGTTTAGCTGTATTTGTAAGATAGAACTGGGGTCATGATATTGGAGGGGAGAAAGCATTAAAGAACTAGAGGGATGTTGTGTGTTTTGTTGGCTGACTCGTTCCTTTCTGGTGACCCGTCTGTGAGAGAATGTCCAATTGTTTCAGGTAACCCATAAGAGGAAGCAGAAGAAAACAAATAACCAAAGAATAATAAAATGACAAATTTATATCATACCACATTAATATTATGTTCAATATTAATATTATGCTAAGACTAATTGTGGAAAATTAATTGACTCAATGGCAACTAACAATAGCAAAATTGTTTATCTGTTTTCCAAAATGGCGATATCATTTCATATTTCCACCAGCAGTGCATGAGCGAGCTCCACATCTGTGCGGACACTTAGTACAGCTAGTTAGCTTTTACATTGTGTGCGTTCTTTTTTTTTTTTTAATCATTTTATTAGGGGCTCATACAACTCTT
>NW_022111325.1:3694759-3696888 GCF_000313985.2 Echinops telfairi
CATCATAGAATGCCAATTTAATAGCAGAAAGTATTCTTGCATTGAGGGAGTACTTGAGTGGAGGCCCAATGTTCTTTTGCTACCTTAATACTAAACCTATAAATATAGGTGCATAGATCTATTTCCCCATCCTCATATAAAAATGTATTTGCATATGTACATGTCTTTATCTAGACCTCTATAAATGCCTTTTCATCGTGTGCATTCTAAGAGCTCTGGTCGCATAGTGGGTTGTCAGAGGAAACCACCCTCCAACAACCAAAGGGCCAGGAGGTGCAAATGTGCAGCGATAATATATAAAGATTATAGTAAAATCATAGAGGCTAAAAAGATAGAAGAGAGAATAAAATAAAGGAGTCAGACACATCTTATGGTAGCATGCTCCCCTCAGCTCCTCTTGATGGTCCATGTCATGGTGGAAGAAGTGAGAGAGAGCCTTTACTATCTTGGGACATTTCTAGGTAGACTTAAGACATGCATATTCAGTAGTTACATGCATCACAAGGTGGGTGGTTTTCTACATCAAGGTTCCTACGCTCACAAGTGAGGAAACCTAATCCCTGCATTGGGGGGAGGCCCAAGGGGGCTTTTGGTGTCAATGATAATGTCTGCTTCTACAGGGAGATAGAATCAACCATGTGCTCATTATAAGGCAGAGTAGCTGTTAAGGGGAGAATCTGTGGGAATGATCTTTACAGCAGGAGAATGTCCTTGAACTTTACCTCTTACGTATCAAGTAGAGGGTTTCTTACTGTGGAATACCAGCTTTCCAAATTCCCTGTGTTTTAAGTTAGGGAACATAGTCCTTGTCATAGTTCCCTCCGTGTTGGTATCCCACGGTGGGTTACCTGTGGGACGGCTTACCACATCAGCCACGTGAACCCACCAGGTGATCACCGTGGAGATGAGACTTTTTGCTCCGGTAAGCATTTCCAGCCTCAGAAACCTACAAGGGCAGCTTTGCTCTGTCCTATAGGCTTGCTATGAGTTAGAGTCATTCGACTCAAAGGCAGTAAGTTCAGTTTTGAGTGTTAAAGAGGGATATGGCGACATTTCCCTTTCATTTCTCTAATGAAACTTCTCATGGGTTCATTTACCATCTGGGCATTTTCCCTGGTGAAGTATCTTTTAAAATATTTTGTCTATTGAAGAACGAGAACAAAAACCCAACTAGCTTGTTTATTTCTTAATTGAATTTAGAACATTTGTTATATATTCTGGATATAAGTTCCTTATCAGAGATGCAATTTGCGTATGCAACTATCTTTTCCATGTCTATGGCTTATCTCCTCATCCTCTTTGTGGTTAAAAAAAATTTTTTTTAAGAGCAGCGGTTCTTAATTTTATTGCAGTCGATTTTTTCCCTCTTTTTCTTTTTTTCTTTTTTTTTTTTTTTGAGGAATAAATGCTTTAATATAAATGCTCTAATACACTTTGAGCATTTAGTCAGGCCTGACCATGGAAAATACTCGCTGTATCTCTCAGGTCCTTGCAGCTTTGATAGTTTAACTGTGCCTCACAGTTTAGTAGAGGCTGCTGTTCCTACCCTAAGGTGAGCTCAAATCAAACTGTCAGTCAAAACTCATGGCCACTTACTCCAAACCAAGTCAAGGTCGACTCAGCAACCCTTAAAGGACAGGGTAGAACTGCCCTTGTAAATTTCGGAGTGGAAAGCGCTGGAGTGGCTGGTGGTTTTGAAACGTTCAGATCGCGCCCAACGTGTGACACTGAACGGTTTTCAACCCCCCGCCCCCGGGGAGGGGAGGCACTCCTGAGGTTGTACTCCAAGGCCCGGGAGCCACAAAGGGCAGTGAGGGCTTCACTGTTCAGATGCTCAGAATCATCGGCTTGTAGATTTCAGAAGCCCGGCACCTACGAAGGAGGAGGCGTGCTCAGAAACCCCGGAGCAGTTTTTACATTTTGAAGGGGGCAGAGGCAGTCACGTTTGATTTTCAAAGCTCTCCTGGCCCCAGGGCAGTTCCATTCCAGGGGAAGGCCCAGCTCCTCATTGTGAACGGGCTCCGCAGGCCGCCTTCTGGGCCGACGCCAGCGGGCTGAGCCTCCCCTGCGCCGAGCCGCAGCCCGGGGAAAGGCCACTCCACGCGGACATCCGCCTACAACCCTGCCGC
>NW_022111325.1:3698311-3700730 GCF_000313985.2 Echinops telfairi
GGGAGAGTGGGTAGGAAAGAGGGAACCGATTACAAGGAACTATATGTGACCTCCTCCCTGGGGGACGGACAACAGAAAAGTGGGTGAAGGGAGACGTTAGACAGGGCAAGATATGACAAAATGACAATTTATAAATTGTCAAGGGTTCATGAGGATGGGGGGAGCTGGGAGGGAGGGGGAAAATGAGGACCTAATGCCAGGGGCTTAAGTGGAGAGGAAATGTTTTGAGAATGATGAGGGCAATGAATGTACAAATGCACTTTACACAATTGATTTATGTATGGATTGTGGTAAGAGTTGTGTGAGTCCCTAATAAAATGATTAAGAAACAAAACAAACAATAAGTCAAGTAGCAGACTGCTGTGAGAGGGGGAGGGAGACTATAATCATGATCGATTTGACAGAGGATATTTGTACATGAGGATCCACTTTTACTGAAAACACATTTCTGATGCAGTGGAGCATCTGGGGGAGGGCAAGGTCATGGAAATCTCTTAGAGAGCCCAGAACCTTTGGGCTCAGGACCACTGTCTGAGGGGTGGTTGTCAGCCAGTAAGGTCCAGGGTTACTGTCATTCAGGCAAAAACAGAAGCCAGGTTGATCTGAGAAATTCTAAGATTATTTCTGTAAGTGCTTGATGGAAGGAAACAATGGGGTTTGCTGTCTCCAAATGTGCATCAAAATTCAGTGAAAAACAAACAAGCATTGTACCTTAAACGATGTGGCAAGTTCAAGGGAATGTTCAACAGGTTTGTTACAATGAACAAAGGTCTTCAAGTAATCGGCGAAGGTGGCATGGCTCACAGGGAACGGACGGCATCTGTGGGCTTTTCACTCCCTAAGGTCTCAGGCTCTATTGCTTATCAACCTGTCCGTGCTCGCCCAGATGGTTTTGTCTATCCAAACAGGCTGATTAAGTTTAAAAGGAACATTTTTGTAAAAGAGACCACTGCGACAGTTCAGGCTTTAGCAAACTGGGTCCCAAACTCTGCTGCATTTCCAGTATTTGACTAACAGCGGGCTAACACCTTGTACCCCCTCTATCAGGGTCACTAAGGTCAATTGGCATGGTAGTTAGATAGTTTTATGTCAACTTGAAGGTGGCTAAAAGTGTAGGGATGGAATCCAACCTATCAATCAGGTCACAGCCTGATGCTATCTCCTTGGGGGGTGGGGTGGCCTTCTTGTAAGGAGGACCCCAGGCATCTTCCCTCCTCTCTCTGCCCCTTCACCTTCCTGCCTGCTGGGCCTCTGCCACTGACCCTGAGAGCGGCCGGAGGCCTGCCATGTTCCCACCGACCTTGGATCGATCCACCCGACTCTGCGCCCACGGCCGGTGGTCTTCCTGCATCCCGCATCATTGCATGTGGCTGTGGGAGGCTGAAGAGGGTCTTAGGGACTAGTGTGGGACTTCTGGGCTTGCGTTGCACTGGACTGGGATGCCTTCTTGATATGTAATTACTTCTTGATGTAAGGCTCCATCTTATACATACAGGAATGTCGTTGGCATTGTTTCTCTAGTCAGCCTTGCCTAACACAATTGGCATAACATAGACCATGCTCTACATCCTACTCTAACACTTGGGGTCTTAGAAGCGCATGAGTAGTGATCTAAGGGGTAATTGGGTCTTTATCAGGAGGAAAGAAAAGAGGAGAAAATGAAGATACCGGTACTTGAAAATAAGTTGGCCAAATCACTAAAAAGACCAAGCTTACGAGTCAGATAGAGACTGCTGCATTATAACCCTTAGCCACCTGAAGGCCTGGAATGAACGGAACTTATCCTTTGGCTCAATTTTCGGCCAAACAATAGACACGTCTGTAAGGTGAACAACAGAGATAGAGATTCACACACCTTAGGCAATCAGCTACTTGAGGTCAAAAGGGCAGCATTTCCCAAAGATAAAGTTCAGAAGGATTGGGAAAGAAGGGTGGAAACAGGAAACACAGGGTGAAGTGGAACAAGTGATATCACATAGTGAAGATTGCAATGAATGATACGAAACAAAAATATCTACACATTTTTGAATGGAAAGTTGATCTATTCTGTAAACCACCTAATTCACAATAAAAAGGCGACACTAACTAACTAAAAATGAAGACCAAAACAAACCCAAAATAATGGAATTTTTCAAGTTCTATCAAATTGGACCATTCAGGTTAACTAATTCCTATATGAGCTTTCGTAGACACAATCTTACAAATAATTTGTTCATTAAACCTAACTTGTTGAGGGCCAGGCCCAATCCCAACTATGTGGAGAGGGCCCCCTTCCCCCACCTCCAATGAATTCACTTCAGAGGACAGCACTGAAGCTACAGCTCAGAGAGAGGGACATGTCTGATCAGAGCACACAGGAGCAAATGAAGGGGGAGGAAGAGAGAGTGGAGCACATCCTGGCCCACCAAGCCTTGAGGAC
>NW_022111325.1:3702197-3705401 GCF_000313985.2 Echinops telfairi
GTCTGGGGTCTTAAAGGCTTGTAGGTAAACAAGCGGCCATCTAGCTCAGAAGCAACAAAGCCCACATGGAAGATGCACACCAGCCTGTGTGATCACAAGGTGCCAAAGGGATCAGTTATCAGGCATCAAAGAACAAAACATCATATCATTGTGTGCTCACCGCCCTCATACAATCACTGAAGACAAATGGGTACATAAGCAAATGCGGCGAAGAAAGCTCATGGTGCCCAGCTATCAAAAGATATAGCATCTGTGGTCTTAAAGGATTGAAGGTAAACAAGTGGCCATCTAGCTCAGATGCAACAAAGCCCACATGGAAGAAGCACACCAGCCTGTGCGATCAAGAGGTGTTGAAGGGATCAGGTATAAGGCATCATCAGAACAAAAAATCATATCATTTTGAATGAGTGGGGAGTGTGGAGTGGAGACCCAAAGCCCATTTGTAGGCCACTGGACATCCCCTTACAGAAGGGTCTCAGGGAGGAGATGAGCCAATCAGGGTGCGATGTAGCAACGATGAAATATAAAACTTTTCTCTAGTTCCTAAATGCTTCCTCCTCCCCTACTATCATGATCCCAATTCTACCTTACTGTGGTATGAGTTGGGGGAGGCAGTCCCCCATCACTATTCATGGGTTCAGTAAGCACAATTGTACGGTTGAGATGTATATATATTATATTCATATTAAAGTCATCGAGAGCATAAGAGATAGAAGAGAGTCAAATAATGGAGTCAGACACATTTCATGGTAGCAATGCTCACCTCAACCCCGCTTGGTTGTCCACGTGGAGAGAGGGGGTAGGGAAGGAGGTCAAGGGGAAAGGGAAACAGGGGAGGAGAGGGAGCCGAGGAGAAGTCAAGGGAGGAGCCCAGAGAGTGAGGGGGAGAGAGGGATATCTATTGCTAACGCAGGCCTATATACCTTTTGGGGGCGTATAAGCCCACTAATTACAGGGAGCGGGGGCCCTCTGCAGTCTGGCAACTGATTGCCCTCAGGGAGGATGCCTGCAAGCATCTGACCTCCCCCAACACCTTACAAATCTGGCTAGACCAGAGGATGTACAGTGGTACAGGTAGGAACTGGAAACACAGGGAATCCAGGTCAGATGATCCCTTCAGGACCAGTGGTGTGAGTGGCGATACTGGGAGGGTGGAGGGAGGGTGAGTTGGAAAGAGGGAACCTATTACAAGGATCTACATGTGACCTCCTCCCTGGGGGATGGATAACAGAAAAGTGGGTGAAGGGAGACGTCGGACAGGGCAAGATATGACAAACTAATAATTTATAAATTATCAAGGGTTCATGAGGGAGGGGGGAAGTGGGGAGGGAGGGGAAAATGAGGAGTTGATTTCAGGGACTTAAGTGGAGAGCAAATGTTTTGAGAATGATGATGGCGATGAATGTACAAATGTGCTTTACACAATTGATGTATGTATGGATTGTGATGAGTTGTATGAACCCCTAATAAAACGATTTAAAAATATAAAACAAAACAAACAAAACTGTCTACATGTCACACAGGTCGATGGCTTCCCCTGTAGAACAGTATCAATGAGAACATGATTCTTTGCAACCAAAAAGCTCATCCCGACTCATAGCAACCCTGTAGGACAGGGTAGAATTGCCCCTCTGGATTTCCAAGACTGTAAATCTTTACAGGAGGCCAAAGCCCCATTTTTTCCTGAGAAGCAGATGGTGGTTGGAACTATTGAGCTTATGGTTGGCAGCCCAACTGGTAACCCAAGACAGCACCAAGGCTCTGTGATTCTCTAAGTGCATAAAAATATAGAATGTGTTTCTTAATATCTGCCAGAAATCTCATTAGTGGATGGTTTTAATAATTAATTTTCTCACGGTTTTCAAAAACCAAACTCACTTCCATTGAGTCCACCCAAAGTGGTCCTTTAGGGCAGTGGGTAGAACTGCCCTGTGGGTTTCCCAGCAGAAAGCCTGGTCTTCCTCTTGAGGAGTGGCAGATGGTTTGAACTGTGGACCTTGTGTATTGTACCTGCAGGAATAAAAAGCCTCATCTTTTTTCTTCTGAGCGGCTGGTATGTGGGAAACAGAAGGATTTCTCTCAAGTTCTCTCCCCCAAATATATGCCAGACTTAGCTGCCTGAGAATGACTGTACACTTGGAGGTCATCAGGAGTGGATTGGGGGTCATTCTCCCTGAGAGTTATCAGCCATCGAGAGCAAGCAGACACCACTGTTTATCCCACAACAAGTAGGGCCCACTCCCTTCCGATAAGGATAGTAGCTGTCTGTTTCCTTGCAGGAGACCCCAGAGAGGTCAAACCTGCCCAAGGATGACCAAGGTTAGGCTGCCATCATGAATCTAGGGTCCGCCCATCTTGTCACATGTATACCCCTAGACCTTCCCATTCCTATGGGCACACCCCTAGCTCATCCCCTTCCTGTTACGCTTATGCCTATCATAGATCCCCTTCCTACAATGTGTATGCTATTGTACTGCCCCTTCCTGTGACTTGTGATTCTGTAATCATGTCCCACTAAAGTGATATAATGGTTGGTTGGCAATAACATAGAGCTCTCCCCAGAGCCTGGGAAGCTCTCCCTGGTCCTGACTTCCCGGGGTCCTCTCTGACTCTCGGGCCAGGGGAGGCTCCCCGGTTCCCGGTCCCGAGGCTGCTCCTGCTCTCGTGGCCGGGTTCCCCCTACGAGGACCATCAAGTGGGACTGAGGTGAGCAATGCTACCATGAATTGTATCTGACTCCATTTATTCCAATCTCTCCTCTAACTCTCATGTTCTCTATGACTTTACTATAATCCTTACTTATGATCACTGTACAATTGCGCCTACCGGACCTGTGATGATTGGTGGGGGACCCCTTCTCTTCCTTCACCCCACACTGGTGTTTTCAAATTGCCGACCTTGCTGTTAGCCATCCAACGCATAAAGTCCTAAGGAAAGGCATGCTCTTTGTGCCAGCTCCTGCGGGAGATTTTTGTCTCTTTTCCGCTTCTGTTCATTGATGACATGGCCATCTGTATGTGGTATGGCCCCCATCTTCCCTCGCGTGTGCTGGGGACACAGAAGCAAGTGTACCTAATCAGCTCCTTTCAGTCTCAAAACTGATTGGTGTCAGACACATCAAAACCAACTATGGCCTCACAATACAACTGTCCTCTAGTCCCTAAATGGTTCCTCCCCGCTCCCACTACCATGACTCGCATTCGA
>NW_022111325.1:3705879-3714131 GCF_000313985.2 Echinops telfairi
GGACAAAAAATAATAATAATAATTTCATTAATATTTTATTGTACTTGTCTAAACCTATGGAACTATACAACACAGTGAGCTCTGATGTTAATTACATATTTTATTTAATTTTATTATAGTAATATCAGTTCATCAATTATAATAAATATACTAAATGAAAAAAAAAAAAACAACCAACTATGGCCGCATTAACATAAGTTTCCTGTACTGACAACACGATGGTTTGCATGCTGCTGTTATGGCATCATGTTCATCCTCAAAAAGGACCTTTCAAGAGCTGTCTTAAAGTACAACGTGATAGGATGAAATCCCTCCGTCTTCAAGGAAGACCAGTTAATTATGACTATTATTCAAAGTTATACACAAGCCACCAGAGCCAATGATGAAAAAATTAAAGAATTCTACCAATTCCTTCCATCTAAAATTGATGGATCAAACATGTAAAATCAAGGTGCGTTAGAAAGTACCGGTTAATGGAAAGTGAAAGTTGGGAACCAAGAAAAGGAACCGTATTTGAAAATACAGCTTAGTGACAGAAATGATGCCGGGGGTTGGATGATAGAACTTTGTCAAGCCGATGAATTATTCATTGAAAATATCTTTTCAACATCATAAATGGAGACTACGGGACACAGGATTCAGCAACTACATGTGGATGAGTTTGACCCTGAACTTCCTTTTCCACTCTCCATGGTTTTCCTTGTTCTAATGATACTAGGTAGTTAAAATTCTCCAACATGGCATCTTTGCAGAGGTTCTCCTGGACAGGGACGCATAGCTACTACCTCTTCCAGGTGAAGACCACGACCACATCTTGGAGTGACGGTAAGACCTTGGACACAGTCAAGAACTCTAACATCTACTCTGTTCTTGTTACTCTGGGCTCTTCTCAGAGGTTTGGGTCAAAGATGAAGTGTTGATCACAGCCCTTCTTCTTCCTTCCCTCATGTTAGTGATCTTATCCCACCAGGCCAGGCTTGAAGATTCAAAGCAGACTCACTGTGGCTGGTTCCAAGTGGCCTCCCCATCTTAGAAGATAGCTTGCTGAGCGTTTTTATCGAGAAGCAGTGTTAACTCTTACTGAATGGCTTTTCTGCATCACTGAGAGGATCATTCGGTTTCCCCCTTTGTTCCATTAATGTGGCATATCACATTGATTTTCTTACATCAAACCATCCTAAATTCCAGAGTGTTATAGATTTACTTACGTCTCTCCCACCTTCAAAGATGTTGAAATCCTAACTTCTGTGTTTGTGATTGTGATCTCCTGTGGGTATATGATGTTTCTTGGAGATATTAGTTAAGGCATACCGGAATGGGATGGGTCTTAGTCCTAATGCTTTTTGAGCAGTGTCTTGTAGGTATGGGAAGCCATACACTCAAGAGGAAGACCACGTGTGAGGCTCTGTCTACAAACCAAGGGATGCCAAGAAACCCCTGGGATTTCCAGGAAGAAACTTCCCTTACAGCCCAACACACACAGAGAGAGCATAGACCTTTCAGTATCATGAGTTCAGATTTCCAGCGTCTACAACTGCGATTAAAGACATTTCTGTTCATCAAAGCCACCCATTGTATGGTATTTTATTAGTACAAGTAAACACAGAAACTAGGATACATTTCACATGGGCTTGCAAGAGAAATCTCTTAATCTGCTGTTGGATCTGGTTTGATAGTAAAATCCT
Source organism: Echinops telfairi (assembly GCF_000313985.2). Taxonomy (NCBI): domain Eukaryota; kingdom Metazoa; phylum Chordata; class Mammalia; order Afrosoricida; family Tenrecidae; genus Echinops; species Echinops telfairi. The sequence continues at coordinate 3,707,565 of NW_022111325.1, forward strand.
TTTGTGGAGGCTTTTTGCATCTGCATTTAAAAAGAATTTGGTGGGTAATTTTTTTTCCTGTGGTATCTTTCTCTGGCATCGGTGTAATATTGGCCTCATAAAATTTGTTAGCAAGTGTTCCTCTTTATTTATTTGTTTTTTGGAAAAGATCTAGAAGGATTAGTGCTCATTATTTTTAAGTGTTTGGTAGAATTCACCAGGTAAGCCATCTGATCCTGAACTTTTCTTCATTAGGAGGTTGTTTATTATTGACTCAAACTCCTCCCTTGTGATACTCTTCATGCTGTCTCATCCATTTCCACTCAGAGCGACTTGAAGCACGACAGAAGGAAACGCTGCCCGGTCCTGCACTATGCTCACGATTGTTCTATTTGAGCCATTGTTGCAGCCACGCTGTCAGCCCATCTTTTTTCTTAAATCATTTTATTGGGGGCTCCTACAATGCTTCTCACAATCCATCCATCCATCCATCCATTGTGTCAAGCACATTTGCACATTTGTTGCCATCATCATTCTCAAAACATTTGCTTTCTACTAGAGCCCTTGGTATCAGCTCCTCATTTTCCCCCCTCCCTCCCTACTCCCCCCTCCCTCATGAACCCTTGAAATTTATGAATTATTATTATTTTGTCATATCTTACACTGCCCGACGTCTTTCTTCACCTACTTTTCTGTTGTCCGTCCCCCAGAGAGGAGGTTATATGTAGATCCTTGTAATTGGTTCCGCCTTTCTCCCCCACTTTCACTCCACCCTCCCGGTATGGCCACTCTTACCATTGATCCTGAAGGGATCATCTGTCTTGTATTCCCTGTGTTTCCAGTTCCTATCTGTACCAGTGTACATCCTCTGGTCTAGCCAGATTTGTCAGGTAGAATTTGGATCATGATAATGGGGGGAAGGGTGGAGGAAGTATTTAAGAACTAGAGGAAAGTTGTATGTTTCATCGGTGCTATACTGCACCCTGACTGGCTTGTCTGCTCCCCGCGACCCTTCTGTAAGGGTTGTCCAGTTGCCTACAGATGTATTTTGGGTCCCATTCTGTACTCCCTCTCATTCACAGTGATATGATTTTTTGTTCTTTGATGCCTGATACCTGATCCCTTCCACACCTCGTGATCACACAGGCTGGTGTGCTTCTTCCATGTGGGCTTTGTTGCACCTGAGCTAGATGGCCTCTTGTTTACCTTCAAGCTTTTAAGACCCCAGATGCTATATTTTTTGAAAGTCGGGCACCATCAACTTTCTTCACCACATTTGCTTATGCACCCGCTTTGTCCTCAGCGGTTGTGTCGGGAAGGTGAGCATCATGGAATGCCAGTTTAATAGAACAAAGTGTTCTTGTCAGCCCATCTTATTGAGGGTCTTCCTCTTTTTCCCTGATCCTCTACTTTACCAAGCCTAATGTCTTTGTCCAGTGACTGGCCTCTCCTAATATGATGTCCAAACTTCCAAGGAGCATTCTGGCTGTACTTCTTCCAAGATAGATCTGGTTGTTCTCTGGCAGTCCATGATTCTTTCAATATTCTTTACCAACCACATAACTTATAGGTATCAGTTCATCTTCAGGCTTCCTTATTTATTTGTTTTCGCTTGCATATGAGAAGATTGAAAATACTGTGGCTTGGCTCAGGTGTAGCTTAGTCCTCAACATGATAGCTTTGCTCTTTAACATCTTTAAAGAGGTCTTTTCCAGGAGATTTGTCTAATGCAATACATTGTTTGAATTCTTGACTGCTGTGTGCATGAGCGTTAGTTTTGTGTATTGGTCCAGTTGTGGGGATTTTTGTCTTCCTTACATTGAGTTATAATTCATACAGAAGTCTGTAGTCTTTGATATTTATTAGCAAATGCCTCAAATTCGCTTTGCTTTCAGCAAGGTTGTGTTGCCTGCCCATCGCAGGTCTTCTTTGTTTAGTCCAGTTTCTCCGATTATTTGCTCAACCTGCAGATTGAATAAATATGGTAAAAGCCTGCATCCCTGACATATACATTCCCTGATTTTAAGCCAGGCAGTATCACCTTACTCTGTTCAAACAACTGCCTCCTTATCTAGGCACAGGTTTTCCATGCGCACATTTAAGTGTTCTGGAATTCCCATTCTCCTCAGCGCTATGCACAGTGGAATGTGTTTTTTGCACAGCCAGTGAAACACAAGTAAACATCTTTCTGGTATTCTCTGCTTTCAGTCAAGACCCCTCAGCCTACCACCTCTTCTGAATCCGACACGGATTTCTGGCAGCTCTCTGATGTATTCACTACTACAACCGTTTTTGAGTTGTCTTCAGCAAAACCTTACTTGCATGTGATATTAGATTATGTTGTTCAATAATTTCCGCATTCTCTTTGGAATGGACACGAATACAGGCATCTTTCAGGTGGTTGGCCAGGGAGCTCTCTTCCAAATTTCTTAGCATACACTAGTGAGTGATTCTAGTGCTGCATCGTGTTTTTGAAAATTTTACATTGGTGTCCCATCAAATTTTGCAGTCTTATTTTTTCAGTGATCTCTTCAGTGCAGCTTTGACTTCTTCCTTCAGTACCATTGGTTCTTGATCACATGCTACCTTTTAAAATGGTTGAAAGTCGACTGATTCGTTCTGATACAGTATTCTGTGTACTTCCATTTTCTTCTTATGCCTTTGCATCATTTAATCTTGGTGACTGACTTTCACTCGGCATAATTGTCCTCCGGGCTTATCCCTATCATGAGGCATCTCACAGGTTCGTGGGCTTCTTTAACACGGCACAGTGCTCTGTGTGTGTCTGCACCACCACTGACGTAGCCATTCTTCCACTCACCGGTACAGAGGTTGTCTTCATCGTTTTGCTATTGAGTATAAGAACCTTAACAGAAGTGCAGCTCCATTTCTCCCTTCCCAGCTCTCGGGCTATTTTTCCCCCAGGCTATTGTTAACATGAGTTTTACTGTCACATGTGTTGTAAACCTCACAAGATGTTGTTGTTATTTTCTTAAAGCTCCTGTAAAAATGACAATGTAGGAAACCTTATGAGATCATTGTCTTTTGATGAAATTGAAACGATGTACAAATGCGCTTTACACAATTGATGTGTGTATGGATTGGGATAACATTTGTATGAGCCCCTAATAAAATGTTAAAATAAAAAAAGAAAAGAAAGAAAAGAAGTCTTTATATTTACTTACATAGGGAAGTAGAGTGTCAAGGGCTCTTCATTTAAAAAACGCAGGTTTTCATTTGATATTCTTTTCTTTCTCCTCAAGTGTCTTTCTTTAGCATCATGGTTCTTTGCTGGTGATTAATTCTTTTAGTTTTTGTATGTCTAAAAAAACTAATTCACTTTTGATAGATTTTTCTTTTTTTTTTGCAGAGGAAAGCGTTTTAGGCTGACATAGTTTTCCCCTCTCTTTTTCTTTGTGTACAGGAGGTCCCTGAGTTACAAACCAGATCTGTTACTAAGTCTGTCTTTAAGCTAAATTTGTGGGTAAGTCAAAACAGATACACAGACTTCTTATTTAGTGTCAGCCCCATGCTTGTCTTCATACTGTAAATCAGACTTATCTACGTTACATATTTATTCTGGCAAATAGCATCCTACTCAATATTTTTCCAGTATGTTTAACATTGACCTTGGCATGAACTGCTCCACTTTGTGTTTTAATACTGTATCAATTTGCCTCACTTTGACACAATTGAGCCACGCCGTACTCACAACAGATTCTTCATCACAATCACCTTCAATGGTTACACCTGCAGCCTTTAATGAATTATCAAAAAGGATGTGAGTCTTTTGGCTAGTGGGCATATTACAATGATTTGATAGTCTAACCGAATTATCAATAGCCTTTTCCTTGCATCAGAGAAGAGCCTTTTTCATGCTCTATGATTCTCACTTCATCCTTTAAAATCGTTTCTATCATTGACCAACGGTTGCCTCATGTTTTTCAGATGATCTGTGGCCGGCACTTCTTCCTAATCGCTTTATTATTTCCACTTTGTAGCCAGTCGTGATTTTCCCTTCTCTCTGATGCATCACCAGCGTTTGCATCACATTTCTGCTTTGAAGGCATGATTACAAAGGTAAACATGGGGAACAGGTAAGCCAAGTATGATGTTACGCACTGAGCCCAGTGTTAACGGCCAGGGATCCTTTTAAAAAGATGCACAGGTTTCTTCTTCCTAAAATCAACAAGCTGCTGAAGCTGCACAATGTTTTCCTGAGCATCGAAAAGTAGTGTGTGGATTTATTACTACAAACCATTGTATTTGACTCAGATGTTGCTGAGTTGCTCCACTAAAGAGAGAGAGAGAGAGAGAGAGAGAAGCTAGATTTGGCCCACAGACCAGTTTGATGATCCCAGTTCTAAAATACAGACCCTCCAGGTCTTCTAAGCAAGATTTGAACCATGAGCTAGAGCTCTAAGTATTGGAGGAACCAAATAAAGTTCTACTACTAGTGCTACCACCACCACCACCACCACCACCACTACTACCACCACTACTACTACTATCACTCGTAAAAAAAGCTGCTCCACTGTCGTCTAACCTTCACTGTGACGGTGAGCTATCTGCGGTCACCTTCACTCCTCTGAGAGCACACTTGCCCACCCACTTCCCAGGCTTCTTTCAGGACTGCTGTGCCCCTTGTTTCAACCCATTGGAGATCTTCTAGGATTGGTTGGCTATCTATTTAATCAAATTTAGAAATGTTGTGTTACTTATTTCTTCTGGTTTATTTTGTTCTCTTCTCCTGTTTTTCCCTCACATTCAGAGACGACTTTCTGCAGGTTATTAGGCCGCTTGAACTTGTCCTATCGCCAGCTCACTGATGCTCTGTTTCAGTAGTTCCCAGCCTTCCTGATGCCACGACCCTTGCATACAGGTCCTCATACTGTGGTGAGCCCCAACCATAAAATTATTTTCTTGCTACTCATCACTGTCATTTTGCTACTGTTATGAATCAGGGACTCCTGTGAAAGGGTCATTTGACCCCCCAGGTTGGGAACTGCTGCTCTGTTTTTTATTTCAGTCTGTTTTCTTGTGTTTCATTTGAGATGTTTGTACTACTATTCTTCAAATCCATTAGTTTTCCATCTGTTATATATAATTTGTCATATCTAGCGTATTTCTCGTCTCGGATCCCAGACATATTTCAGCTACTCAGTGCTGCCATAACAGAAATCCCCCAGGTGGGTGGCTCTGAGACACAGACAGCGATGCCCTGAAGTCTCAGTGTCCAAGGCAAGGGCACAGCTGGGTCAGCCCCTGTGAGCCTCTCTCCTACCTCTGGGGTTCCCAGCAGGCCTTGGAGTTCCTGGGCTTGTCCATCATCTTCGCACACTGGCCATCCTTGGTGTCTGTTACCACCTAAAACCACGAGTCGAGTCCCTGCTACTCCACCTTGACCCCAAGTAGCCATTCTGCCATATTCTTTATTTTTAAACAGTACATTCCTTGTATCCTACTAATACTTAAACTACAACTTTTCCCCATTGCCTAGGTTACATTTCTTGGGAAGTCTTGAATTGATTAAAATCTTGAATCTCCAGGATTCAAGATACTGATCTTAAAGAGAGTCGGTTAATCTGTTATGCCTATATTCATATATTTGAAAAGGGCATATTCAACCTTCCCCAGAGGGTCAGTGTGAAGATTAAGTGGGTTAATATGTATAAAGTACTTTTACATTGCCTATAAAGCAGGCGATTATGAGTTCAAGCCTTGTGCAATCAGATGCATCTGTCTAATGTGAGGAAAACGATAATAAATTAGGTAGGTGACACGAATGGTACCGTGCAGAAAGGCTGAAGATTGGGCTAATGAATTCGGTGGAAGAAGGATGGAACAATGAACATATTTGAAATGTACAGCTTCTCTAACACGAAGGTCAAGTTAAAATAAGATGCCACTTATCAATATCCAATTGGCGAAGCATTGAGAAAAAAAAGACTTCATCTAGTGCGAGCAAAAAGAGTGCCATGAAATAGAAACTCTCACTGAGTGACCGAAGTGAAAACTGATTTTTCATTTGTGGGGCACGATTAGGCAATATGAATAAAAAGTCTTAAAATAAACATGATCTTTTGAACCAATAATGTCTCAAGGATGTTTATTGCAACGACATTAAGTTGTACTATTTTTAAAAATATTTAAAACTAATTTTAAGATAGGACATCAGGGAGCCAACCAGAGAAAAAATGGGGTAAATACTGAGTTTAGTATACTCGACATTTTCCCTAGATACCCTGACTACTACTTCTTCACGCACTTGAGCGAGTTTCACTGTAGGCTTTTCAGAAAGATGTGCACACAGAGCGAACTTTCCCACCTGCAAGTTCAGAGGGAAGTTACAAGGTGCTGCAGAGCTAGCAGCTCTTGGCTGGCAGGCTGGACACCCTGCTTGGTGGTTCCTGAAAAGTGTGGCTGCTGCAGGGAGAGTCCAGCGCGGCTGCCAGCCTCGTCTGACGCCTCAGTGCTCGCCGCTGGAGAGCACACAGCAGTCAGACTAGAGAGATGCGCCATTTGGGGCCAGGGCATGGTGCCCCAACAGACCGGACTGGAAAACACTCCTAAAGGCCAACAAATGAT
>NW_022111325.1:3715080-3722370 GCF_000313985.2 Echinops telfairi
TGGAGATCCCTTGCAGAGGGGTCTCGGGGAGGAGACGAGCCAGTCAGGGTGCGATGTAGCAACGATGAAAAATACAACTTTCCTCTAGTTCCTAAATGCTCCCCCCCCCCACCCATTCTGGCAGGGAGAGAGGCTTGGCTTTTTTCTGAAAAGTGGGTTAGCTTATGGATTGAAGAGTGGAGGCGTAGTGAGACAGGTTGGAGGGTTGGGCTGTACTGTGTTGTCGTCATCGCTGCTGCCTCGATCCCAACTCATGGTGACCGCAGGTGTGGAGAGCAGAACTGCCCCAAAGAGTTTTCAAGGTTGTGACCTTCTGGAATCAGATTGCCAGGCACCTCTGGATGGTTTGAGCCATCAACCTTTTGGTTAGTCATCCCATTGGGGTCGAGTTGATTCCGACTCAGTAATTCCGCAAAACAGAGTAAAAATTGTGCCATAGGGTTTCCACGGCTGTAATCTGTACAGGCACAGACTGCATGCGTGGGCATGTGGTTCATTAACAGTTGAGTGCTTAGTCACTGTGCAATCAGGGGTTCTTGAGGCCAAACAAGGGGAGGGGTCCTAACATAAATGTGTGTGGAGGAGTAACGAGAATGGAAGGGAAAAAATGAAATGGAATGGGCTAGAATAAAACGGGCACTGGATGAAAGGGGATGCAGGGATCGATCTCGAGTCTTGAGGTTCATAGATAGGACAGTGGGAAGCCCTGGGTCGACTCTTCCTTAGCTGTAGATCTTCCTGGTGTTGGTGATAGAAACACAAAAGGCTCTGCCAGGAGCAGGTATCTGAACAGAGCAGAACGAGTGAGGGACAGTGAGACTCTGGGTTGACGGACAGGTAAAATAGAGCCTCCTATTTGCCTAATTAGACACGCAGACCAAGCTAATTAGACTAGATTAACACGCACACAGTGAGGATCCTGAACACAGGCCACAGTGCAGAGGCTAAGCCTGGACATTGCTAGCCAAAGTGGGTGATGCTGCCCCCTGTGGGGCGCTGGGCTGTAAAAGCAGATCAACACTTGATCCTGGAGTCTAAGCTCTAGGATCCACATTTGTTCATTGCCAGGGGCCTGCTGAGTAATTCTTTTTTTTTTTCTGAAAAGGGGGTGAAAGGCAAATGAAGGTGAGAATCGATGGTCTCAGGACTGGAGGCCAGCCCCAGTCAGGGGCAGAGCTGAGGAGTGCAGCCCAGTGGACACATAGTCACAGGGAGTGCCAGACTGAAGGATCAGAGGAGCCTTTAGGTCAGTGGTTCTCAACCTTCCTCATGTGGTGGTGACCCCCCCATACCATACAATTGTTTTCGTCGCTGCTTCATCACTGTCATTTTGCTACTGTGATGAATCGGGCGACCCCTGTGAAAGAGTCGCTTGACTCCCAAAGGGGTCACGACCCACAGGTTGAGAACCACTGGTCTAGATCGTCATCTTCTTAGACAGGTGCTCATAGACTTCAGAGCTGTGATGTTGCTCTGAGATCACTTGATTTAATCCTCTTTTATCCCGAAGAGAACATCGGAGCGCAAAGAGGTGATCCTGACTCTTCCGTCCTCTAGTGCAGCACCCCACCAGGCTCCAGACCCTTATAGCGGACTGCTTACGAGATTTGCTCATGGACGTATACCAGCTCCTCAGACTCAGCCTTTCCCGGGCCGCCCCAACCCGCCCCGCCGGCTCCTCCTTTATCCGCTGGGCTGGCACATGGCACCACGGCGTGTCCAGTTGTTCAGTCTAAACACGGAGACCCTTTCTCACCCTCACCAATTCCTATCTTCTCTAAAAAGCCCACAGCGGCTACTGTCTAATGCGAACTTAACACGCGCCAGATACTTTAAATAGATTGATTTTTCATTTGGTGATTCAGACCATTTGATATTATGCCTAAAATATTTTTGTTTTATTTTTTTCTAGTAATGTTTAAGTATACAAGTAAGGTTTATAGTATTTGGAAAGCTACCAACACCAGGAGCTGGCCTTTGTCAATATTTTGATGTATTTTCTATTTTTTTGAAGATCATTTTATTGGGGGCTCATACAACTCTTATCATAATCCATTCATCCATCCAGCCATTGTGTCACGCACATCTGTACATTTGTTGCCATCATCATTCTCAAACTGTTTTCTTTCTACTTGAGCCTTTGGTATCAGCGCCTCATTTTTCTCCTCCCTCCCACACCCGATATATTTTCTCCTAGCTAATGTGCCTCTTGAATCCACCCACTCTCTCCAATCCCTTTTTGTTTCTTGCTCAGACTCCCAAGCAAGTCACGAGACCTCCTTCCAGAACCATCCTCCATATTCTTGAGCCAAAGGTAAAACTGGTCATCTGACCTCATCCTGCCCCCAACGTCAATGGTTTCCAGCAGCTTTCTCTCTATTAGCTGTCCATCTTCTTGCTCAGAGCCTTGATGTTCCTTGCTCATGCTACTGTGCTCAGACAGCTTGTTCCTAGCAGACTCCTTTCTGCTTCTCACACCAACAATTCCTGTAAAATCTTGCCTCTCCCCAAACACATTGTGGTGCCATGAATTCCTTGGTGTGGCTTTTCTAGCTATGGTCTTGTGAGTCTTACAGTATGATTGGATGGGAATATACAAAGTAGGTGCTTGAGGCACACAAAGGAGATTGAACAGAGTGCTAACAATGCAGATACAATAAACGGCCCCCTTGCTAAGGTGATACTAGGCATAGAAGGTGCATGCAACTCTTGTAAGGGATTAGTCAGGCTTAACGGGAGCCAATCTCAGAGGCAGAGGGGAATCTCACTACCATCCAGAAGAGCCAGAAACCAGGAGTGTGCTTCCTTTGGACCAAGGGCCTTCACAGAAAACCTCCTAGACCCAGGAGAAGAGTGAGCTGTAACACTGGAGATGGCATGAAGTGGAGAGAAGTGGTGGCAAGCATGGCAGAGCCCAGAAGCAGAAAACCAGGAGGCTGGTGCCAGATGGCCTAGCGGGGATCGTAGCCCATGGGGCAGCTACAGTGGGTTCGCTGACACACAGAGGGAACCAGCTGAGTGGCTTTGGGCAGGGTGGAGGCCTCTGAAGACTCCCTGGGTGAGCTACAGCGTTTGTAACACCTGCTCTGGCCTGAGGCAGGGTAGAGGCCAATCGCTAGCAGGGGCCAGAAGTAGGCCCAAGAACAGGTTAAGGATGAGAACCCAAGCTGAGAGCCACGGCCTGGTGGCAGTTGTTGAGAAGAAGTGATCTCAATCAAGGGCTTGTACCCCGAGTTGCTCCTGTTATTCTCAAGTTGATGCTGATCCAGAATTGTAAGCCGTTTCTTCCTTATTAGGGAAGAAGCCTTCCGTCTCGTAATCATTAGCCCGTGTAATGATGAGGACAGCCTGTGAGTTCCCGGGGACTATTGCAGCGGACCATTCGGCCAGCAGAGAAGGGGGAGGTTATCGTGGGAAGGACGACTGGTGTCAGATTTGGTAAAAAGGGCTGGAGGGCGGTATGCCTGCCCTCCACCTCATAGGTATCAGATTTGGGCTGATGTTAATTTTAACCGTACTTTGTAGTCTTACACACACACACACACACACACACACACACACACACACACACACGGTTTGCTCCTCAGATTTATCCTGCTCCTTTGATAGGTAGAACACATGTTATTCTATCTAGATTTTCATCAGCTCCCTCTCTTCACTTGACTTGTTTCGTTTTAATTTATTTTGTTTTTTCTTCACTTGACTTGTTACTAAGCTCAGGAATCCCTGCTTCGAACAAGCCATCTGATTCCCTAGTCTCTAGTGGATTCATCCACTTCAGAACGAGGCCCCTTGCTTGATGACTTCCAATGTGCTGTTCATGCTGTCGTGCACTCACTTCTTACGCTAACTCTGTGGCAGGTGTCATTACAACCACAGACTACAGACGGGGAGACTGAGGCGCAAAGAGGGAAAGTCCTCTGGCCACAGCTAGGAGGCTGGCGCGAGCTTCCCCTTGAATGTGCTCTCTGCCCTCCCGTTGCCTCACAGTCCAGACCTGGTGCTTGCACTCAGTCTTCAAATGCACCGAGTCGTCGTCTTTATCCTGGAAATATGAAGTGGCTCACAAAACAGACTTGAGTTGGGGCATGGCTTGTTTTGTTTCTATTTTGGAACCTAAACGACATGTATATTGTTTTATACTGAGGTAATTTAACCCTCAACAAGAAAAAAAGCAAGTCATCCAATTTAAAAAATGACAGAGGATGTGAACTTCACATCCAGGCAGCTGATAAATATGTGAAGACGTGCGCGTGATCGTTAGCCATCTGTTGTGCTCGGTGCAGTTTCCATCATTAGTGATTTTATGTACAATCAAAGGAAACAGTGCCTGGTCCTGTCAGCCTCACAAGTTTGGTGAGGGGTGAGCCCATTTTTGCCGTCACTTGGTCAACCCATCGCGTTGAAGATCTTCTTCTTTTTAATGATTAGAGACATGAAAATCAAAATAATAAGGAGCTATCAGATTTTCTCCACGCAAAAAACGAAAAATAGGATAATATGTCTCTATATTTACAATGATATTCACTTGCTGATAGTATTCTGCACTTGGTTTCATGAACACATGTTATCGGTTGGCAAAAAGTAATCCTAGAATTGTGCTGGAAGACTTAGCCAGAGCTTTCAAGGCATCCGAATTGACAAAGAAGAAGTAAAACTTGATTCTGATGTGATCTCATACACAGAAAATCCCAAAGACTCAGCAAGAAGATGATAGTAACCAACCGAAAGATTCAGCAAAGTGGCAGGGTACAAGATCGACATACAAAAATCAACTGGATTCCTTTACATTAACAAAAAGAACTCTGAAAAGGAAAGCAGGTCAACAATATTTACGAGAGCCACCAAAAAAAAAAAGATGAAATACTTAGAAATAAATATAACCAGAGATATAAAAGTCCTATACAAACAAAACAAACAAGCAAAAAAAAAAAAAAACTATTACAAGAAACCTACATCAATAGAAGACAATACTGTGTTCATAGATAGGAAGACTTGTCACTTGTAAAACTGTCAACACGACTCAAATCTGTCTACAGATATAATGCAATCCTGATCCAAATTCCAGTATCATTCCTTAAAGGGATAGAAAGACAAGTCACCAGCTCAATACAGAACGAGAGGCAAACTCATACTAAAGGAGAGCAAAGCTGAAGGTCTCCACTCCTAATTGCAAAGCCTACTTACAGTCCAGCACTGAAAACAGCCCGGCACCGGTCCAATGAGAGGACCCAGAAAGACAGGACAGGACTGGGCACCCAGAGGTAAATCTGCCCGCTGATGGAGAGCTGATCTTTGACAAAGGGCTGAAATGGGTTAAATAGGAGAAAACATGGTCTCTTTAACAAGCAGTGCTGGCAGAACAAAACTAATTGCGCACTGAGGAGGTGGGCAAAGGACCTGAGCAGAAGTTTCACAAAGGCAGAAATCTGAATGGCCAATAAGCATATGAGAAAATGTTCCCGATCATCAGCCATGCAATAACACTTAACACCCTCAAAGTCCAATTCAAAAAAATCAGAAAGCAACAAGTGTTAGAGGGGCTGTGGGGAGGTAGGAACTCTCCTCCACTGCTGGTGGACCTGTAGGTATGTACAGACACTATAGAAATCGATTTGGCGATATCTAAAACAGATGGAAATTGAGCTACCATATGACCCAGCAATCCCCCTACTGGACATATACCCAGAAGAGGCAAGAAACTAATCACAGCCAGACATCTGTGCTCCAATATTCATCGCGGCACAGTTCACAATTGCAAGTTAGAAACAAACCAAATTTCCATTTACAGACAGATGGATTAAAAAACTGTGGTACATACATACAATGGAGTACTACGCATCCCTAAAAAGCAGTGATGAATGTATGAAGCACATAACCGCATGGGAAGAACTGGAGGAAATTATACTAAGCGAAGTAACCCAAGCACAAAAGGGGAAAAACTACTTTATACAAATATTTCTGGGGTGAGGTCCAGGTAGTATGGCAGGGGCCAGACCAAATCCAGGGATACATATGGTAGTCAAATAAAAAGGAGGGGGAAAAAAAAGAAATGGGTAGCAGGGTAACAGGGCACTAACCTACCCAAGGGGAGGGTATTGTTTATATCTCCACAGGGAAAGAGGGACCAGACTTCAACCCGGTGCTCCAAGATGTGAATGCAACATACTGGCATGAAGCAGGGAACCAGTAGAGAGGTCTGACGTACTGGCCCCAATTCCAACTACGTGGACAGCCACCCCTCCCCCCAGAATGATTTACTTCAGAGGACAACACTGAAGCTACAGCTCAGGGAGTGGGACATGTCTGATCATAGCACACGGGAGCAAATGAAGGGGGAGGAAGAGAGAGTGGAGGACATCCTGGCCCACCAAGCCTTGAGGACGATATCCCTGCTCAGAGCAGCCAAAGCACAGAGAAAACCATATGGCCAGCCCCACTATGAGACACGGCATCCCTCACTGACCCATAGCCCTACAGGGGACAACACTGGAGACACAGCGTGGAAATTGCGCCCAATCTGACCCCACCACACTGAGGCAAAACACTAATGGGCGTGCAACAGAACAGCAAGGGGAGCAGAGCAAGGAAGTCCCGAGGGAGTACCAAAAATAGACTTTGGGGCCAGGGTGTGGCACCGCATCAGACTCAACCGGAAAACACTCCTGAAGTTCAACAAACACCTTGAACTATTTACAGGCTTTTCTGTTGTGTTTCTTTTTAATCATCATTTGTTGTTGTTTTGTTGCTTTGTCTTGTTTTGTGCATATTATTATCTCTGCAGTTCTAGATAAGATAGGCTGGATAAAAAATCTGGAGGATATGACAAAATACCAATTTATAAACTTTCAAGGGCTCATGAGGGAGGGGGGAGTGGGGAGGGAGGGGAAAAATGAGGACCTAATGTCGGTGGTTTAAGTGGAGAAATAATGTTTTGAGAATGATGTATAAATGCACTTTACACAATTGATGTGTGTATGGATTGCGATAACAGTTGTATGAGCCCCTAATAAAATGTTTTAAAAAAATAAAATAAATTTAAATACATAGAAAAAAAATCTGGAGGAGAAAACAATGAGACCAACGGTTCCAGGGGGACATGGGAGAGGGGGAGGTGGGGGAAAGGAAGTGATGTTAACAAATCCAGGGACAAGGAACAACAACTGATCCAAAATCAGTGGCGAGGAGGGTGTAAGAGGCCTGGTAGGGCTTGATTAAGGGCAACGTAACCGAGAGGAATTACTGAAACCCAAATGAAGGCTGAGCATGATAGTGGGACAAGAGGAAAGT
>NW_022111325.1:3723345-3730447 GCF_000313985.2 Echinops telfairi
TTTAAATGGAGAGAAAATGTTTTGAGAAACAATGTACAAATGCGCTTTACACAATTGATGTGTGTATGGATTGGGATAACAGGTGTATGAGCCTAATAAAATGTTAAAAAAAAAAAAGACAGGCTTACTGATTAGACAGAGAATGGTGGGACTCTGGTCCTTTGTCATTCTTTAGGATTGGAACTAGACTCGCTCAATGGGCCCAGTTTTCAGCCAGCAACAGCCAGGTCTAGTTGGGGAACAATAACATTATGGAGGTACCGACACCTTGGGAGGATCAACCGTTTGAGATCAAGAGGACAGCATTGCATCAAGGACCACGTTCAGGAGGAGGAATGGAAACCAGAAGCACAGGAGGAGGTGGGCTGGGTGCTATTGCATTGTGGGAATGGCAACGAATGAAACAAATCATGTTTGCATGGTTGGATCTGTTCTGTAGCCTTCACCCCATCTACAAAAAGTTTAAAGAAACGGAAGTCACTATTGAATTGGATTTATAAATACATTTTAACAAAATGTTTCCTGACTGCCCTCACTGAATCAACTCCAACTTATAGAGACGCAAAGACAAAATGTTGAAGTCCTTTGGTTTTAATGTTTCTAACCACCCCTTTTGGCATCTTCTATGTAATTATGGCTTATGATTACAGATACTAAGTGCCCTAGGAAAGGGCAGTTGGAAACATTAAGACCAAATGATTATCTCAACCTTTTGTCTTTGAGTCTCCATAAGTTGGACTTGATTCGAGAGCAACTGGTCTGGAAGAGGACACCAGTGAGGACACAGCCCTGGGGGGGTAGTGGTTACGGTTGCTTCTAGCTACCAGGTCAGCAGTTCGAAACCACCAGCTCCTCTGCGGGAGAAAGACAAGGCTTTCTACGTCCATAAGCAGTTACAGTCTTGGAAACCCACAGGGGCAGTTCTGTCCTGTCCTCGTGGGTCGCTGAGTCAGAAATGACTTAATGGTGGTGAGTGAGAAGTACCACTTGGCCCTCAAGATTTCAGACATGGTAAAAACAAACAAACAAACAAACAAAAATTTTTTAAAAAAGTAAAAGAAGCAAACAAAATTTCATTTCTCAAAGCAAAAAAAAAATAAAATTCAGACGTGAATTGTAAAAGAAAGACATTTTTTTAGAGTTTCAGGCTTACAGAAAAATGGTGCGGAAAGTGCAGAGAGCTTCCACGTACTCCTCCTCCTTGTGTATAGCTTCTTCTATTAACAGTTTGAATTCCTGGGAATGCGGAACCATCACATGCAATATGGTGAAGCAATATTGATTTACCCAAAGCAGTGTGTCTTTGGATCTCTTGACTGCTGCTTCCATGAGCAATGATTATGGATTCAAGCAAGATAAGATCGTTAACAACTTCAATCTTTTCTCGGTTTATTATGATTTATCTATTGGTCCAGTGTGGAGAATTTTGGTCTATTTTGCACTGAGATGTAATTCATAGTGACGGCCGCAAGCCCGGCTCTTCATCAGCCAGCAAGGTTGTCTCATCTGCATATCGCAGGTTTGTGCATAAGGCTTTCTCCAACCGTGATACCACCTCCTTCTTCATATAATCCAGCTACTCCATTACTTGCTTTGCATACAGATAGAATAAGTATGGCTAGAAGATACAACCCTGATGCACATCTTCCTTGATTTTAAACCATGTAATATTCCCCCTGTTGTTTGTGCCTCCTAATCCGTGTACAAGTTCAAGTTCAGCATGATCACAATGAAGTGTTGTGGAAATCCCATTCTTCGCAAGGCTATCCATAGTTTAGTATGATCCACACAGTTGGAAGCCTTGGCAGAGTCAGCAAAACACAAATAAGCATTTTCCTACTGTTCTTCGCTTTCAGCCACCACCCACCTGGCATCAGCAGTGACAGTTCTTGTTCCATGGGCTGGGCTACCATGGCCCCTTCTGTGAGCGCCTCTGGCTTCTGGGGAGGAGTAGTGAGGCGGCAGCAGAGACGGAACCAACAGATTGGCGGCAGCACAGCAGGTTAATTAAACGACCAAGTCGGGTTACGCAGAGGACAGACACCCTTGCGGGACTCCACTACCGAATGGGCCAGAGAGCGCGACCCCGCCCCGAGCTGGCAGGCCTTTTTCTGTCTGGCGGGCCTGAGGTTTTCCCCCAAAAGGCGGCTGTCCTTGAATGGCTGGGCTCAAGCAGCGGTCCCTGGTGGACTGGGATTCAGCAGCGGCTTCTGATTGGCTAGGACTCGAGCTGGCAGGCCGAAAGCGCTTTCCTCTCACCTCTGAATGGAACCCGACGCTCGGGCAGCTCTCCGTGAAGGTGCTGTTGGAGGATTTTCAGCAACTATATTCAAAACCCTTACGGTGGGTAGGTGTTGACAAATGCTTACATGTCACGTGTCCACCACTATACTGTCTTAGAAAATAGTTCTGACCCCAAAAGGCTGTGCGTCAGCTTTGGCGACGCTTGCCTAAAGCCTCGTTAGGAGACAAGCGTGCATAAATGAATATGTGGGTAAGTAAAAAAGTATTGCTACTGCGGTTCTACTAGCTCATACAGGCACTATGTTATTCCAATCAAAACCCATCTCGGCAATTCATAGGAATCTTGTTACTGCAGAAGGCTAGGCGTTGGGCTGTTAACAGCGAGGTCGGCGGTTGGCATTCACCTGTCAGATGTGGGTTTCGGCTCCCAAACACGTGCACAGCCTTGGGGAACCCACAGGGGCGGTTCGACTGTGTCCTATAGGGTTGCCCTGAGTTGGAAAAGACTTGATGGCAGTGGGCTTGGGTGGAGTCTGTGATCCGCGGTTGGCTCCTGACAAGTTTGGTCAGTAATACACTTGTGTGAGTCTCATTTAAGGAGCCCTAGTCGCCAAGTGGGTTATGGGTTGGGCTGCTAGAAACAAGGCTGGGGGTTCAACCCCATCGACTGCTCTGAGGGAGAAAGACGAAGCTGTCCGCTCCGGTAAAGATTTACAGCCTTGGAAAGCCTCACTCGGAAACCTTAGACAGAAG
Organism: Echinops telfairi; assembly: GCF_000313985.2. Classification (NCBI taxonomy): domain Eukaryota; kingdom Metazoa; phylum Chordata; class Mammalia; order Afrosoricida; family Tenrecidae; genus Echinops; species Echinops telfairi. Next base: position 3,726,343 of record NW_022111325.1, read on the forward strand.
AGACTCAATGGTGGTTGAGTGTTTGGTGGTAAGGGAAAGATTGGTGGTTCAAACTCATCCAGCAGATTACAGCCCAGAAAACACAACAGAGGAAGGAATACTCGCTAACACGTGAGTTGTCACAAGTCCTGAGGGACTGGACCGCCCACAGCAAAAGACCCCAACCAAGGGCAACTTTCACCAAAGAAGTTCAATGCGTTCGTTGCGGGAAAGAGTAGCCTTTTCGATAAATGACATGGGAACACCAGCATCTCCCCATGCAAAGGAATGCAGCGGCACACCCACTCACCACCTCTGAAGAGATCGATGACGTCAACGTGAGAGCTGAAACCCCAGACTCTTCGAGCAACAACCCCAAACCTTGAGATCTAGTTGTGACAATGAATTCTCAGGTGCCACAGCAAAGGCATGAGCAACAAAAGGCCAAGGAGCTGCAGTGGACTTCATCAGAATGCAGCACTTTCGTGCATCCAAGCACTGTGTCAAGGAAGTGGAGCAGCGATCTACAGAAGGAAAGAACGTGTCTGGGAGCCATGGATCTGCTCAGGCCTGCATTGTCTGGGAGAGGGTACGTGGTCAAATGAGTTTTTCTGATGTGGCCTCCGCTTTTGGCTCTTTGGAAAAACAGTTTGAGATCCCCCCCCACCCCCTATCCCTGGAGGAGTTTTACTTTGTCCTAGTTTTCCACCTTTGACATTAGTTTTTCCCAAGTTGATTGACAGCTGAGATTTACAGCTTTCCTAGGTCAGCTGTAAGCAACTTGGTTTTGATACGTTTTGTCTGGTCTGGGGAGCCACCTGCCCTGTGACCGGTGTGCACCTTGTAGGGATGGATCAATACACTACGAGGGAGGTGTAGTCCTGCCACTCCCACCAGGGAGTGTGGGATTGTCAGTTTATACCTTCGCTAGGATGGTTGTGTCTTGAAATTGACACAGGAATTGTGGATATGTGTCTTATACACACACACACACACACACACACACACGGGTGTTAGTAAAAAAAAAAGTCTTGCTACCAGGTTTCTAGTTCATCTAAGTATGGTTTTTTCCCCCCAAACAAACCGTGTTTAAACATGTCTCTGCCATCAGTGGATGCAGCAGACAAGTTCTCTTTCTCTCAGTAGTACACTTGTCTTAGTCTAGTTAGTCTAGTTGCTTTAAAACACACACAACCCACACACATATATTATGGGGCATGGGGCTATGGTATAATATGATGCCTGGTCAAATTGACCCACCCTGAATTTGCTCTTAGTTTAAATATGCCTTGCTTGTTCCATGGCAGGACTTTCCCTCTGGCTTGTTTTACTATTGCTGGTGTCTTTTCTTTCTGACTCTTGATTTTCTCTCTGCTTCGTTTTTCCCATCATCTCGGTTCGGTTTCCGAGCTTATGAAGCACAGAGGGAGTGGCTCCACAGAGTCAATATCTGACCCAGTCACTGATTTATCGGGAATGGGGGGAGAGGGAGGGGAATTGGGGAGCAAACAATGTATGCGGGAGGGGGGAAGGTGCACTAGAATCAATGGTGATGATGTGTACACAACTCTTTAAAAGCAACTTAACTATAGAAGTGTATGATATATGAATTCTATATCAATAAAATGATAGAATAATAATAATAGTAAGTTCCAGTCAAAACAGTGGCTTCACCCCAGACAGCAAGGCAGTGTGCCTGCCTACTTCTCATGACCACATATCACCCCCTCGTATGAACATCTTAAGAATCAAGAGAGGTGGCCTCACCACAGATGGGGTCAGTCTTTCATGTTGCGGGGAAAGGGAGAAGATCAACCAATTCCTGCCATATGGTGGCGTTCCATCACCATCCCAAGTTGACTGAGTAATTAGTGAACCTTATCAGGAACATGGATTGAGAGGCGAGAGAGACACATCTGCACCAGAGAAGGCAAGTATATTCCTGATGGTGGCCAGTAAACCCCGTGGGGCAATTCATCAATGAGAAAAACGCTTAACATGACTTATGTTAATTAACTTACATTAATATAGCTTCCCTGCAAGGGGAAAACAAGGGGCCCTGTAGTGGTTATGTGTTGGACTGCAATTCCCAAGGTCACAGTTAGAAACCACCAGTCACTCTGTGGGAGATAGACGGGGCTATCTACTCAGTAAAGAATTATCATCTTGGAAACTCACGAAGCAAGTCCTACTCTGCCCTACCGGGTCATTGAGTCGCCGTTGACTCAGTGGCAGTGAGCTTGAGTTTGGGTGCTGAGGGGAAAATCATTACAGCACAATGTCCCTCTTTGGGCTCTCGACCCAGTTTCTATCCAGCCCCTGCTGACCCCGGCAACATGCTTGTAGACAACTGGGACATTGTACTCTGTCCTTTCAGAGTGCACAACACACTTCATAGACGGCAGCAGAGGGACCTGAAATGGAAACCCCACTAAGTGAACTGGACTTGACCTTAAACTCACTTGTAGCAGATCTAAGGAATTGAAATACGATACTCCTTTGAACTTAAAACTGAAATGCTCTCATGGGGAGAGAAGCAGATGGTCGATATTCCAATGTTAGGGAATTGTTGGTTATTGAACTTTTGTTAGGTTCGGACCTATTGCTTCCAGGGACTCACGGAATGGAGACCTGGGACCAAGCTGTGTTTGCTGTTTTCATGCGCTCTCTGATTTTTGGTGACATGTGTTACAAGGGCATGGTCCTGGCTTTGTAAACAAGTGTTACTAAAAGTATTGACATGTCTCAACCCTCATGGTTTGTGTAATTAATGTCCAGTCACCTAAGTTTCAAAGCTGTACAAATTAACAACTCATGTATAGTAGTCTAGAAAGATGTCCTACACATGTGTAAATTATTTTTTTCAATGGCGTTTTTAATTCTACACCACTCACCAATGTAATGATAGCATCAATAGAATTACCCTATGGCCCATGGAGCTGATTTATGATGTACCCCAATAAAAGATGATAAAGATGTCTCTAAAGTGAACCCAGGATATATATAAACAATAGACATATGATTGAATTTTGAGCTCTCACTTGATTGTAGTCCCAATAGAAGAACAATTTATCTTTGTGACATGGCCCTGCTTGGTATTCACCCTCATGAGGAGATCACTGAAAACATGGGTGCTAGCGCAAAGTGTGGCGAAGAAACCAGATGGTGCTGGCTCTTGTAGAAACAACGCCTGGGGTCTTAAAGGCTTATCTCAAAACAAGCAGCCATCTAAGTAGGGAGTCAGTTAAGCCCACATGAAGGAAACACACAAGCCTGTGAGAATCAAAGATTGCAAACAATCCAATCCAAACCTGCAGGAGGGTATTATACCAGAGCCGAACCTCTAAACACCCAGTTTGCAGAACGTTACTGATGATCATGGAAGCCCCAGATACATTGGCAGGGCCTCTCCGTCGATTGAGTCTCCAGTGAATCCCCACTGACCATAGTCTAGAAATGTGACTAGCCTTTATTTCAGACGAAGAGCACCAGGAAGTCGCTCTGAGCAACTTGAGTTAGGCTGCAACATAACACTCGGTTATTAGAGCACCCTTTTGAGCCATTTGGAATTTATTCTGGTTTCAAGATCGTTTCTGCGTCTTGTCATTCGAAGCTTTGCTGTGTTTTATTTGGTCGCTGCTGCTGGGTCCTTTCGGGTTTGGTTTTGTGTACAGGGAACGTAGCTGAGGATGGGGCGATCTACAAAGACAGCGACAGGATGGATACTTACCTGGGACGTGGAAGGGGAGGTGGTGGAAATGGAGAGTCAATAGTAATGGGTGCAAGAAGGAAGAAAATGCTCCAAAGTCGATTGCAGTGGTGAACACACAACCCTTCTCACGATGATTGAACTATTGACTTGTATGATGGGTCGATTATGTCTCAACCCTGAAACCAAAGCACTGGCTTTGGAGGGTGTCTGCTGGGTCAGTTCAATAAACTCAAGGCAGAGAGGGTAACTCAGAGGGATTTTTTTTGTGCCACTGTTCTTGGATTCCCAAGGGGCAAACCTACAGTCTCAAAGGACCCAAGGGCATCATAGAGGTTTTTAAGAAAATGAAGAACTGTATGGGCAAGGAAAAGGCCAGGAAAGGTGAGCCTGGGATTTCACAAACACCCCCCCACC
>NW_022111325.1:3730547-3736762 GCF_000313985.2 Echinops telfairi
CCCCCGCCAGCATGACAAGGCACCTGCTCATTCTCTGAGGTCAGCAGAGGGGCCCTAGAGAATTTTACTGGAAACCTTACCCCATCCACCCTACAGCCCTAATCTTCACCCTTCAGACTTAGTTTGTTAGGTCCCCAAACACAAAGACTATTGTAAGGAACACATTTGGAGTCTCCGCTATGGTCTACAAGATGCTGCATGATCTGACTCTAGCCTTCCTCTCCAACCTCCTCTCATGCCACACTGTCCCCGGGTCTTCCGTGGTTTGGGACAGGGGCCCTCCTTGCCATCCATCGTGCGTGTCTGCTCAGATGCCATGTCCTCCAGAGAACGCCGATCACCCTTTCCAAACGTCCTCCTTCCTCCTTCCAAGTGGTGTGCTGGACTGGCTTGTGCTGACTCATGAGATCCATTTGTTGAATTTTCAGAAAGTCTGCAAAGCGCTTGCTAAATCAGCCATAGCGAGAAGCATAAGAATTGGCACACGCTCCACAGCAATACCTCTCCACCCCCTCAAATAATTGCTAAATATTTACCAGCATACCACCGCCTTGCCACTCTACCTGCATATTTATTATCTTTTGCAGGATCCTGTTTGCTACCTTCATTGTGTTTATCACAGTTTGAGACTGTCTGAGAGTTTCTTGTTGGATGAGAATATCTACACTTGGATGAGTACACCTTATATGCTTTTTTTGGATAATGATTTGTAACTATAGAGTGCTTAAAATAGTTCTGGCACATAGTAGGAACTCAATAAATATCGTTTCTGTAGGATTACTAATTATTATTATTCATTTTCCAATGATGAAATCAGCTTGAACTAGAGCACAAGATGCAGTTATGCACGTTTCTTGCTAATTCCACAGTGAGCGATGCCATGTAGCTTGATATTCGCCATGGTGGAAGTGTTTACACCTTGCTTGTTAGCATTTCTTGAGCTGAAGGAATTGAAAGAAATCCAAACCTAAAATTTCAATACTGAAGGATTTTACAGACAAAAACATTGCACAATTCAGAAAGTACCAAAAGGAGAGAGAGGGAAGACACAGAGTCACTGTACCAAACAGAATTGGTCTATGTTCAAGCATGTTGGACAGTGTAAGATATGACAAAATAATAATAATTTATAAATTATCAAGGGTTCGTGAGGGAGGGGAAAATGAGCTGATAACAAGGGCTCAAGTAGAAAAAATGTTTTGAGAATGATGATGGCAACACATGTACAAATGTGCTTGACACCATGGATGTATGTATGGATGGTGATAAGAGTTGTACGAGCCCCCAATAAAATGATTAAAATGAAAAAGAGAGGTAGCATATGATCAAGAACCGATGGCACCGAAGAAAGAATTCCAAGCTACACTGGATAGATTGGCAAAAAACAAGCCTCCAGGAATCGACAGAAAAGGAATTGAAATATTTCAACAAACCTGTGCAGCACTAGAGGTGCTCACTCCTCTATGTCAAGAAATTTGAAAGGCAGCTAGTTGGCCAATTGACTGTGCCTATTCCAAAGGAAGGCCACCCAACAGAAAGTAGACATGAATGAGCAATATGATTAGTATTGTAAGCATAATTGTGCTGACGATAATGCAAAACTGGTTGCAGCAGTTCACTGACAGTGCACTATCAGAAACTCAAGATGGATTCAGAAGAAATAGAACCAGGGATATCATTGCTGGTATCAGATGGATCTCGGCTGAAAGCAGAAAATCCCGAAAGGTGTTTGCCTGTGCTTTCCTGACTATACAAAGACATGAGACCATGTGGTGCATAGAACAGTGGGATAACATTGTGGAGAGTGGGAATTCCCCAAAGCTTAACTGTGCTTGTATGGAACCTGTGCATAGACCAAGAGGCAGACATGCAAACAGAACAAAGGGATACTGTGTGGTTTCAATCGGGAAAGATGTGTATCGGGATTGCATTCTTTCAGCACACGTATTAAATCTGTATTCTGAGCACATAATCAGAGAAGCTGGATACTATGAAGAACGTGGCATTGGGATTGAAGGAAGACTCATGAACAGTCTACAAATCACAGATGACACAACCTTGCTGGCTGAAAGCAAAGGGGCATTGAAGCACAAACTGACGAAGAGCCAGCCTAGAGCCTTGGGGGTGGATTCCTCCTCATTCATAAACCCAAAGCCTCGCAACTGTGTCCACGGGCAGCCTTGCGATCAGTGCAAGAAACATTGGCGTTGTCCGGGGCTTCCTTTCACTTGGAGCCACAGCCACGCCCATGGAAGAAGCAGCTAAGAAAATCAAATGCTGTACCGCATCGGACAAATCTGCTGTGAAAAAACCCTTGAACATGTTCAAAAGCAAAGCTCAAAGCGATCACTTTCACTGGGAGTCGCCTGACCCAAGCCATGGCGTAGTCAACCTCCTCGTATGCATGTGAAAAGCGGACAATGAGGAAGGAAGATGAAGAAGAAGAACACCTTGGAATTGTGGTATTGGCCAAGGGCTCAAGTCGAAAGCAAATGTTTTGAGAATGATGAGGGCATCAAATGAACAAATGTGCTTGACACCATGGATGGGTGGATGGATTGTGATAAGAGGTGTAGGAGCCCCCAATAAAATGAAATGAAAGTGAAAACAAATCACAAAATGAGAAAGTTGTTGGTTAAAAAGAAAAGAGAATTGTGGTATTGGAGAAGACTATTGAATGTACCATGCATGGGCTGCCAAAGAAGGACTCCATCCATCTTGGATGAAGTAGTCAGAGGAGGGCTTGGAATCGAGGACAGCAAGCTTTTCTCTGATGCATTTTGGACACATCAGGAGGAGGGGTCAGTGGCGGGAGCAGGACATCGTGCCTGGTGGAGAGGGAGAGTGAAAAGACCAATTCGCAGGGAAGGGAATGGCACAGCACGGTGGCTGCAGCCCTGGGCTCCCACACGGTCCCGACGGGGAGGATGGTACAGGGTTGGGTGGTGCCTTGTTCTGTGGTGCTTATGGTTGCGATGGGGAGGATGGTACAGGGTTGGGTGGTGCCTTGTTCTGTGGTGCATACAGTCGCTGGGAGTCCGAACCAATTTGATGGTACCCAACAACAACAACACGACACAAGTGCTTTAGAGCGGTTTTTCTTTTTCTTTTGGAAGAGCTGGTTGACCTGCACATGGTTAACTACCCCAGTACCTGGCATTTGGTAGGCACTCAGTAAATATTTGTTGAAGGGCTGAGCACATGACACCCAAGTCCTTATCTCTATTTGATTAGGGACTTCCCAGGCACATCTTGAACTGAGCAGGGCGAGACTGCAGAACTTACGCTCCTGGGAGAGTCTTGTTGAGAGCGTTACTGGATGTGATTTGCATAAGTAACACTTGGCGCCCCTCCAGTTCTGTATTCTCTGAGACATTTGACAAAGGAGAAGAGGCTCGGGAAGGGAGAAGGCCACCAGACGTGACTCATCCTGAGGACTGGGGCTGTTTCCACTTCTCCGAGGTCAGGATCCGGCTCTGCGTGCACTGCCTCTCCCGGGGTTGCTATTTGGGGTTTGTACCTTGAGGGCTCAGGGAGAATGTCAGGGTGTGGGGGGGAAAGTCACAAGACTCAGTCTCCGTGCTGGTGAAGGAGAAAGTCCTGCCTGGGAGTGATGGTAGGAGCTTGGGGCCCAGGGTTCTATAGGAAGGCGTGGGGTTCTATAAGAAGGCGTGGGGTGCTGTGACATGGGAAGGAGGTGGATTTGTGTTGAAGAGAGTTATAAGGTTCCTTGGGGGTGGATCAGGTGTGAGGCCTTCTGTATTACAACAGGTATAAGGTCCTCACAGGCTCTTTTCTTCTGTGAAATAATAGTAAAGCCGAATCCTCCCCTAAAAAGTATGCATTGCTGGGAGGCAAGAAGGTCAACGACAGAGAGGTCGTTGTAGTTCTTAGCCGCTGGACCACAGGGTGCCATTGCTGTCCATCCTTTACAAAAGCACATGCCTTTATATTTGTGCCTTGATCTTCCTTCTCGATGCTGCGGCACAGAGATGGCAGATGGCAATGTCGTTCGTTTTACATGTTCGCTTCTGGCCAGATCCACCCAGAGGTGCCTCAGAAGAAAGGCCTGGCAATCCACTTTGCAAGAAGTCATCCCCTGGAAACCCCGCTGCCCGCAAGGTCAGCAGTTGGCAACCCCGGCTGCTCTCAGGGAGAAAGAGGAGGCTTTCTGACTCTGTAAATAGTCTCGGAAACTCACAGAGGGCAGTCCGGTCCTGTCCTGGGTGGTCGCTATGAGTCGGCCTCCATGCAATGGCACTGTGTCTGGCTTCGGGTTCGGGTGGACTTCCTGTGGAACGCTGGTCTACTCTCACACCCTGGAGGTCCCTATGGGTTGGAGTTGCCTCCGCGAGAACTTCCGCTGCTGCTCTGGGTCCTGCAGTCTCACCGGTGAGAAACCGTCAACACAGCACACATGCCATGCAAAAAGATCGACTCACGTATCTGTCCTCTCTCGACTCATTTCCTTCTCCCCAGTGATCATGTGTGTGTCTTCCCAGACCATTTCCTGCGTGAGGGTCCCTGTTTTATAAGATGGGGCAGCCGAGACCTAATGGGATGAAATGACATCCCCCAGGTCCCAGATGATCAGCAAAGCCAGTCCCTCGCCCGGCAGCTCCTGTGCCATTCTCTCCATGACACCAGCGGCGGCGGGGAGTCTGGTTCCAGTTCAGGTCAGCTGTCATGTTTGAGGGCCGCCCCATGCCAGGCCCGGTGTAGGTGCTGGCACTGTCAAGACTGCCCGAGCCCTGCTCCTGCGCGGCGGCGGGGTGGCGGCAGGGCGGCTTTCCTTCCAGGAGAGCCGTCACATGATGCGGCCACGGGTGTCACAGTGCAGCGATGCACAGGGAAAGCAGGCACCCCGACATTGAGTTGATGCGGATTCACGGCGACCCACTTGGGTCAGGGTAGAACTGTGCTCCAGAGGGTTGATTGCCAGCTCTCTCTGCCAAGGCACCATTGGGTGGACTCAGAGCTCCAGCCTGACGGCACTAATGAGGGACTAGACTGTGCTCGGGGGCTCAGGATGAGTTTGTGAGCAAAACTCAACAATAAAAGGATGGAGGAGGCATTAGCCCAGGAAGAGAGCAGGGTGGACCCTTGCAGGCAAAGATCGCTTCAAGCACAGAAGCAAGGCGCCGCCAGGGCATCCAGGGACTGGTGGGCAGGGCCTCGGCCATAGGGTGAGCCCCAACAGCCACAGGATGCGGAGCCTGGCCTTGGCCCTTTAGGTCTCAGCTCCAAGACCATGGAATTTCTGGGGAAAGGGTAAGTTCTGTGTCTCCCTTCTAATAATCCTATCTGAAACCCCCCAAGGGGCATAGTCTGTGTTGTTGGAGCCTCTGGGGGGGTCCTTTATAACTCCCGAATGACCACGCTCTCTGTGTGTGTCAGTGTGATGGGTGGGCACCAAGGATCGTTGCCCTACTTGTCTCCGCTCATGAGAAGAGGACAGAAAAAGGACTTAATATGCAAACGATGAGTTTGTGCCCGGAGGAGGCCAACTGTCTGCCCAGCAGGCCGTCTGAACAAAGGGTGAGCGGACCTTTAAATGGCGACAAGAGGGGGGAGAAATAAGTAGCTGTCCCGCGTGCCAACTCCAATGACCCCAGAGCCGGAGCCATTTGTACCACAGTCTCTTGTTTTGAGCAGCGGGACATTTCAGCAAACATCATCTGTGGCGATGCATGAATGTTATCGATTTAAAACGTGTGGGCTTGATAGCTATTCCTTGGCTCACACGGAAGTCGTTGTTGCTGAGCATACACGGAGGCAAAACCCACTGATTCTGTGGTTTCCACATCTACCCCCGAGGGACGTGGTTCACATCATGGAGTTGCACAATGCCCCTCGGCCCTCCTCCTATGAGTTGTCTCTCTCTCTCTCACACAAGTCCCCTGAGGTCCTTATCTAATCGTTGCAGTTTCTGTTGTCAAGTCATCCCTTACAGGTAGATTTCTAAAGAGCATCATGTCCAAGACAAACCTAATCCTCCCCCATGACCCCCACCCCCGAATGACCAGTTAAACTAAACATTGCTCAATGTTAAGAGGACTTCTGGGGATACTCTCAGCTTACAGCTAAAGAGGCTCTCAGGACAATAGCCCTAGGCGTTCATCCACCCTCCATGGCTCCAGAAAGTCTAGCGATCAGGAGAATTGGAAATACTCTTCTGAATTGCCTCCCTCTTGACAGGATTATTTTATGAGATC
>NW_022111325.1:3736862-3748038 GCF_000313985.2 Echinops telfairi
AGGCAAAGGAGCTCCAGTCGGCCACACATCCCTGTCCTCCCCATGCCCTGATTGATGCTCCTCAGGCGGTTGCTCCAGGTACATCGAGAGCAGGTAGTTTACTTCCGTCAGCTCCTGGCAAGTTCTGAAGACTCCAGGCCTTACTCAACAAATTGGGAGGCAGAGTAAAAACACGAAACATGTTATAAGGCCAATTAACTTGGATGTCCCTCGAAGCCATGACCCTAAACTTTCCAACCAAGGAATCAAATCCCAAGAGGTGTTTGGCTGTATCGAAACAACCGCAGCAGCGGCTCTCTGGTTGTGTGTCATTGTTATAAAAACATCTATCATACAACTTTGTCTTGCCAGGTGTACAGCTTAGTGATCGAAATGATAATCCTTGGCTGAGCAACCCTACCTTGCGTCATTGTGAGCTTTTTCCCATCACTGTTAACCCTCTTACTACCCCCACCCCGTGGTAACCACTCCCAAACTTTAGTCTCAATACATTTGTCTTGGTTTGACTTTTTGTACAAGTGAGGCCATACCATATTTGTCCTTTTGCGATTGGCTCATTTCCCCCCTTGGGTGGCACAGAGGGCTATGCACAGCCTACTCACGGGGAGGTGGATGCTTTGAACCCCCCCCCCCCCCCCCCCCCCCCCCCGAGTTACCTCTGACAACCTGGCCCTGGATGGTATAGGAAACCTCGTGGAGCAAGCTCCGCTCAGGCACGGGTGGCTTTCTATGAGCCTGAACCAACTCAAGGGCGGTTTTTGACCAAAGGAAGTGCTTGGATGGTGGGAATGGTTAACACCTCCGGCTGCTAACCAGGGCGCCTTCCCCAAAATGGCCTGGCGATGTGCAGGTAGGCCCTGGCACACTCGAGGGGCGATGACCCACAACCAGCGACTGGCTGCTTTGGCTCCATCGTGGTGCTGTCACTTGCTGGTGTGATCATTTGCAGATGTTGACTCACAAGCGTCCACTTTTATAACCTAGCGTTCAAATCATATGATTTGAACCTAGCATTCGAATCATATGATTCGTCCACTTATTGTTCAAATCAAGGAATCGAGTGGCTTGAAAATACGGACCCAAATGCTGATTGCTTTGCTGACGCAAGCAGGCTGACGTGGGAAGCAGTGGACTGTCGCCACACGGTGACGAGAGGAAAAGGAAAAGGGCCATAGGACAGCCCTTGCTCACTTTCTGACCAGAAATGCCGCCCCCGTTCCCAGGTGCGAGCCAGATGATCCAGAACCTTCCACAGGTGAAGTTGTGACCGCAACTGGCAAAATGGCCCGGTCATCCAACAATTCTCCGTCGTCGGAGTCTCTGTTGATGATTTACACGTAAGACAAGGGTGGAGGGTGAAAATATACCTGCGTGTTTACAGGTGGCAGTGTTTCCAGCCTCTAAAAGCCCATAAACACGAGCTTTATAAAGACATTGGGAATAGCAGGCAATAATAATGAAAACGTTAAGAAAGGAGGCTATTTGACTTACACCAGAATCTGCTTTACCACAGGGCCATTGGACTCGAACCCCAGCTCAGGTCACGTGCCTCCTGTGCTCGCTCCCCAAAGGCCGGATCCTGGAGCGCACAGGTATACCCCAGCATATGTGACCTCGCCATGAGCTGCAAGCAACTTGATAGCATCTGGGTTTTAAGAAAAGAGAAAGAAGAGAAAAACTGAAACCAGGTGTGGAATATTCAGAGCAGTGAGCCATTTTGTTGGGGGGGGGGGGGAGGCAACCCTGAAGGTTCAGGTGCAGCGGAGACCCCAGAAGGAAGATGGACCCATCGTAACAATGGGAGAAGCAGGACCGGATGGGTTTTAGCAGCAATCAGAACAAAGGTTTGTCAATGATTCGGAATGCAGACGCAATAAGATACCGTTTAAACTACTGTGGTCTCTTTCGTGTGGGGGGACGTCATAGGGAAAACACGGCGCAGACACGCCTCGCCCCTTCCTAAGCCTTGGGATCCACCTCAACGGTGGGCGTCAGGCGCCCCGTCAACTAGATGGGGTTGGCACAAGAGCTGAAACCTGTCCGGCCGTCCCTGTTTGGAAAGGCCACATCACTGCAGAGAGGGTCTGGGAGAAAGGACTACGCGGGCGAGGGAACCCGGGGAGAGAGTGGAGTCGACTGTGGAGAGAGAGGGAAGGAGAGATGGGTGAGAGTGGGTGGAGGGCTGGTTCTGGACGAGCAAAAGCCTGGTGAGGGTCCAAATGAAGTTGGAGAGGTGGTTTCGTGGGGGCACCACACCCACAAGGGCGGGGTGTTCTCCATCAGCCCACAGCAACTTGGGTTCCGGAAGTGAGTGGACCACCCGGTTGATACACAACCAGGTGTTGCTGCTTCTCGTGACCTGGGACCACAGGGGCTGTGGAAACCTCGACTCAAAGACAAAGGAGCCCGGCTGAAAGGAAATATCTAGAACAGGCCAGTGCATAGAGACCAACGGTTATTAGCGGCCGCCATGGGAGGAAAGGAAGGGCAATTATAGTTTACGGGGCAGTGGATTTCTGTCAAGGTGGAGGAAAAGGTTTGGGAACAGCTTGTGGTGATGGCTGCAATTGGTCATTGGATTGTCATTGTCATTAGTTGGATAAGAGAATGAAATACCGCCCGGCCAGGCACCACCCTCACAATTGTCCCTGTGCCCGAGCCCAGTGTTGCAGCCCCTGTGCCCATTGGCCTGGTTGAGGGCCTCTCTACTCGCCCAAACAGGATGCCCTTCTCCAGGGACCGGTCTCTCCTGACAGAAAGTCCACAGTACATGGGTTAGGGATGTTGAGTTAGTTAATTGTGCCAGCCTGGCTGATAATCACATGTGGGGCTAATTGAAAGGCGGAGGGATAAATGGGTGGTGAAGCCTCACCTTTCTAGTTCTCGGGTCTCTTGTTTTGTGATGGTTGCACCGGGTGCAGCTGCCTTAGCAGCTGCCTGCTTCAGCTTGCAAGATTGACTTCCTACAAGACATCCCCAAGGAGAAGCTACATGGACCTATCCCGATGTAGCCCTGGGTGCTGGAGCAGCCGTGTGGAGATCCCTGCTAGTGCTGAGATGCTTATTCGTTCACTGACTCAGCTTTCCTCCTGCAGTCGGCATCATTGTCTCTGTTTTGTGAGGTGGAGGACTTTGTGGACTGGTGTTGGGTTAATGGGTTAATGTTAGACTAACACAGATGTCAAAATGGTTGAAAAATTTTTTGACGTATATATTTTAGCACACACACACACACACACACACACACACACACACACACACACACACACTAAATACATGGGCTGGTGGACTGGATGCACTCTCTGGCTCTCCTCCTTCCTTCCTGGCAATGGCCCACGGGAAGTGTGCTGTGTAGGGCTCATTACACGTGGATGTAAAACTTCTGGCCCAGAGACCAAATGTCACCCCTTTGCTCATTTGCCTCTGGCCAAATGCTGCAGGTGATGACTGCGAAGTTCACTCAATTTTCCCTGGTGGATTGCTGCTCCCTTGGGTCTGAGCCTTGCAGAGGTTAAGGTCAAAGCAATGGAAGAACGACAAACAGCGGTTAATTAGCTAGAATATTAACATGGCTAATGGAAATTACAGCTCTCAGCCCAAGTGACCAGAGGGGAGTCTTCGACAAATAATTAATCTTTTTGACACTGACTGAGGTGAGGGACAGATGGATGGACTGACGCCTGGTCTGGTGCCTGGAGGATCTTCCTTCTTTCCCTCAGAGTTTTCTGAGGAATCTGGCCCCTGGCCCCACCCCCGTCACACACACCCCTTTTGTTTCTGTTTTCTTCATCTAGCCCTACTTCTGCCCTCCATTCTTAACGGGCCACAAAAGGAACATGAGATATCTTAAAAAAAAAAAAAATTAATGAGAAGGACTCACTTCTAATACGGAAACAGGACAATCCATGTTATAAACAGCAAACATGCATATTTATCCAGGTCCCTGCTCCCTACAAGTGGGTTGCAGCTGGTTGCTGACTGTCAGGGCGGCAGTTCAAACCCACCCAGCGGCCCTGAGAATCAACCGCCTGATGGTTGCAGCTGAGAAAAGCCTCTGAAGCAGTTCTACTCTGTAACACGTGGGGTCTCCCGGAGTCAGAATCGAGGAGAAGAATTGCAAAAGAAAATGGTGCTGACTGTTGGTTTGCACCCAGAATACAAGCAGCAAATGGCAGGGAGAGGTCCCTGCAGCCGAGACTCCACGGACATTTAACCTTTGCCGATGCTGCGTGGCAGCAGAGCCCTGGGAGCCGGACAACTTGCCTCTGAGCCTGGGCTCTGAGCCTCTTGCCAGGAATGTGGCCTTGGGTCTCAGTTTTTTCATGTGTAAAATGGGATGATAAGCATGCCTCTCATAAAGCTGTGTGGTGTTCAGTGAGTCCATGTATGTGAAGTCCTTATGAAGCAGGCCTGGCTCAGACTGAGTGCTGGGTAAGCCTGGCCTGCTATGATATCAGACCCTTTCACTGGACAGTAGGGTGATGTATATATCTAAAGCCATTAAATGTCATAATTCCCAATAAAATGGTTTTTTTCATTGTCATAATTAAACAAAAGAAAGAAACCCTTTTATTGTGAATCGTGTGCCAGTTTACAGAACATGTCGGTTTTCTGTTCAGTAAGCCATACACGTTTGGTTCACGCCATTGATTGCAATCCCCACAACGTAACATCACTGATCCCACTCCCCCATGTTCCCGTTCCATTCTTCCTTCTTCCCTACCCTTGTAAACTTTGACCTTGGAAAAAACGCTGCCCTTCTGATCTCAAATGGTTGATCATGCCAAGGTGTGTGTCCCTCTCTCGCGTCCTCGTTCCCCTCAGAGAGCTGCTGTCTGGTTGACACTGAGCTCTCAGGTTTGCGCACGTCCAGATCTGAAGGATGACCAAGCAGTAAAGCACCTTCCATTTAACAGGGTGTGCAGCATACACACTGAGAATACTACGAGTGTCTACCTGACCAGTAAGCCCAGCCTTCTTTATAATGTTGAGTTCCACATCGTTCTCCCACTCTGTACAGGACCTTCTAATGTGATCCCTTTCAGAGCCTCAGCAGGAGTAGCTGGGCACCATCTAGTTCTTCTGGTCTCAGGGTCATGGAGTCTGAGGTTTGCATTGTCTCTCAGTCCATTGGACCGATTGTGTTCATGTGCCTTTAACTTTCTTCATTCTTCTCCGGTCCGGATGGAGAAAGACCAATAGTTGTTTTGGCTGTTCACAAGCTTTTAAGACCCCAGTCACTACTCGCTGGATGTAGCATATTATCTTTGGGGACTATGTTATGCCAAATGGCCTTGGTGTCCCCCAAAGAAATAATGTCATAATTCTGATCCAATAATTTTGCGCCAAAGAATTTAATCTCAAGGAACTAAATCAAGGAAAGACAAAAAAATCATAAGTATGACAAAGGTTTTGAAGTGATCTTACTTACAAAACAAATAATAAGAAACAACTCACAAGACTACCAATAGGGACATGGTTAAGCCTAAGCCACACAAGACAAAATATTCTGCCATCGTTAAGACGACCAATCTTAATTACACGTGTTTATGAGGTAATATTAGCTAGGAAAAAAAGCAGATCACAGAATTGTGTGTGCATTAAGATAACTTTATTAGCAAGCAACACATACTAGCGTATCTGCATTTGTCTGATCAGCCCTGGAATTCCCTCCCCTGGGTTGGCCAACCAGCCAAATCTCCCTGCAATGCACTGATCTCTGTCACGGGACTGCGCTGCTCCAGGGAGGAAGGGGTTCTAAGGACAAGTGTACCTCATCCTCGGTACCTGGCAGTTACAGCACAGTGTCTGACACATAGTAGGCAACTTAATAAATGTTTGTTGAAATACCAGAACTCTCCAAACTCTGCCACGGCGTGGATTCTGACTCGTAGGGACAATGCTATAGGACTGGGTGGAACTGCCCCCGTGGGTTTCCAAGGTGGTCACTGCTGACCTTGAGGTCGGTCACTGCTGACCTTGTGGTCGGTCACTGCCGACCTTGTGATTAGCCTCCCAATGCACAACCCCAATGGGTTGTGAAATCCAAATACACTTCAATGTGGAATATCATTGTTGCAGCGAGTTGATCCCGACTGCTCGAGGCCCCGTGTGCAGGGTAGAACTGCTCAGGACGACCTTCAAGGCCAAGACCTTCTCTCAGCAGACTCCCAGGCTTGTCTTCCAACTTGATTGGCAATTCACCCACACCGCTTGGCTTTCTGCAGTTGTTGGTGCGTTCGAACTGCCAACCTCTTGGCTAGCATTTGAGTGCTTAACTGTTTGCATCACCCAGAGACGCGATACATAACAGTATATAGATGTATATGTATACAGTGGTAAATGTATAGGTAACAAAATACTGGCCATCTCAACCAAGTTCACATGTAAAATTTAGTGACATGAATTACGTTCATCCTGTTCTTCCAGCATTGCCTTTATCTGTTCCCCAGTTTTCCCATCGCGTTGATTCCAACTCATAGTGACCCGATAGGACAGGGTAGAACTGCCCTGTGGTTTCTGGGAGCAGAAAGTCTCCACGGGTGGTGCCACACTGCTGATCTTGTGGTGAGCAGCTCAATGCGTCACCACTACGCCACGGGGTCTCACTTCCCCAATCAATTCAGGGCAGGCAACACTTTTGTTTGTGTTTTGAGATCTCCAAGGCCTCCTCCATAAGCGAATCAGATGTTCCAGGGGAAAAACACATCTCCTTTTACGTGGGTGTGCAGCGCGGCCCCTGAGAATGACCAGCTTTATGGGGACCCAACATTAACACACACGAGACGGTCAACAGACACCTCGAGACAATATGTCATCTAGTGCCCCAAATTCACGCGTTAAGGAAACTAGCATTGCAGCCATGTTAAAGAGCACACCTGAACCAATTCTTAAAATTTCCTTGTCAATGTACTCTTTCTGTTCAAAGAACTGAAGCGCCCTGAAAACTCTCCTGCCAAGTGATTTCGGTGAGAAGACCCCAGTGTCCTTGGGACCTTGTTGTTGGACATTTGCCTCTTCGGTTTGTCTGATCTTGAGCAGGTGCCTTTTCCTGGGTCTGGACAGTTGGGAGTTGTACTTGCTCTCTCGGGTCCTCCTGACTCCTGACAGTCGAAAATTCATAAAGCCTGGAAGTCAGACGACCCAGGGTTCTGCTTGGATGCAGGGGCGTTCGCTCTGTCCTGGTCTTTGGTGCGATAGAGACGCGTGCCCAGGAGCAGTGGTGGGTGGGGAGATGCCTTCTTGGGTCCTGGTTCTGCTGTTCCTAGAAGGAGGCTGAGGGTCCAACCCCTGTTCTTTCCAGGTGAGACCGACGGTCGTGGGTGCCTCCCACCCCCTACAGCACCCCAAGCCAAACCAGCTGCCTTCCGGTTCATCTGACTCAAGCTGGTCGCATGTGGGCAGTGTAGAGCTGTCCGGTAGAATTTTCACGGCGGTGACCTTGGGTGGCATGGTGTTCGCCCACTGAGCGGTTAACGACAAGGTCAGCAGTGGGAAGGCACCAGCCACACTGGTGAGAGTGACCGGCTTTCTCTTCCCGTGAAGAGCTACGGTCTCGGAAAGGGGCGCTTCTCCCCTGTAGGATCACTGAGTTGGTCTCGACTCGATGGCCTGGAACATATACTTTTTTGGTTAAGACCCAGTGATTCTCAACCTTTCGAATGCTGCGACCCTTTCCTACAGTTCCTCAGGTTGTGGTGACCCCCAGCCAGAACATTATCTTCATTGCTACTTCATCACCGTCATGTTGCTACTGTTACAAATCAGGCGACTCCTGTGAAAGATGTTCGACCCACAGGTGGAGAACCGCTGGTTTAGACCTTTCTGGAGCAGATGGCCATGCTGCGCTTCCAAGGTGCCTCTGGCGGGGGCACCTTGGGGGGTGGGGGTGCCTTTCCGTGAGCAGTGTAGCTCCCCAGGGGCTCCGTCAGAGATGGCGGAGGGCGTGCTCTCGTTGGCTGCACCCGGCCCCACCAAAGAAACTCTTCATCGGCTGACACAACAGTGTCATATTAGACTTTCTGGTTCTTTGGGGACTAGTCCTTGATTTGCCAAGGGCCACTGTTAAGGGAAGGGGTTTGTAAAATGTCTCTTTCTTGCGCCTCCCTTCCTCCTTTCAGAAGGCTCCAGCGTGCCCCAACCCGGCTCCCCGCAGACAGACAGAGCCCACTGCAGGCCTGGGTGGAGCTCTCCTGGCCGCTGGGGCTGGCTCTGCCCACCAGAGGGCACTCTCGGAACGAGGGACGCAGCCGGTCCCCTGGCGTCGGGGAAACCTGGGACCCATCTTTGCCAGAACATCTGGACTTGCTGAAGCCAGGCTGCATTGAGCTATTCTCTACGTAAGTGAGTCTCCGTCTGGGTTGCTTTTTGCCCTCTAAGGGGCCTTTTGGCAGTGTCTGGAGATATTTCTGCTTGTCACAACTGAATGGAAGAGCATAAAGCCTGGAAGTCAGACTGGGTACTGGTAGCCAGAGGGACCACTACACATCCTGCTGTACACAGGACAGCTTCCTGCCGCAAAGGATTACCCAGCCTCAGGTGTCAATAGTGCCAAGGCTGAAAGGTTCTGCTGGACTTGCATCCATTGCCTACTGTAGCGCAGGGTACCGCCAGGAAGTTGAAGTCCCTGAAGTTAGCTTCCCACTCCAAGGGAAGATGACCGAGTAACGGCCTGAAATGTGGAGAACCACTGAGGGGAGTGGGGGCAGCAGGGGTGGGGGCAGAGGGTACCCACTCCAGAGAGAGCCCCTGTCCCAGGGCTGGCCTCTCCGGACAGCACTCTAGCTCTATGACCATGCAAAAAAAGTTCTCCGTGCCAGAGCAGACAACACTTGTTCTTTGTCTCCCAAACTGGGCAGGGAGACGGGAAAGCCCGGGGGAGGGACTGTGGTCCAGGGAGCCAGGGACAAGCAGCTCTCACTGGACCCCTGGCATCTTCTGGGAGAGAGACTCGGGGTCTCCTTTTCTTGGCACCTGGGGGAGTGGAGGCGGGGCAGCCTGAATCAAGAGCACGCATAGACCCTTTCTTCTGGATTCATCCAACTCAGAAAGGTCGGGGCTGGAAGCCTTGCCAATCTCAACCTGCCTGTGGGGTGGGGGCCTAACCTTGCCCCACTCTGGGTCTCTTCCCCATGCCAGTCGGGGGAACGGTCTATCGGCCATGAAGAAGGGCGAAGAGGCTGCTGAAAGCAAAAGGACCCGGGGCCCCTCAGAGACACAGATGTGTACACACACTTACTCTGCCACACGGGGCAGGACAAGTAATGGACAAAGGGACGTTCTGGCCTCCCTCCCCCGACCCACTCTATCTCTTGATGCACAGTCTAGGAAGGACAGGGAGCCTAACTCCCAGACCTAGGATTGGCCACCTAGGACTTCCTTGTTGGTTTCCATCAAGTGGGTATTTCGATTGGTCTTATGGCTCAGTGTCCTCGGCTCCTGTTGGCATTTCCTTGATTGGGCAAAAGACTATCCCTCTCGGTGCCCCACCTCCCCAGTCACCCAGTGCTTCGAGCCTGTTCTCCTTGTCATTCCTAGACCTGGGAGCCGAGGAAGAGGGCCCCTCCTAACACCCTCCTTCCTTACCCCACACCCTGCAATCCTGCCCAGCTGGCCTCTTTGGGCGCCTGAGTGCCAGCCTGCGCACCTCCCGATCTGCTGTGCGCTCCTTCCCTGGGGGCTGGTTCCCCCTCTCAGTCTGGCAGCTCCAGGGTCACTCCCCCAGGCCTCCTCTCTGGGAGCAGGGCAGGAGAAGCAGGGGATCTGGTGCCTTGACTTGTAGCTTGGCTCCACGCCTCAGGCCTCCCTCAGGCCCAGCCGCCTTTCTGTGACAATCTTGGGTTGTGTCTAGCTCCAACTCAGGACAGAGGACAAGAGGAGGCAGCGGGGGCTGGGCCCCCTAGAGGCAGGCCATCCGCAGAAGAAGGCAGAAGGCAGTTTCCCAAGAGGGCAGGCAGTGGAGGAGGACAACCAGAGAGAAGGCCCGACTGCCTGCCAGCCCCCGACTGAGAGAAATGGGGATGGGAAGTTGAAGTGCTTGCACGGGTGGGGAGCTCCCTGGGTCACAGGAATCAGAGGGGATGGAGAAGCACCCAGGGGGAGCCAGGAGAGCGGTGACTCTAGCCCAGAGGAGGGTGGGCCTCCCAGAGGACAGGGGACTGGAGTTGTCTTGACACTTTCAAAGCAGATGAGCCGCTCCACAGCCTAGACCCTTAATTCCACCCCCCACCCCCCCACCCCCGATTAAATCTGGAATCAAATTTAGACTCATAGCCACCCCCCAGGACAAAGTAGATCGGACAAAGCCCTCTGTGAGCTGCTGAGCCGGTACATCTTTATGGAAGTGGAAAGCCTCCTCTTTCTTTCCAGGAGCGGCAGGCGGTTTCATACTGCCGACCTTGTGGTTAGCAACCAACCGGGGACCCACTGCACCCCAGGAATCATGGAGCAGGTGTGGGAGACTTCGGGTGAAGCAAACCTTACTCTCCTTCCCTAAAAAAAAAAAAAGATTAAATGCATCGTGTCAACCACAACCTCTTCCACCCTGAGACCGGAAGAACTAGATGGTGCCTGGCTACCACTGTCGATGGTGAGGACCAGGGACATGCCGGAAAGTTCCGGTTAGAATGGGAGAAAGAGTGGACCAAAGCTCAAATGCATAAAAAGGCAAGCAAACAAACCCAGCAACTCAGACCGACTTGATGAATAGAGACTAGCAGAACTTCTAAGAACCGTCACCTGAAGATACTCCTCTAATCCGGATCTGAAGCCACTCCTGAGATCACCACCTTTCAGCTACATATTAGGGGAGCACATGAAACAAGCAGTAACACCTGTGGGCAATGTGCTGCTTCCTTGAATTTGTTACCTGTGGGAGACCAGCTGGCCAACATGTACCCAAAGCAAAGGTGAGGCGGCCGGGAGGGGCAGGGCGAGTGGGTGGAGAGGAAGGGGCAGGTGGGTGACGGTGGCGAGAGCGACACCATGCGGGAGCGCGGGGCGTGTAACCGCTGCGTGGGAAATTTGGGAGGGGCGGGGCTGTTGAATGAGAATCTAAGTTGCTGTGCAAACTTTTCCTTAAACCATCATCAATGTGAAAAACAAATAGCATCTTCTTAATCCGATTAGCAACTTTGGGGAGAAGCGGCACCCTGGTTCCAGTTTTCCTAGCCTTCCG
>NW_022111325.1:3748138-3749324 GCF_000313985.2 Echinops telfairi
CCGCAGCCCCCACCGCTGGCCCTGTCTTGGGTCCATCTCCACTTCTTTAAATTCTCCTGCCATGGAGGCCCGAGTGTTGCCAGGGGTGGGGGCTGGAAAGTGCAAAGCCAGAGGGTGCTGGAAAAGGGAAGGGATGGAGTTAGGGGACACCCCCCACCGCTTCACCTCACCCTTTCCAATTAAGGAGGATCCAAGGGCCATACTGCTTTGAAAGTCTCCAGACTGGGGGAGACAGGGCTTTCCTCCCCCGTTCTGAGTCCCGCCGCCTCTGGGGAGAAGCTCTCCTGGGGACCCCAGCTCCACTTTGGCCCCACTGTGGGGTCAGGCTTTCCCTCAAGCCTCTCAGGCACAAGGGGCAAGAGCTGAAGCCTCTCGCCGGCCCCTTGTCCCAGCCCTGACACCAGGGTGGTCCCTGGGAGATGCTGGGCCCCCGGGGAGCAGTTGGGGTCTGGGAGCAGGGTCTCTAACTTGGAGGCCCCCAGGAGCTGCTGTTCCGTGGGGGGCGGGGGCAGGAAGGGCCCAGAGAGGCGGGCCCAGTTGGCAGGGAGAAGGGGTGGCAGCGGAGGGGTGAAGGCGGCAAAACTAGGCAGCTCATCTTGGAGGTTCCCAAAGTGGCAGCAGGGACCCAAGCGGCATGGGGCTGGGGCAGGTCCAAGGCCTAGAGAGAGAGAGAGAGAGAGAGAGAGGATCACAAGGAGACACTCCTCTCTCCTCTCAACACTGTCCTCCCGGGACACCGGACACCCTGGCTCTGTCCGCCTCCCCTGGCCCCCTTCCTTCTCCCTTTCTTCGGCTTCAAGCCTCATCGTAGATACCATTTTCATGGGCAGCCCTCCTAGTCGGTGCCCACATCTTCCATACCTTCCCCAGGGCACTTGGCCCAGGTCCCCGCCCCCTGCCCTGTCATCGTCTGTCATCTGCACAGTTATTTACTGTCTGCGCCCACAGCCTGGGAGGGCAGGGACTGCCTGTTTATTCTCCCTGGGTCTCCCGCCCCCGCCCGCCCCGTGAGTGCTCAATAAAAATGTGTTGGCTGAATGAAGACATTCTTTGCCTTAACTCAACCAGCCCATTCTTCCCCTCGCATCCTGCAGCAAAGGGCTCCCTCAACCCAGTTGGCCAAACAAGCCCTGGGCTGGTCGTTTACTGTCTCCAGCCTCAGTTTCTTCATCCATAAAACCGCCTA
>NW_022111325.1:3749424-3759251 GCF_000313985.2 Echinops telfairi
GGGGGGGGGGGGAGCAAATGGTTTCACACGCTCACGGAGAGGACAAAGGGTCAAGGCTGCCCAGAGGCGTGCCTTGGGAAAAGCTCTACTTCCGAGAAGTCATGGGCCACTGACAGCCCTGTGGGGCCCAGTTCTGACACTGGTCTCCCCACACATTGGAATAGACTGGGGAGCAAGCGGTGAGCCTAGGATCCGATGGCGTAAGCACTTGGGAGGAGCCTGCCGCACAGGGCTGTGGACCTGAGGCCTGTGGAGGGAGCCCTCGGCCACCCTCATTCAGTGAGAGTCCCTGACGAGGATGATACAGCGCTTCGCACCAGTTTCTGTATTTCAAAGAGCTTAACCCCATCCCAGAGTGTTTAACGGAAAGAGCCCGCATCTGGGCATTTGACAGGACACGATCAGCCCCGCGTGGTCGCAGGAGTCCGTCTAAGGGAACGAGGAGGGCGGCATTGGCCTGCGGTTCAGAAGGGCTGGGGAAGCGGGAGGGGTGGGATCAGCGAGGGGCGGTGCATGGCCAGCGCTGCGTTCAGTGACATGAAGAGCAAATGGGTGGGAACTGCTGAAGGGAAAACTGATCTGCTCTGTACACTTTCATCCGGTTCACAGTAAAGAGTTTCAGAATAACAGTAACGACCCGGGCAAACAAATGCATTATTACGTAACACGCCCAGTTTATCTTAATAGGAAGCACAATTCTGAGGCTGGCCCGAAGAAGAGAAAAAATAGTAAACATGACACCCCCACCCCCTGCCCACGAGAGAAAGCCTGGAGACCCTGCCCCGCACAGTGTATGTTCTCTCAAGGTCAGTGTCCTTTCCCTTGAGTTCTCAAGGAGGGGGAACAGGTGTGCATGTGTGTGTGTGTGTGTGTGTCCTCCCTTGGCTCCAGGTCAGGACCAGCTTCTTTAGAGAGTACAGCCCAGGACGGGCTCTCTCACCCGTCCCAGATACCAGTCCTTCCACTTCCTGTCTCCAACTCAACAGCCTTGGCCGCTCTTCTGCCCGGAAGCAGATTCCTTTCTTGGCTCCAAACGTTCAGAGTGGGGGTGGAGGTGAGGGGCTGGCACAGCTTCCTGGAGTCCCATTCCACAAGTGGGGCATGCAGCTGCTACTCACCTCCCAGTGACATACACCCGTCATGTCCCTTGGGGCCTGGGCATAGGCAGGGCCTGTGTGCGCACCTGCAGCGGGCAGGGAGGCACCTGGGGAATAGCCCACTGGAAGCTGGGCTTCAGGAGGGAACACACTTCCCCCCTCTCATAGTTTCCCAACTAGAGATGCTTTGTGCCCCAGGCATTCCCAGAGCTGGGAGTGGGTAGGTGGGCGTGGAGAACAGCAGGGCTGTTCAGGTGCTGTTCAGCTCCAGGCTGCCAGACTGGTGGCCCGGCAAGTTCCAGCAAGCCCTGGGCCGCACACATGCACGCATGCACCTGGGAGGCACTCATGGGGGCCCAGGACCAGACATCATGCATTCTCTGGGAGGGTCTGTGCCAGAGCTTTCTTGCAGCTGGGCTGAAATTGCCTGGTGAGGAGGACTAGGTCTTGGGCCTCCACTGAGGAGCCTTGAGTTGGTGGAGAGTCTTTGTGACAAACTGATTTTTCTCTCTTCCCAGTTTATGGGCCTGGGAAAGCAGACCTCTGCTTCCATTTCCACCCTCCTGTCTGCCTCTGTCACCAGGTGCTGCTACCTTGGCCCTCTCCCAGCTCTTCTTTGTCGCCCCAGGGCCTTTGCACACACTGTTTTCTCTGCTTGCTGCGCACTTCCCATTCCCTCTGAGCTATTGTGACAATATTTACACATTTCGTGGCAGCTCAAATGTCCCTTTGTCAGGAGAGTCTTCCCTGCTGCCCTTAGCCTGAACTCACGTCTCTCCAGCAGTTAGCACAGGTATCATTAGAGACCTATTTGTCTGATTATACATCTGATGTCTGCTTCCCTCCCCACCCCCAGCTACAGACTCTACACAGGCTGTCTTGCTCACATGGGTGCCCCCAGCCCCTAGGGCAGTGGCTGGTACACTAAGCAGGAGGTCATTAGATATCTGTTAAAAGAAGAAATGAATGAGTGAGAGAGTGAATGAACGACGGAACCTTCCCCGTCTCTCTTCAAGGGGGTCCCACTCTTCACCCATGAGGAGACCCCTTGCCTTGGGTCTGACCTCCATCACCTAGCCTCCCAATCCAGCCTTACACCTCCTACCCCCAGCCTGGATAATCTTTAATAGATGAAAGTCTCTCCATCCAAAGAATAAAGTCCATTCCCTTAGCAAGGCTTCTGAAGCTGTTGGGGAGTGGAGACCTTTTTCCCTTGCCAACCTCACCTCCTACCTTCCCTGCTTGTGCCACCCCATCACGCAGCCTCTTCTCCAGCCAGGGCAAACAGCTAGCAGTTCTCCGGATTGGCTGGACCTAGGTGCTCACAGCTTGTGGCTTTTCATGAATGCTGCACCTCCACCTGGCTGGCTCTCTCCACCTTCTTTTCTGCACCCCTGGACGCATGTGGCCCTTACTAGAGTCACAGCACCCATCAGTGGCTGCTGCCTGCCAGACTCGGAGCACCCTGAAGGGCAGTGTTCAGCTCTGAACTGCCAGCCCTGACTAAGAGCTGGTGCTCAATAAATAGGTGCTGAATGAATCAGTGACTCAGAGGGTCTCCTGCCTCATGGCCCCTCATTCATAGGCTCAGTTGGAGAAGCCCCCCTCTTCCGGTTCAGATGCCCTGGGTCATACCCCATCCCCAGAACTCACGGAGATCACTGCTGCTGCTCCCCTTCTTATCCCCAGAGCCCCCCAGGAGTCCTCGGGGGGCCCGCTGCCCAGCCAGCTGCTCCACCATGGCCCGGTGAGTGAAGAGCATGCTCTGGAGGAGCTGAGGAAGGAGGGACATCGGTGTGAGGGTGGGATCGCTCTCCCTGGCCCTCGCATTGGTGCAGAGTGGGCGGCCCAGTGGAATGAATACTTCCACATAGGTGGTCAAATCATTGGTGCCCATATGTTACCCAAGCTCTCGGATGGCCTGGACCCTCAGCCCCCGGAACCCTCAGCCCTTCCCTCTGGTCCCCCCTGAAGGAGTGATGACCACACAGAAGGCACCGTCCTTTCTCATGGGTGGGGGCTGCACCATGCAGATGGTTCCAGATTGCAACCATCGCGTCTGCTCCTGAGCCCGCAGGGACTTGGGTGCAGAGGGAGAGGAACATCGGGGCGAGGCTGGTGGCCCCTGAGGCTGAGGGAAGGGCTGTAGCTTCCTGGAAGGTGTGTGTGTGTGTGTGTGTGTGTGTGTGTGTGTGTGTGTGTGTGTAGGTCTGAGGATAGGTGGTGGTCTTCATCCCTACCTCACTCTGTACACCCATGGGCACCAAGGCTGGCCGGCACAGTGCAGGGGCTCCCATCAGCAAGTGGGGTGCTGGCGGAGCCCGCACCTCCCACAGAGGGTAGCTGACCACGATGAGTTTGCTGAAGTTGAACTTGTACGTGAACCTCTTGCCTTTGGTCTTGTGCAGGATCCTCTTGTTATAGTAATACCTGGGTGGGGAATCCGAGGTAGAGTGTTGGCCCAGTGGTCGGGAGGGAGCTTGAGACCTAGCAAACCCCACTGCCCCAGGCCAGCAAGGCAAAGAACCAGGTGCCTCCCCACACCTGGGAGCATCTCCCCCAGCACTGGAGGGATGTGAACTGGAAGGGTGGGAGGATTTACCACCTCAGGCTTCCCACGCTGCCCCTCTTTGGCCACTGCGCACCCAACTCCTCTCACCTGAGGGCCCGGCTCAGCTTGTCATAGTTCATCTGTGGTTTGCACTTCCTGCGGCCCCAGAGGCGGGCCACCTCGTCTGGGTCCTTGATGACAAACTCCCCGTACTCTCCCTGCTGCCAGGCGATGACATGGCGGAACTCTTCCTTCTGGAGCAGCTCCAGGATGAAGTGCCACAGCTGGATCTGCCGGGAGCCTGGGGACGACTCGGCTTTGTAGGCCCAGTCGGGGAAGGCCAGGCCTGGAGTGGAGAGGGGAGTGTGGGATGCCAAGGCTCTGCTCTGAAACCCCAACCCCAGAGTGGCACACTAACCCACCCACAAGATCATGGAGGGAAACCTGGGGAAAGGGCTCACCTGAGATCCAGTAGTTGCTGGGGATAGGAGGGACCCCCTCGGCCAAGCAGCTGCAGTGCATGGTCCACTCGGAGGCCAAGAGGGCTAGATCTGGACTGGGGACAAAATGACAACCACTTAGGAGGAAAGGGGATCAGGGAGGCGGAGGAGCGACAGAAAAGGCAGGAGGGAGGGAAGGGAGTTCGAAGGAGGGAATAGGAAGGCTGAGACAAGGTCAGGAAGGAGAGAAAAGAGGGAAACGATAAGCCAAAGGGAGACAAGGCAGGAGAGAGAGGTCTCTGTCAAGAAGCCTTCTGAGCCCTGAGCCAGCCCCAGACCCTCCAAGGCCCTGCTCACTGACGCAGGACACCTGGCTTGGGGCTGAACCACTTATATAGATGGAGAGAGAGGAAGGCACAGGGTCTTGTAGCCTGCCCCCGCTGGGCGATTTACACAGAGAATGAGATCTCTTCTCGGGGCTTAACAGGATTGGAGTTTTCCCCAAGAGAAGATAACAGAATATGCAATTAATCGCGGGCTCTTTGTAAACCTTGAGTGGAGAAGAGGTGGTGTATCCCAGCAGACCCCAGGTGATCAATGAGACCCATACCTTTAAGAATTCATAGGGATGTCGAAACAGGAATCAAGGGTTCTTGCTTTAGCACAAGGAGAGGTGCCCTGGTGGTGGTGTTAAGTGCAAGGTCAGTGGTTCAAACCCACCAGCCTCTCTGCGGGAGAAAGATGAGGTTATCTGCTCCCACGCTATGCAGGGTCTCCAAGAGTCGGGATGGAGTTGATGGCGATGGATTTGGAGGTTAGTGCATAAAAAGGGCTCAAAGCCTGTTCAGTGATTGAAGAATAGCTAGCAGCCTGACTGGGTTTCTATCGGGCACCTCAAGCCAACAGGGGAATGGAGCAGAGGACTTCCGGCTCTGGGTTTCCATCTTCTAGGAGGGGAGTCCTGTTCTCAACTGGAACTTATTAGGCACAGAATTGAGCAGCATATCCGGAGTAGCTGCACACCTTACAGATGAAGCTCAGAGAGGGACACTTGACCAAAGACACTTATGTGTTAGCCACCTCGAAGTCCAGAGCCGTCCTTCCCAACTCTCAACTCAAAGCATTTTCTCATGAACAGTGTGGCCTTAAGGCAACGCTTCTCAAACTCGCCTGTGTGTAAGGACCAACTGAGACTCTCTCTAACATGCAAGAGTCTGATTCAGTAGGTCTTGATGTTGTCCCTGGAGAAGGCAGGGCAGCAGGAAGGAGGCAGGGCTTCAATGAGCTGGGTGGACACAGTGGCTGTAGCCGTGGGCCCCGCCTTCACAGTGAGTGTGAGGATGGTGCGGGACCTGGCAGTGTTTCGTTCTGTTGTACTCAGGGACACTCGGGGTCAGAACCGACTGGACGGTACATAACCACCGCCACCCCAAGACGTGGCGGGGCTCGTCTGGCCCTTCTAGTGAGCTCTGAGTTCAAGGCTGAGGCAGCTGGTCTGTGAACCGGACTTTGAGTAGCCGGGGTCTGAAAGATACAGTGAAAAGAGGCTGTCGGTCTTGTAGAAGGGAATCGAGGTGTCCTGGACACTTCAAGGGGCCCTGGTGGTGTCGTGGTTCCGTTGGGTGCTAACAGCCAGTTCTACCCTGCCCTATAGGGTCACGATGAGCCTGCATCGACTCGACTCGACGGCAACAAGTTTGGAGTTAGGTTTTGGACACCTCGGGCTGGAAGACCCTCTCCCCTTGCCCTACCTCACGTCATCTGTCCCTTGCTCTCTCCCAGGGAACACTCAGGGACAAGGAGGTCAAATGACAAAGTGACTTAGTTAGACAGGAGCATTGGGGGTGGGGGTGGGGGTCCCCAGTCTAGTTCGAGCCCCAAGCATTTCCTGAAGCAGGCCAGCAGAGGGGGCCACGCAGGTGAGCAGGCCCACGACCACTACTTCTGAATAAAGACGCCCATTCTCGTCTCCTCGCTAACTGGACATTCCGCCGCCCTCTTCTGGTCTCTTTCCCCTCCTCAGAAGTAGCTATTCCCACCCCATCCCCCTCCACTTCTCCCATCCTCCTCTCTTGTCCTGCTTATTGGGGACAAGAGGGACCCCCTCGGCCAAGCAGCTGCAGTGCACGGTCTACTCGGAGGCCAAGACGGCTATAACTGGACTTGTGTCTAACTTCAAGTGGATTGGCTGCTCCACAGCCTAGCCTTTGGGAAGTGGTTTTGGAGACAGGGTATCCAGGACCCAAGGTTGTTTCCTGGAGGGAGCTGAGAGAATTCCAATAGCTTGCCCTAGTGCTTGCTGGATCCCAGGGTGTTTCCTGCTAGGAAGGACATGAGAGCTCGGGGTAGACTTGGGATCCGGCAAGAAGCCAATGCTGATACCCACCAGTTTCCCGGCACCCAGTGCGCCCCACACCGTGCTCAGGGCTGTCATCCAGGGAAACCTCACGAGAAGCGGCAGCAAGGCGGACACCGCGGCCCTGAGAGGTCACACAGTGAAAGAGCAGGGAATGGGACTTTAATTCAAGATCAATCAATCATGTCTAGTCACAGCTGTCGGCTGCCAACGTCTTCCTCTCCAAAGAAAGAAAAACCCCCAAACACCCAAGACCCCCAGACCCGAGTTGAGTTAACCAGTAGGTGAACTCAAGTCTCCCGGTTCCGAGTGCTAGCTGACCCCGGCGCCCCCGCCACCCCCAGCCTCTTCCCTGTTTGCCAGTCTCTGGGAACTCCAGGTCACCGGGGAGTTTGTTAGCTCTGGATGTGGAAATCCTCACCGCTGAGCAGTCCTGCCAAACCTTTCCCTCAAAGCCTCCTCTTTCTTCAGGAAGCCCTGAGCCCACACTGTGGAAGCCCCAGGGAAGAGAGCAAAGGTCAACACTCACCGCCAAGAACTGCTCCTGGTGGCCCACCGTCATCCCTGGGCTTCATTTGACCCTGCAGCTGGGGTTGACCTCCACTCTGCCTGCCCCTCCCTGGGTCTTCCCAGCTCCGGCCTCCAACACTGTCACCTACTCCTATAGCCACAATAGCGGCTGTGGGGGTAAGGGTGACCTGGGGTTCATGCAATGGCCTTAGAGCAGGAAGAGTATTGAGACCATAAATCAAAAAGGATCTTAACCCAGTCTTGAGGGATCAGAGTGTTTCTCTTAAGCAAATCACTTGTGCTCCCCCGAAGGAAAGCTAAGGCTTTACAGCCAGTCACACACATTTCCCACTGGTCATTAAAGTCGTGTTTGCACTATACTACAGTCAATGAAGGAACCCTGGTGGCACACTGGGTTCCACGCTGGCCTGCTGATCACAAGGCTGGCGGTTCAAACCCAATAGCTACTATGTGGGCGAAGGATGGAGCCCTGTGCTCCCATCAAAATCGGTAGTCTCAGAAACCCTCGGGAGCAATTTTAATCTGTCCTGTCGAGTCACTGCGAGTTGGGATCGACTCGATGGCGGTGTGGGGGGTCGTCTATTTATCAAGTGTGCCACCGCATTATGGAAACGTTTAGCCTCTCACGAGGACTTCCAAAATGCGCGCAAAGACACGAAGTGAGCCTGCGCTGCTGGGAAAATGGCACCAGTAGACGTCTGCACGCAGGGTGCCCACACGCCTTCAAGTTGCCAAGAGTGCAGTGGCTTGCAAAGCACAATAAAGCGAGGCCCGCCTGTAGGAGCAAGCGGGCGATGTCATCATCGCTGTCATGCTGATTACCAACCATATAGTTAATCCCCTAAGCCAATATAAGGGCTCATTACAACGGATGTAGGCTTAAAGTCATGGCTTAATAGAAGTAATATAGATAAGGGATGATACCAATAGAGATTGAGCCCAAGTTAGGGCTTGGAGCCATAGGTTATGTACAAAGCAGATTTTACATTTTAAATATTTTAGTTACTATGAAGTGGGCCCCTATCATATGTATACCCGGCACTGGGCTTGGTTTGTTTTTTTTTTTCTTTCCACACACTGTTTCATTCCATCTTCACAATAACCCATCGAGGTGGTATTATCTCCATTTTGCAAGCCAAGGAAATTAAGGCTCAAAAAGATTAAGAGACTTGCATAAGATCCCCATCCAAGTCCAAGCGGTGGAGCCGGATGGGAACAGGTCTGGCTGACTCCAGTCCGTGCTGTAATCAGTCCATGGGGTGCCGGAAAGGTGAGGACGAAACTTCTTGGAAGCAGAGACGAGGAGGCTGGCAAGAGGCCCTGGGCCCGGACCCAGGCCTTCTAGTCTAAACCTAAACGCTAGGCTCTTGGCCAGAAGAAATGACGGGCAGAGGCCCCAGGAAGCCAGAGGACAGGGCACAGAGCAAGGGTTCTGTGAGAATGGCTTTGAAAGAGGGAGGGCCCACGACCACCGCCGCACCCAGGCCAAGGGGAGCTGGCACAAAAATCGCTCTGTCATTGGGCCTTCTGTGTAGCTGCACTGACGCCTTAATCTGAATGGATTGGACCCAGACAGTGGTTTTTGGTGGCCCTTGATGCATTCCGTGGGAAAACGAGGTTGTTAGTAAATACAAAGGCGGAGGCAGGAAGGGAGAGAGGTGACAGAAAATCAAGAGTGAAGCAGAGACAGCGAGAGACAGAGAGAGACAGCTGGCCCCAGGACTGAAAGATCAGAAGGGGGGATACCAGCCCAGAACGGCTGCAAATGCAGAGAAGGCCCTCAGTCAGTGGGCGTCTGGGCAGGGCACAGGGTCTCATGCTTGTTAGCACTGAGCAAAGTGCACATCGCCACCGCCCACCGGCCAATCTCATTAGGAGCCTCTGGTCTCTTTGGCTCTCAGCCAGAAGTGGAGTGGGGTTATCTCTGAGCCCTTTCTTAATGCTATTAGCTAAAGCTGCCAAGGTAGGAGAGCAAAGATGCGCCCCCCCGCAAAAAAAAGGGTAAAAAAAGGGGGGCAAAATCAACCACCCTTTCTTTGGAGCATTTGCGCTGAGCGACCGGAAGGGGAAGCCCTTTCTTCGCTGCCTCCCTTCCCTTCTCCCCTGTGGGGGAGGGCGCAGGACGTGATGCAGAGACCCCTCTGGCATCTTGCTCCTCTTTAGGCCGCAGATCACCACCCAGAGCTTCCCTGCCTTGGGCACAGAGGACCCCTTCTTGATGCTAGTGCGTGGGAATCCTGCCAGCGGAACCTCTTCTCCCTCCTCCGCGCCTGCCTTCCTTCCACTGCTCCCTCCACGAGTGCGCGCGTGACCCCCAGAGGGCTCCTGGGGGTGGGAGTGGGGTGAGGGGGTGTCCTCAGCCCGATCTGAGACTGCCCACACGCCCCTCCCAGCCTCGCCCCTTGCAGGCCTTGGACTTTGCCTTCGCAGTCCCAGGGGGGCGTGGGATTTAAAAGGTTTGTGGAACTCCGTGGAGCAGAAACCCAAAGCCAGACACCCCACCCCCCAACCCCAGACCTGTCATGCTAGGCAGCTGAAGGTCAAGGGGAAAGTCACACACCCCCTCCCTCCGCAACACACACACACACACACACACACACACACACACTCTCTCTCTCTCCCTCCCTCCCTCTTCTCACTTAAGCCTCAATATTATATTACTACTGTGCAGATGAGGAAGATGAAGCAAGACAGGTAACTTGCTGGTGATAAACATGAACCAGCCAGAGGATCACAAACAGGGAAGGACCTGACACACTTTGCATCATTTTTTTCAAAATCACTGCGATGCAGGTAGTGGTTCTGGAGGTCCCAGTGTGGAGGCCAAGGGGGCCTGCTAAGAAGTGGAGACA
>NW_022111325.1:3759351-3800889 GCF_000313985.2 Echinops telfairi
CACACACACACACACACACACACACACACACACACACCCTCTAGGGACTCTTGGTCTGGAGAGTGTAGGCGGAGTGTCTGAGACCCGGCTTCCAGCTCTGCCCCAACAGAACTCTGCATCCGTCGCTTTCACTCTTTAGCCCATTTCGTCCTCCATCATTACTGCTGCTGTCGGCTTTCCTCTGAGTCCACTCAAGCCTAGAGCCAGTGTGTGCCTGCCTTTGTAGTTATAAGCAGCCCCGTGTTTTCCCAGACTCAATTAGTCACTGCAAAGCTTGGCCGACACCTCTTTGGGTTACCCCTTCCCCTGGCCTTTCTTGCTGCCACCATCACTTTTGGTGGATGTTTTTGACTCTCTGTTGTCCCTCGGACTCTCCCAGCCTCTCCTGCATCTGCCATTGGCACTGTCCCTAGCTGCCTTGCCTCCCCGGGACGGCTGTCTACCGCCTGTGGATGGCTTGTTCTCTTGGGCTCCCAGATGCCCACGCAGCCCTGACCTCTGTTTTGCAGCCTCTATCGCGTCTCTCACCACCCTTCTCTGTTTTCTTGTCTTTCCCTCTGTCTGTCCTCTGCCCCTGCCTGCCTCTCACCCAAGCTTCAGCACTGGAGATTCAACAGAGCCTCCAAGTTGCCCACCCCTGGGCTCTACCAGCCCCACCTCTCCACCCCCACTACCTGGTTCCCTAAACCCTCCGGGATGGGAACCTCGGCCCCGAGTTCTTTTCATTTTCTTCCCATCAGCGGTGCCCTGGGCATCCCCCTGCCTGGACAGCCCCGAGCTTTTCCTATCCCTGGATGCACGCGCACAAACCCCCCCCCCCTCCAAGGTACAAAAAAATCCCCTCCAGAAGGGACTGAGGTGGCCAAGGAGCTGGTCAGGGGGAGAGGAAGTGAAAGCTGGGAGGTTGCTGAGCTGGGGTGACTTGGCAGGGCTAGTCCGGGGCTGAGTAACCGGGCCCAGTCAGCCATAAGCGGATAGGATGATAGGAATTGTCCGTGGGCATCTGAGGCGGCTCTTCTCAGCTGGAGGTCTCTGACATCTTCTGACTCAATCCCCAGCCTGTAATCCCCTGTCGACTTCCAGCCCCTGCCGCATCCTTGCCCTCAGCCCCGATCTGAAGAGGAACTCTTCCAGGACGCCCAAGTCCTACGCTTGCTCCATCTCTAGCTCTGGGACCTAGCCCCATTGGGGTCCCACCGTCCGGGACTTAGAAGTGAAGTGGCAACCAGCACTCCCAGATGCTTCCTTGACTGCCTTTCTCTTGGATCCAATGGGAAAGGGCAGGACCTCTCTGCCACAGGATGTCTGTGCCTCTTCACCCCGAATCTGCCCCCCATTGCAGGGCCTGGGGGTGGGGACTGGGGGAGGGTGAGCTCACAGACTTCAGACCTAGTCCTAGTTCTCTGCCAGGAGTCTGGGGAAGGTCAGTTGGTGGGGGGGTGGGATAGGGCCAAATGCCCTCATTCATCAGAGAATTCAGTTCAATTTCATCCCACCCATCCCTGGTAATCCTCTGCTCACCCCCTGCTCCTGTCTGTCAGAGGAAGGGACAGGAGCCGTTGGGTCCCTTTGCTTCAAAGCCCACAGCCTCCCTCACCTCCTTCTGCCCCATAGGAGCCACCTGCTTGATGCCCAGTCTTCCCCTATTGCCCTTCAACCTGGGCCATGCAGGACGGCAGCCCTGAGCTCACTCTCTTGCAGGACCTGGAAATGGCTGAGGTCATCCATTCAGCCCTCCAGAGCTCAACTTGACCCCACTGATCCCAGGAGTCCTACCTTCCCTGGTGAGCCAGCACCTGACCACAGCTGTGTCCCATCTGGAGAGGAGAGCCTGCTGCCAAGCTGGGTCCTCTGTCTTCATGATGTCTCCGGTGGGTGCCAAGGCCCCCACTTGGCTCTGCTCTGATTGCCCTTGCCCAGAGCCTGGCTTCACAGCTGTCCCACACCTGGAGAGAAGAGCCCTGCCACCTGTCAGGCTGTTCAAGGTGGCTTTGGGGCTGCTCCAACTCCAGGCAGAGTCCACATCTCCTGACCACCCCCTGCCCCAATTGTGCCCCAGCTGGCTCACAGCCACTGGGGCGGGTGGGGGTGAGGAAGGGCCCCCCTGCAGGGGCAGGGCTCTCCTCCCCACCAGCCCCAGCGACAGCTCTGCCACCAGAGTCCCTTACCTCAGAGCAGCTGCTGTCCCTGCTCCCTCTGGCTCCTTCTGGCGCACTCTTCGACCAGCGACCCCCTCGCTCATCACACGCTGCGTTAGGGTTACTTAAAATGAGAGTGGGATCTCCAAGCTCCCCAGGGAACCGATGTGGTTTTCAGACAATAGCATTAACCCTTCAGGGGCCAGCACCACCACTGTCCTGCTCCCCCTCCCAGGCGCCTCCACCACTGTCGGGGGTGGGTTGGGAGGGAGTGTTTAGCCTTGGGTCCTTTGCATCCAGAGCCTGCTCTGGGGACAGGTGGCTTCTAAAACAACTGACCCAAAGGGGCATGAAGATTGGGTTACCCTTTCTTCAGCCAGGGAAGAGGATGCTGGGCTGCCTGGAAGTCCTTCCAGTTGTCTACCCTCTAACTTTCCCATGATAAGTCAGCCTTTCTCTCATGGAGTTGCTTGTGGCCATAGAGTCTGAGCCAGGAAAAAAATCCTCCTTCCACATCCTCTGACTCTAACACCACTGCAGTCTGGGTTTGTCCTCTGAGCCCCAGGCCCCTGCTCTCCCTATAGACTGGTGCTGGATCTCCGTGGTTTGTAATTTGTCCTCTCCGCCTCAAGTATTAAAACTATACTGGTCGTTTGCCCAGTCTCCTTGCTCTAAAGAGGATTTTTAAAGCACTTAACATGTCGCTTCCCTCTTCTAGCTCTAGAAAGTGACCACCATCACCCACCCCCTTATTAATAGGACTACAAGTTAGACAGTAGGAAGAACTTCCCACACATGGGTAGACTTAGGAGTTTTCTGACGGTAAGGAAAAGCTAGGGACCCAGATGGAGGAGAGGATTCTAGAAATAGACTGGGGAGGGGCTGGAGGACTTAGGCGAGGACTTTGGGAGAGGCTTGTCAGGAGCACCTGCAGGAGGGTGACTGGTTTTGAGGGCCGGGGAACAGAGCAGCCCTAGAGCCCGTCAGGCTGGTGCCCAATCACCCCCACCCCGAGCAGGGAGAAGATTGATGGGTGTCGTTGGGAGAATCAATATGATTTTCTCTTTTCTTTTTCTTTCTTTTTTTATCCCCTTGTCTATGAGAGGCCAAGTATCCTCCTCACCCCACCCCTCCCTCATTACACTGCCCCCCGCCCCCTGCCCCCTCCAGCCCTGTGCTGATGGAGATGGGAATGGAGGGCCATGGAATTAAATTCTGGGGGTTGTTTTCTGGTTAAATCAACCGAAGCTAACATGATGGAAAGGTGAGAGAGAAGGGCTGATTGATGGGGAGACAGGAGCCGGGGGCCACGTAGAGAGGGTCCTGGTGGGGGAGGCAGGGTGGGCAGAGAGGAAGAGGGCTACAGAGGGAGGGGTCTGCAGAATGCTGTTCTAGGGAGTTGGGTGGGGGCGGGTGGGTATATTAGCTAGGACGAGGCCCAGACATGAAGACTTAAAGCTAGAGGGGCTGGGGGCAGGCCACCGTCGGTGTGCTGGGCATTCTCTTAGGGCAACTCCAGTATTTCATCTGGAGACCTGGTTGGTCCTGCTGCTTGCTCAATGTTACCCCACCCATCTCCCTTTTTAAAAGAGTTTCCAGACAACTGGGGTCAGGTACAGAAAGAGGCTGTGGCTGAAGGGGATTCTAGGAGGAAGACCTGCCCTCCCCTTCAGGAAGGCCCGTGTCAATGTGGGGGGGGGGGGCGGGGGTGTCAGAGTAGCATCTGAAGGGAGGACAAGAGGCTTCTAGACCACGGGCCTCTGGACCACTTCCTGCCTCCCCAAGGTCTCCTGGGAGGAAAACTTCTGGAAGGCTCCCCCTCAGTTACAGAGGCTTTCCTACTTCTTGCCACCCTCCCAGCTCCCAGGAAAGTCCCTCACATGGTCTAACTTCAAGTTCTTACTAGAACTAGATTAGCTGTTTCTGAGAGGCCTCAGGTCACCACTTCTCTGTGGGCCACGCTCATCTTCCAGGAAGATGATGAAAGCAGCTCAGGCCAATTCACACTGCAGTCTCTGCCTCATGGCCTTACAGAGCAGGAGGCTGGGCAGATGGGCCTTGGGCTCAGACAGCAGCTCCTGAGATGGCCCAGAGTTCTTTGCATGGTGAAAGCCTCCTGACGAAACGAATCACCCCCTCTGGACTGTAGGCATCCCTGAAGGCACCCGGAGCCCAGCACAGTGAATGGTCGGGGGGCTGCTCTGTTCCTGATTGCTGAGGATACCAGCAAAGCCAGTCCCCCCACTTTAGCTAACTCAAGGACCCTACTTAGCAACAAACAACCTCAACACATTTTAAACTACCTTCAACCCATGTCCCCCTCACTGCCATTACGGTACTTGGCCGGATGTAGCCCCTGTGATCCCCACACGGAGCCCCTAGAGGGGCATGGGTGCCCCAAAGTATTTGGCCTACCACTCCTTTGTCAGCAAACAGACTACCCAGCTCCCCACCTGACAATGAAAAGCTCCTGTATTCAAGGAAAACACCGTAACACGGGATGAAGCACAGGTATCTGCTTTTGCAGCCCCTGGATCAGTCCAGTGCAACGGGGAGGGTGGGGGGCGGGGGGCACGGGCGGTACTGACCACGCTGGTAAATTCTGCTCTAGGGCCTGGGTCCTAGAGGTGGGTCTGGAGGCTCCACCTGTCTGCCTGAAGAGAGGACCGTGGGACGGGCTCTTCCCAAATAGGG
This sequence comes from Echinops telfairi, assembly GCF_000313985.2. Taxonomy (NCBI): domain Eukaryota; kingdom Metazoa; phylum Chordata; class Mammalia; order Afrosoricida; family Tenrecidae; genus Echinops; species Echinops telfairi. The sequence goes on from NW_022111325.1 coordinate 3,764,184, forward strand.
GCTGGGGTATAGCCCAAGTCCCCTTGGAGCGCAGTCTCTCAGGACCACAGCCCATCTCCTCAGCTCTCCTTGCAGCTCCCATGGCTCGATGGCAAAGTTGCGCCCGCTTCTCTTCTCGAAGGAGCAAACCCCAAGGACACTCTCCCTGGGCCTCAAGTGGGCGTTTCCTCACTGGCGTAAGCAGCAGGGCAGACCACACTCGGGTCCATGGGCACTGTTTTGCCTCAAGGCTTCAGCACCTTGAAGGGCCTCCCTCAGCCGTCCCTTTGACACAGCTGGCAATCCATGGCCAGGCCCTGGACACTGGGGTGGGGCCACACTCTGGGATGGGGGGTTGCCAGGTGAGGTGGTGAGGCATGTTGTCGGTCCCTTTCCTGAGGGAAAACCGCTGGGCACGGAGGCAACCCCCATCCTGGCACCCCACGTCTGTCAGAGTAGAACTGGACCCCGTCGGCTTTCCCATGGCCCATGTTTTGCAATGAGATCACCAGGCTTTCCTTAGAGGTGCCTCGGGGTGAAGTTGACCCTCTCACCTGTAGGTTAGCAACTGAGCACTTGATATTTCCCCCCATCAAGGAACTCCCCAGGAGCTCTAGTGCTGTAGCTTGCTCACCACAAGGTCAGCAGTTCCAAACCACCAGCCGCTGCATGGGAGAAAGACAAGGCTTTCTGCTCCGAGAAAGAGGCACCGTCTCAGAAGCGCACAGGGGCAGTTCTCCCCTGTGCTGTGGGGTCGCTGTGAGTCCCCACGGACTGGATGGCCGCGAGTGAGGCACAGCCCCCGCTGAGGAACCGGAAGAAGGAAAGACAAAAAGAGATGGTGTGTGTGCTCTTGTTACTTCTCTTTGTCTCTCCTGGCAGTTCTGCAGAGGATCTGGCTGGGAGCAGGGCATTCGGTAGGGTGCCGCTGGCAGGACCTGGCTGGTTCCAGAAGTGTCTGTCTGGCCAGGCCAGTCGTGACAGGGATAGAATATCCCTTCAGAAGAAATCCCTGCCAACGGCTGGAGAAAAGGGCATCATTCCCATTCCCACGCCCTAGGAGCCCCGCCGACCTTCTGAGAGGATGGGGTCCGAGGGAGAACCAGGGGCATGAGACTGGTTGGCGAGGGGAAGGGAGGAGCGAAGAGGCAAAGAGGGATCTGTCCTTAGGTGGTCAGAGAGGAGGTAAGGACAGGAGGTGTCCGGCAAACATCGTCGGAAGAGGCAGAGACCAGGCTTGAGGAGACAGAGGGGGAGGAAGGGAAAAGGAGTGGGTGAGGCAGAGGGAAGGGAGCTGGCTGTGGGGAGGAGGTATTGCTGGAGGCCAGGCCTGGGCAGACAGGAACGCTGCATTGGAAGTGGGGTGGGGGGTGACTTGGGGGGGAGGGGGCAGTGCCAGGGGGAGGGGCCGGCGGCTGTGTGGGGGAGGTAGGGGACACCGGGTGTGTGGAGTGGGTGGCTCTGGTGTCGGTGGAGACTCTTCATGTCCCATTAGTGGCAATGGAAGGTGACATGCGGGGATCGATACCAATCGAGGCAACAGACTCCCAGTAATAAACCCATTTCACTCACACTTCTCCACCCCCGCTGGCCTGAACCTTCCAAAGGGAGCGAGGGCTTCCCACCCCTGACCCCCTCTCCAGAGAGGCTGCTCTCAGAACTGCCCCCAGCCTGGGCACTGGGACCGAGCCCAGGGTCCCTCAAGCCTGGGAGTCCTCCTCCACTGGGTTGGGGGAGGGGGTCTGACTCTCTCCTGTGAGACTGGAGCCCAGGGTCCACTCTCAGTATCCCTGCCCACCTTCTCCTCAAGGTGTGTGTGTGTGTGTGTGTGTGTGTGTGTGTGTAGGAGCTGGGAGTGTTTTCAAGGCAGAACCAACCGGGTCAAGCCCTGCAATATGTTGCTCAGGTGAAGGTGTCTACAAACTCCTGCACTTGTAGGGAGGCATCTCTCACCCCGCCCCGTGCCTCTGTGTGGGTGTCAGTCTGTCTGTCTCTGTGGGTGGGTTCACACGGCCAGGAAGTGCATTGGGACGTCTCTGTGGATGTCTGGCTCTACCAGCCGAGGGCTTTTGTGTGTGGGTGTTTGTGTTAGCGTTGTGTGTTTCCAGCCAGCTGTGGAAGTACACGTGTGCACGTTCCTGGGACGAGGTGTGTGTGCGCGCCTGAGTCCACACACGCCTATCTCTAGGGCTCTGGGTGTGTGTGAGCCTGGGTTTGCCCCAGCGTGAACCTTAGTGTGAGAGTCCATGCTTCCGTGGACGTCTGCTTCTGGGTGTGTGAGTCTGGGCTTTGTTTTGGAGATGGTGGGAGGTGTCATGGTGTCCCTGTCATGCACGCGCGTGCAGGCTGTCTATGTGGGAGAAGGCTGCTAGCCTCTCGGTGTCTGTGCCCAAAAGCCGGCCCCACCATGACTCCTTGAGTTGGCTTCCCCACGGTACCAGGGTAGGGCACGAACCATCTGCTTTGCCCAGGACCAAAGTGTCTCCTGAGACCTGGAAGCTTCAGGTGCCGAAAAGGATAACCTGGTGCAAACTGGGCCAGTTAGTCACGTTCCTTCTAGACCTGGAGGAGAGGTGTGCCGAGTGACGGGCCACGGGGGTGTCAGGGAAGGTGCAATGGGAGAAAGGCGTGGTGGGGTGAGGGGAAGAGGGAGACAGAAAGGAAACAGGAAGAAACAAAACAACACGAAGGGCGGAGGGAGCTGTAGGAGGAGCGGAATCCGTGGGGAGGGCGCCGGTTCAAATCCACCCACAAGCAACGCGGAAGCGCCATCTAATGATCTGCTTCCCTAAGGAAGTGACTCCAGGGCCAGGCACATCCACAAGAAGCAGGATTAAAGGAGGAACTTCCTGAGGGCTCAGAGGTGGGTCTCTGGAAGCTTAGATGGGAGGGGAGAGGAGGGGCTGTTCACGGCTTGGGAAAGTTCTGGAGAAGATAAAGAAGAGGGCGTTGTGTGTGAAGAGCCGATGGGGCTTCACTGCTTTTCATGGCCCCCCATCTCCTTCCCTGCCTCCTCCTGGGGCAGCGGCGTGGGAGTCTGCACTCCCTCAGTTCAGAGTGGAGGATGGCATGCTCTGCGGCCCGTCCGTCCTCAAAGGAGTCGGACTGGCTGGCCCTGGTATCCGGCATCGGAAAGTGGAGGTCAGGAGGTTTTGCGGAGGGGAGAGCTACTTTATCATCTCTCGGAATCTGTCAACACCCCGAGAAAGGGTTTAAAACTTACCCGTCAAGTTCGCTGTGGACCTGGTGGCCCCTCCCTCCGAGCCTGGCACCAGCAGGCCTCTGGGAATTCTTCTGCTGCCCAGACTCCTCCTACCTTCGTGCCTGGCTCCAGCATGTTCCTCTTCGGAGGATGAGGCTGGGGGTTGTTAGGAGCCGAACTGTCTTCCCGCCAAAGAAAATGTCACAGCTCAAACCCCCTGGACCTGCAAGTGACCCTTTTTTGGAAGCAGTGTCTTAGAAGAAGCTGTTGGTTGACATAAGGCCATACCTGATCCAGTACATCTAGTGTCCTTCTAAAAAGGAGGGGGAGGGAGGTCACATGGAGATGGAGGCAAAGGTCGTCGGCCGAGGGTTGCCAGTACCTCCAGAAGTTGGGGAGCACCCGTGAGGTTCTTCTAGAGCCGTCAGAGCGAGGCTTGCCTGTCTCGCCCTGACTTGGACGGCTGGCCTCTAGCACAGGGTTTGTGGTGTGGAGTGGCCGCGGCCCCTCCCCTGCTTCTCTCCATGGCACCCCTCCTGCCTTCTCTAGCCTGTCGCCTGTAGACCTCCAGTCTCTGCGCGGGAAAGCTAGTCCCCTCCTGGGTGCTGTCCAAGTCCTCCTGGCGTTGGCCCGTTCGTCCGCCCGTCCGTCCGTCCGTGAGGGTCTCTGAGGAGCTGGCAGAGTCAGGAGAGTTTGTACTGCCCTTTGGGGACCACACAGAGCCTGTGTCTGGACTTCTCAGTGGAAGTTGTGAACCCAGAACTCCACGGCTGGAAATACCGTGGTCTCCCAGCCCGCTCCCAGCAGGAGTGCGGCATCTCAAGGAACCCGGGGTGCGGTGGGGTGAGCATGGGGCCGATGCCTGAAAGGGTGTTGGTTCCCACCCGCCAGCCCCGCCCTGGAGAGAAAGTCCGACTGCTTCTGTGAAAATGGGCAGCCTTGGAGAACTCCTGTGGCGATCTGCTCTTTCTTTCAGGAGCCCTCCAGACAGAATGGACTCGATGCCACTGGGCTTTTTGGTTTATGGCAAGAGGACTGAGTCCCCTGGTGGTGCAAAGGGGTGTCACACTCTGTTGCTAACTGGAGGTGCAGATCTACTCCAGAGAGCCTCGTTGGAAAGGTCTGGCAACCTATTCTTTGAAATCAGCCCTTGAGAACTCCCTGGAGGACAGTGGGGCTCTGACACGCCTTGGGTCACCGTGAGTCGGGATCTGTTTGCCAGCAAGCGGATTGTGCTCCAGAGGAGCCTGGGTCAGGGGCTGGACATGGCCATGGCTTAGGTCACTTGGCAGGGAATCCAGGGTGCCGGGGACCCAGAATCTGGACTGGAAGCAGGGGCTAGAAGCAGTACCTCCTCTCAGTCCCACAGGGCAAAGCTGTTGACAAGGACATTTTTGATACCTGTTGGCCCTGTCCAGCTTGTCCCCTAGCTGGGTCAGTGCTGCGTACCGTACCCATGAGCTGTGGATGATTTGTGCCAGAGACAACACCATCCACTCTCCCTTTGTATCTTTTTTTTCCCCTTTGTATCTTAAGTGCCTGTCTGGTCCTTAGTGTCTTGTTTGCCCCTCAGACTTCAGGGGCTTCAGGAAGCCAGACAATGTCCCTTTTCCTATTAGGCCCCCTAAGGGTGGAGAGAGCTGAATTCCCTCTCAGACTGAGCGTTACCTGTGGTGTGAGGGGTGGGGGTGCTCCCCACCACCACTCTGACTGCAGGCCCCCAGGGATGAAGGGTAGAGTCTTCTTCCCTAAGTTCCCCCTTCCTCAAGCTGGAGACTCAGGGTGTTGAACAGGAGGGGGGGAGTGTGTGTGTGTGTGGTGCAGGACATGTGCGGATGTCAGGCAGGGAAGAGAGGCTCTAGGGACGGTTGCGGGGCCAACAGGTGCTGTCCTGAAAAGCAGTGATAGGGTGCAGGCTGGAGTCTTAGTGGAGGGACAGGGGAACACCTGTCCAAGGAGTTGGGGAGTCCCACATCTCAGTTAGGGGAACAGCATGGGCAGAATGAGACTGGGACTCTTGGCTTCTCAGACGTGGGGTCACCCATGGATTTAGCTTCTGGCAGCTCCTTTCTGGACCTCCGAGAACCTGGGATGGGCAGACACTTCCACTGTCTGAATGAAGCCAGGGAGGATTTTGTAGAAAAGAAGGACTAGGTTTCTAAGGGGTGCAGGCCTCCCCTGCTTCCATTCCACCCCCAAACCCAGCCCTCCCTGGCTAACCAAACTATATATATCTATATATATTCTGTGTTAAGGAGCCCTGTGTCAGGCTGATAGGAAAAAACAAGAGGGAGAGAGGAAAAACCAGAAGAAGGCAGAGCTCAAATGAGAACCGAGATAAAGCAATTACCTGATCAATACGGGTGAAATTGAGTAATCTAGGAGATCAATACCATGGGCAGGAGCTGGAGGGGTGTGCTCCTGCTCCAAACCCCCTCCAGGCCCCACCTCTGCTGTCTGCACACCTCCTCCTCTGCTCACTCCAGCGCCCCCCGCCCCCCATTGGTAATGCATCTCTAAGTCAGCTTCCACCCCAGCCTCCTCCATACTCTGGTCCCCCCAAGTAGTAACCTTTCCTCGCCCAGCCCCTAACCGTTGCTCAGGCTCTCACCCCACCAGACTCCTCTCCAGTCCCTTTCCTCATCAGCTCTCCTCTCCTTCCTTCCCCAAAGGATCCCATGCTCTCAACAGCCCTCTGTTTCCCCCCTCTCCCCAGCCCCCAACCTCCCCACAGCACAGGCCAGCCAGATAGCCAGCTGACCATATCTGTGTCCTGGGAGCAAGGGTCTGTGAGCATAGGTCCTAACCTCCATCAGATAGGCGCTCCGAGGACAAGAACGAAGGTTGAAGGACCAAGTATCCCCGGGTCAGCCAGGTCTGGGCAAAGGCAGAATATATAAAGGAACCCTGGTGGCACTGTGGGTTTGGGTTAGGCACTGGGCTGCTAAATACAGGTTGGTGGTTCAAGCCTACTGTGGTAGTTATATATCTGGTGTCAATTTGGGACTTGAGAGGATTAAGGGTGAAGGGGTGGAGCCTAGTCTGTCAATCGGATCATAGCCAATGAGGCCTCTGTGTGGGCATGGCCTTCTCCTGAGAATGCTGGTAATTCCTGAATTTCCTCCTTGGAGGCGGGAGAGACTCTCTCACTCTCTCTGCTTACTCTCAGAGACATTGCAGCTGATAAGACACATGGCGCTACGCTGATAGACCCCATGCCCTGGGAACTGGAGAAGCCACGTGGAGACCTTTGCCAGCGCTAAGATGCTTCCACCGCCACTGGATCCCCAAGATTTTGCACCCACTGGCCTGTGATCTCTCTGCATCTGGCATCATGGCATGTGTTTCATGAGTCAGAAGAGGACTTTATAGATTGGTATTGGACATATGGCCTAATATTGGACTTATGGACTTGATCTAGACTAGGCTGGGGTGTTTTCTAAATATTCAGTTTCTCTTGTATATAAATCTCTTTCTTTAAAAAAAAAATGTTCCTGGATGAGTTTATTGCAAAGGAATAATTTATCCATATCCATACAAGAAAAATATCTGACTTTACCTAGCTTTGTTATTAATATGCTTCTATTAAAAATCATTTTATTGGGGGCTCATACAACTCTTATCACAATCCATACATCCATCCATTGTGTCAAGCACATTTGTACATTTGTTGCCCTCATCATTCTCAAAACATTTGCTTTCTGCTTGAACCCTGGTATCAACTCATTTTTTCCCTTCCTCCCCACCCACCTTTCTCATGAACCCTTGGTAATTTATAAATTATTATTTTGTCGTGTCTTACACTGGCTGACGTCTCCCTTCACCCACTTTTCTGTTGTCCGTCCCCCAGGGAGGGGGTTATATGTAGATCATTGACCGGTTCCCCCTTTCTCCCCCTACCTTTCCCTTTCCCTCCTGCTATCACTACTCTTATTATTGGCCCTGAAATGTTTATTTGTCCTGGATTCCCTGTGTTTCTAGCTCTTATTGATACCAGTGCACATGTTCTGGTCTAGCCAGATTTGTAAGGTAGAATTGGGATCATGATAGTGGTGGGGAGGAAACATTAAAGAACTAGAGGAAAGTTGTATGTTTTATCGGTGCGATACTGCACCTGACTGGTTCGCCTCCTCCCCACAACCCTTCTGTAAAGGGATGTCCAGCTACCCACAGATGGGCTTTGGGTCTCCACTCTGCACTCACCCTTATTCACAATGATATGATTTTTTGTTCTGATGATGCCTGATACCTGATCCCTTCAACACCTCGTGATCACACAGACTGGTGTACTTCTTCCATGTGGGCTTTGTTGCTTCTCAGCTAGATGGCCACTTGGCAAACTTCTTTCTGATACACATTATGTCTATGAATTTGTTTTTCTAGTCTATCCTGACTAACACATCTACCAGGTTCTTTGAAGGAGAGAGATGAGGCTGCCTACTCTCATAAAGATTTAGTCTTGGGCGATGTGGATCAGAATGGATTTGATGGCAGTGGGTTTCTGGTTGATTGGTCATAAAAGGTGCTCTGGTGACACTGTGGTTAAAGCAGCCCAGCTGCTAACTGAAAGGCCAGCAGTTTGAACCTACCCATTGCTCAGCCGGAGAAAGATGGGGCAGTCCTTTAGAGAGTCACTCTGAGTCAGAATGGACTTAACATCAAGGGGCTTGGTTTGTTTGTTTACTGATAATAAAACACAATCACTCCTTCCTGGAGCATTTGCTAGGGAGTCTTAGGGTGGTGCAGATGGTGACATGCTGTTACCTGAAATGCTTGCAGTTTGAATCTATCCAGAGGTGTGTTGGAAGTAAAAAGGTCACAGCCATGCAAATCCTGCAGCGTAGGTCTGCTCTGAAGCAACGGAGTCCCCCTGAGTTGGGACGGATGTCACAGGAACAGACAGGGCCAAGACGTGGTGATGGAGTATGTCCTACATGCCAGGCACTGGGAAGAGGACACTGGGTCCCAATGGCGAAGGGCACTGCACATCTGGGGACTGCTGGAGTTAGAAGAGCTCCTGGGGTTCTGCTTTTTCCCAGGAGAATGAGGGAGGATGGTGGGAATTTCCTCAGTATGGTGGGGATACCCCAGGTCCTGGTTGCCTGGGTCCGCACTGTACATTCTACATAATAGGGACAGTCACAGCTTTCTAGGAGATGAAGGGCATACGTGGCATTGTGGGGGGGGGGGAGGGGGCGTACTGGAATGGGGGTCAGAGCCTTCCAATTTGCCTACCTTCCTTCGTCGCCACTTGACTGCAAACTCCCGGCTGCTAAGGAGGGCTCTGTTGGCCCTCCTGACCCCAGAGCATGGTCGGTGGCCAGCAGGCATCTGGGAAACATTGGTTGAATCTCTGAATGACCATTGTAGTAGTTGTCACAGTTCTGTTTTCCCTTTTCATCCGTGAGCTCCTGGCCAGCAAGGATCTCCTCATACTCCAAGTACATGGCTTGGCACCCGGCAGCCACTTGATAGGCATTGGTTTCAGAACGTGGGATCCAACGAGCAGATGTGGGACTTGGGCCCTTGCCCCTCCAGCCCTGCTGAACTCTCCCACTTGGGCCAAGTGGTCGGACCAGGGGAGCCCTTTGAGAAATCAGCAGCCTCTTCAAGCAGCTCTACCTTGTCCTTCTTTGATTTAGGCTTCTGGAGTTCCTGCTGGGAGGCAGGGAGGTGCTACGAGAGAAGACTCAGATTTCCTGTGAGTGCTGGATGGATACTCACAAGCGGTGGTGACCCAGGGCCATTTATTGAAGTTCATGGGGCTTTTCCTCCTTCATCTGCAAAATGGGGATCACAATAGTACCTGTAGCAGAAGGCGCTACCGTGGGCCAAGCAAGTTAATGGAATGACAAAGAATGGGTCAGCAGAGGGCCGAGGTTTTAAGATAAGATAAGATCCCCTCCACCGCCACCTGAGCTGTCAAATGCCTCCACAGCAGCTGCTTTGATGGGGCAGACCAGAGTGGGAGATAAAAGCCCTCAAGCTTCTCTGATCTGTTTACTATTCTGAAGATTGACTGATACCCACCAGAAGGTTTCCCCCTCTGCGGGCCTTCCAGTTCCTTGGTGAGAGGGCAAGTGTAATACTGAGAAGACTCTTCAGTCTCAAAACCCTCACCAGGTTCCAAACCCATCCCCTCTGTTTCTCACCCGCGGCTGCTGCTTCTGCCCTTTGAGAAATCCAGGGGCAAAGGAGAAAGAGGGTTTAATGACGCCCTGCAACTAGCCAGAAGCTGGAGTCTAGGCGTCAAGACTGACTCCTGACTCCTGTGGAGGGTCTTCCGGCCTCTCTCCCACCCAGTGGAGAGGCCAGCGAGAGACAGCCACCCTTGAAGGCCCTCCACATTTTTAAACTCAGAAGGAGTCTTGATTCTGTGGTAGACCTGCTCCGTGTACGCAGTGGGGGCAGCGGGTGGCTGAGCTAAGGTGGGGGGGACCTGGGGCGGGCAGACTTGCTGTTGCATGGTTCCACACCTTCTCGTCCCTATCTTGGCCACTGCTTGGGCTGCATCCATCAGCTGACACCAGATGCCAGATCCCGGAGCTGCGGGATGGAGACAGCAGGCTCTCTCCCAGTGACACAGCCCAGACCCAGGCTCCTTGTCAGTTGAGCTTGTGGTGTGGTCAGGCCTCATCAAAGGCCGTGGGCATTCTGGGCAGGCTCCTTTGGAGTCTGCTCTTTATTCTGCTGTCTGCCCCTGCAGCCATGCCTGGAACCTGTCTGACCCTGGCACAGTGTGCCCACCAGTCTCTAGCCTCCTGACAAGTGCTTGCTTCCCTTCTCCTGGGCGCTTGCCATAGTTGCAAAGCTCCAGATTGGGCAGGCCACTTGATCCCTGGGGAAACACTTAAGAACAAGGACGGGATTGTCCCACTGACGGCCTTGCCTCCCTGATTGTGTGCACTGGATCCTGAGCAGTTGGGAGGAAGATGTGCTTGTGAAACAAGCCTAGAACCAAGGCAGTGGAGAGTATGTGGTGCAGAGCTGGGAGACTTCTTTTTGAGTTTCTAGGATACTGTCATTCGCGTACCCATCCAGGGCCTCTTTTTTCTCACCTGGAAGATGGAGATCGTAGTACTTACCTCCTCTTGGGGATGGAGGGCAGTGAAGATGGCACCACGCCCACCTTTTTGAGGACTAAATGCTTTATGTGCATCTTCTCATTCAATGCTCACAACTCCATAAATCAGGGGAACCAAGGCACCGAGTAGTCTGTAGACTGTCCAGGGTGCTGAGAGGGTGAAATGGGTGAGTGGGGCCAGGGGATTGGAACCAGTTGCTGGTATCTTCCTTCCAAGGGGGTGTCAGTTCTCCAGCTTCTTAGAGGGGAGAGAAGCAGGAACAGGGCCAAGAGGGGCAGGGTGTTGGAGGAGGGCGTGGCAGAGAGAGCCTGTTCTCCTGGAGGTTGGCAGGTGAGTGAAGCTAGAGCCAAGTTGAGACTAGGCAGGGAGCAGGCCTGGGAAAGCCCACCCAGGCCTTAGGGCTCAGTCTCAAATTGCAGGTGTGGTGGAAAATGGAAAGCCAGAGGAGAATCCTTTAGGGGTTGGACTCTATGATCTCAGTTCATTTTCCCCTTGCCTACATTTCTTTTGAGCAGTGGTTCTGAACCTTCCTAATGCCACGACCCTTTGATACCGTTCCTCATGTTGTAGTGATTCCTCCCCCAACCATAAAATTATTTTTGTTGCTACTTCAGAACTGTAATTTTTTTAGTTATGAATCCGGCGACCCCTGTGAAAGGGTCATTTGACCCACAAAGGGGTCGTGACCCACAGGTTGAGAAGCGCTGCCTTTGAGTAATGTCCTGTGTGTGTCCTAAGGGGAGGCAGGTTTGAAGGAGAAAGGGGCAGAGGCTGAAGACAGGAGAGAGGGATAGTTGCATAGGTGGGTCCTAGAGGGGAGAGGGCTGGGGTGGGAACAGCCCTTCTCCTACCCTACGATGGGCTCAGCTCTGCTGGGGATCTGGAAGGGTGACCGGAAAGATACCACATAGGGCAGCACCTCCCCTCCGGCCACTCCTCTTATCCTGTCCTTAGATTCGGAACTTACTCCCCTCCCCACCCTCTTGGTACGTGTCAAATGGCCTTTATTTGTTAATCACTTACTCAATAAACATCTATCCAGCTCCCTCAGGCTTTGCACAGAAGGCAGACCTGCAGAGCACTGACAAGCGTAGCAAGGGCTGCTGACCCAGACGCCAACATGGGTGAGTTCCCAGAGGGGGACCTGGGAGCAGACAGCCAGGATGAATTCTGGAGTTATACTGGTCAGGCGAAGTAGAGAAAGACCAGACACTGGTGCTTTGGTCAGGCTATTTAACCCCCGTGACTCAAGTACTCTCCCCTCTATAAACACAGCACCTCTCTGTCTTACTGAAAGCCCCTGAAAATGGCAGACAGGGTGCCTGATTAATGGCGCTATCTTGTGCAGGGTTGGTGTGCATGTATGGACGCGAGCAGGTGAACAGGAGTTTGATTATACAGGGTCCTTTAAGTCAGGGCTGTGAAAAGGAGACAATGGAGCACAAAGCTTCATTCTAGACTTGTCCACTGTGATAAAGGCTCATCTTTCCCCCAAGACATCCTCCTCACAGTCAATGTTGTACTGCCATCACTGTTTCCAGAACGTTCTCATCAACAGGCACCCAGGGCCATCAGAACTCACTTCTGCTTTATGAATGGGGCTGTGGGCCATTTCATGAGATGGAAGGAGAAAGGTGGCCGTCATGCTGACTTTGCCACACCCAGCAAACCCTCACAGCCGTCAGGTAGGAAGGAACTCCCCCAACTTGTCTTTGGATTCGGGTTCCCTCTAGCTCGCCTAGGAAACTGCCAGTACCTCCTGGCCTAGAGCCCCAACCGTCCCCATCGCTGTCAGAACCCGTGGGCAAGAAGCGCGGCGTGCACAGGGCACACCGAGCTGGCCCTGCCTGGAGTCTTCTCTGCCCGACCACTCTTGCTCATTGATGAACAAAACCAACTCTCAGCAAACATTACTTAAAATTTTTTTTATTTAACTTTAATTTCTGAGGTAAAATACTTTTTTTTTCTTTCAACTTCCATAACAAAATACAAGCTATCAGATACCCCTGGAAAAATATGTATATTATACATATATTTCTATAACATTACATCATATATATAATATATATATGCAAAAATTGAAGACTTTATAGAAAGTAGAACATCTAAAAGGCACTGCACAATGAAGCTTACTTACATTTTATGTACACATACACACTTTATTCTGCTTAGGCGGATAATGAAGTCATCTTTCACATGTGGATGGGTCACAAATCCCTGCATCACAATGTTTTAACTAAGAATGCCTAAGTATTTCAGAACAAATGAAGTGGTAACTCACCTTCCACCCCCTGCCCGCAAGTAAACTGAAAGGAAAAAAAAATGCAACAGTTCTGGAAAAGACTGGATCAAAGTTTTCTCTTTTAAGAATAAAAATGTATGTTCTATTACTGTTTTCAAAACGTAAAGCACAAACATAATCATGGAATAAATAAAAAGCAAGGGACACACAGCCAAGTGGCTCCCTATACTTGGTGAGAAGTGACAAGCTTCAACTTCTTTTAATGCTTCTGAAGGTTTCTGGCCCGCAGAGGACTCGGGTGCAGCAATTGTTAGTTATTAGGGAGCTGGGTTTAATGCAATGCAGCTTCAAAACTGGAACCTGAATTGGCTAAATCAACTTTTTTTAAAGGGGAGTGAGCTCAGCAAGGCTGGACGCCTCCATTTTCCCCTCTCAGAGCAAAAACAGCACTGTTTACATGTTTTTAACTGCTAAAATTTAAATAGATTTTTAGTTGCAAGGTTTTTAATATTTGGCACAGCAAAGTTTAGGGGAAAGGGTGGGGGGGCAGGGGAAGAGTTAATAGGACCGTGGCCCCCTGCCCCTTCCCACCTGCGATTGGGCAGTGATAAGATGCACGACAAGAGAAAGGTCTGGCTTTGTGCCCGGCTGGTGACAGGCGCTGCCAGGAGGATGGGGATGAGACACTACCTTCCACTTCTCTCATCAGGACACAGCACGGCCACCATATTCCCCATCCACTTTCTGAGCAAGCACAAGCTGGGCTCCGTGTGAGGACCTCCTCCCACCCCAGCGTGCAGTGCAGACCAACCAACGATTTATTAGTTGAATGGCAATCAAAGGAAACAAACACCAGATCAAGTTCTTAAAAAACACACTTTCCATGGAACTGAACATTTTGAGTGTATGTATTTCTCTTCAAGTGTAAAAGGATGACTTTTTGTTCAAACAGAAGCAGCATCTAGGAATTAATTCTGGCACTTGGGTTCTAGGGGTTACACGTATGCATTGTGAAGTTTTCTTCCTCTCTTATATTAAAGGCCTCATGTTTTCTATTCCTGAGTTCATACACCTGCTGGCCCTCCCCGCTCTAGGGGACAGAGGGTGGCCAGCGGAGCCTCCCTGGTTAAATCGGGCAATGCCAAAGCAGAGATCCCTCCTCCACCTGCCTGGGCTTGCTTTCTGATTCAGAGGTAAGTCACGGTGCAGAGCGCAAATGGCAAAAAACCACAGCCACCAAAGGCAGCCTGAAAGGCTGAGTTACTTTTCTGAGGAAAGGCAAGTCACACTCCTGGGATTTGACTCCAACAAGGGGGAGGCCACTTCCAAGTAATGGCATGATGGGTTTACACCATCCCAGGCCATCTAATGATTTACCTGCTCTAACCTTTCCTTTGCTCCTCTCACATGTAGCAGTACAGTTAAAAAAGAAAACAATGTACCCTACCGTTGAAAGACAACTTTCCAATACATCTTTGCATACAGAGTTCACCGAGGCTAAGGCAGAGCCAGGAATGTCTCTAATTCCTTGACCCCGGCCCTGAACCGGACTGAAGGGTCACTTTCCCTCGTGCGGCTGTCAGGCTAATCTGAGCCGTAGTCTACACAGACAGGCTGCTTCTTCCTTTCCTTTGCCTCCAGCCCAGGCCTCTTTTGCTTCATGTGGGATCAGTACTTTCCCGTCCCTTTGAAGTTGTGGGAAGGAAATTCCCTGTGAAGAAACAAGGCCTCAATGTGTACTCTGGACTTTCATGTAGAACAGTCAACTGATCATGAGAATACAAACCACCTAGAGTTATGGGTATGCCAAGAACAGCAACACAACACAGAGATCCACTCTTCCAGTCCACATCTGGCTGTCTCCCATGGCTTCTATCCATCTCTTCCTTCAGATCCAAGAACTCTCTTTGCACCCAACGCCTGTGTATTGTTATCAATCACCTGCCCAGCAAACCCCATAATCCAGCCTGCTACCCAGCCCAGTAACATCAAGAGGGAACGACTATCTACCAGCTAGACAGTTAACCATGCCTCGACATTCCTCAGTTATCTGAAAAGTTGTCTGTGCCCTTCTTACAGGTTGATGCCGACAGACCCGTATCACATAAACAATGTTCATAGTTAAGGCTCGACTTAAGAAAATGACGAGAAGCAGACGTAATGGAAAGGTATTTCCAACAACACTGCCGTGCCTCCCAATGAGCTTGCTCACACTCGGACTTTGGAAAAGGGAAAGTTGCAGGTCTTTTGTTTTGTTTTTAAAGGCATTGGGCTACTTTCCTCCTGCCCTCTTCTTTCTTCCCTGAACAAGAGTTTACAACTCCTCATGGCTTCTGTGATAGGTGACAGTCCATGAAACGCAGCGGCTCAGAGACGGACAGCTCCTGTGCCTTCTCAGTCCCACTCTAATTGGCATTAAGTTTCATGCTTCCTGAAAAGTTTTTGTTGTTGTTAAAAAAAGGAAAAGGAAAAAATGCCAATCAATGACAACAAAGGAGAGGAAAAAAGCAACATCTGAACCACTTCTCCCTCCCTCCAAGTTAAGACTGAGATGATCTTATTCCTCCTCTGAAAAAAATTATAAAGAAACATTCCAGGCAAATACTTATTAATGGCCTTCCGCTGCTCAACCTCCCAACCATGCCCCCTTCCCTTTGACGTATGTCTCTCAGAGCAAAAAGAGAAATAGAAATTCATCAATGGCTTTCCATATATAAATATTATAGAAAAAACCCAACGCCTGGAGCCTGAACTACCACAGGACCAGGAAGTATCTTGGCCCGTTGAGAGTTTCCTTGTCAGAAAGTGTAGGCCTCAACTGGAAATGGAGGCTCCTCCTCCTTTCAGTCAAATACCCTCCATGTCGTACTCACCAGGAAAAAAGTGTGTTCATATCCCACCTAATTTACAACACAAGAAATCCCCATCCCATCCCCCAAACATAAAAATACACGTCTATGCCCCTAGAATGATCAAACCAGTCTAATCCCCTCCCTCCCTCCCTCCCTCCCTCCCACCCCACCCCGAAATCTTGCTACATAAATACATGTATGTATTTGATTATAGTATAAACAACTTCCAATGCACTTCCAGTTCTAAGCGTCAGCGGCGGCTGCTGCCAAGCCCCGGGGTCCTGAGCCGTTCCAGGGGAACGTGCCATTCTTACTCAGCTCTCGGGCTTCTGGGCCATCGTTCCAGCGCCGCTTCAGGCGGAGCTTGGGGGGCATCAGGGCGTCTTCTCTCTTCTCAGGTGCGCTGGGCTCTTTGCCAGGCCTGTCCTCACTGTCTTCAGTCACTCCTAGGGGTTCTTCACTTGGGGTGCTAACAGGCACAGAGGGCCAGGCGGGCGGTGCAGTCGGGCGGGCAAAGATGGCACCCTTCTCCTCGTCCATGGTCCTGCCCAGCACAGCGCCCTCCTCCTGAGTGCGACTCTCCTCTCGGGCAGACTGCCGGAGACTTTCTGGATCCTTCTCGGAAGCAGGTTCCATCTTAATTCTTGGGGGGATGGGGATTGAGGTGGGAGCACTGACAGGTGCAGGCTCCTCACTGCTTTCGACCCTCTCCCGGTTCTTCCGCCCAACTGGTGGAGGCTGCAGCTTGATGGAAAACTGGGTGGACTCCTCAGGGTGCATTTGGCACTGCAGGGGCGGAACCATGAGCCCTGGGTAACGGGGGAAAGTCCGGGGACTCAGGTGGTAGTTGAACACAGAACAGGCTTGTGAATGAAGGTAGTGTTTCATTTCCTCAGGGTTGAAGGAGAAGCAGCTGCTGCTGGTGAAGGGGCTCAGGCCTGGTGATGGGCTATAGGAGAAGATGGTGGGCGTTAGAGAGAGGGCTGGTGAAATGGGGACATTAAGGACACCTCCACGGCCAGCGATCGGAGAGACAGCGAAGGGGCTGTGGGGGTCAGGGTACATCCCCGGCCTAGAGAACAGAGGAAGCATGATGTCAGGCTTGCGCTTCTGATGGCCAATCCCTCCGCCGCCAACAGCATTCCGGGAAGACATGAGATCCACGGTGCGACGCCAGTCAGTGGCTGAACCGTCCTCCAGCTCCGAAAGCTCCACCTTCCTGTCAGGGCCGTCACTCAAAGACTCTTGGGCAGAAGGCGTTAGGGAGCTAGTAGAGAAGCGGCCATGCTGCACATCACCAGTTGGTGAATGGGAGTCCAGGGGCGGGAAATGGAAGCGGGAGGAGGCTGTTGGCACTGGTGGAGCACTCTGGGGGACCACACCTGTGATGGCGGAAAGGACAAAAGGCTGCATCAGAGGTCTGGCCACTCATTGCCCTCATCTTGACTTATGCGACGTAGGTGCACACTGTTTAGTAGCAACAGGAAACCAGTATTCCAGGCAGAATGCACCCCCCAATTCTCTATCTTCCTAGCAACAAATGCTCAGGTTCCTCTACTCAGTTTCGTGGCCACCTTTCCTTTCTTTAGCCTCTTGCTCCTTTTATTGTCTTCAGAGTCCTCAGACCTACTTATTTATCTAGAGTCTGAAATATAAATTCCACCAGGGCAGAGGCTTACTCTTGTTAACTGGATTCTGAACAGTCCAGAGCATAATAATTAGGTGCTCAATAAACATTAGCTGAACGAATAAAGGGCTTTTTAAAAAAGCCTTCTGTCTTCCACTTTACACCTTTAATTACTCATTTCATTTGCAGCTTTTAGCTTTGCAAATAGTCTTCCTTGTTTTTAGAATTTTGGCTATTTTTATAATGTCAGTGCAACAAAATACCCAAAGATCTAATATAAGATCACATATAACACATGAACAAGCCCAAATTTTAGTAAAAACAGATTTAAAATACCCCTGAAAATAAAAACAAAAATTTGTATGACAGTTGTTAACACTGTATGACATATCTTTTTTTCGTTTCTGGCATACAGCTCTAACTTGAAGATTCGAATAAAAAACACTTTTGAAGCCCTCCAAATCTATGTTCTTCAAACAAATGATATATGATGATCTCCATTCCCATCCTGTTTCTAAGCAATGAAGAGGTGGGGAGAAAATCCAGGATGTGCAGCGACCTTGCCCGAATTTGTATGCTAACATTTAAGCACGTCAACCTCAGGGGCTCACAGGTTTTCAACTTGCCCCAAAGGCCCTTCTGACAAAAAAGGTAGGAGAAAGGTTTGTTATCCAACACCTCAGGGGGATCATGGGAGGTGTGGGCACATCTTCTATCACTGACACACTGAGTCAGCTATGGGAGAAGAAAAAAGCCCCAAGTAATGTCTAGAAATCTAGGAGGAAACAAAAATGGTGCATATGCCATGGTGTGGTTGGGAATGGCTCCCAATCAACGGCTTCCCCCGCTCCCCAGTGGAATGGAACCATCCTGAGATATGATGGCGGGCTGGGCTGGTATGTGTAAGACGGTGGCTTTTAGGCACATGGGACAGAGGACCTTGTGCCACAGCAGCATTTCCCAGACTAGTGTTCTGAAGAAAAATGCTCTGCAGTACCTATGGAATTCTTTCCTTTATAACACGGCAAAAAAGCACACACAACACTTCCAAAGGTTTTCCTGAAAGGATGTGGGGGTGGAGGATCATGTACCCTAACCACCTGAGGAATGCTGGGGTTAACAGCAGTTGTTTCTTTCTGGATTAGTGTTTCTCAGCTTTCACTCATGCTCAGGTGCAAACTCATTAATCAAGGTAAATCTGCAAAGAGGAGATAGAATATGAAGCGCCCCCCCAAGTGTATGTGGAGTAGTAACAGAGGAAGGCGAGATGTAGGAGCAATGTGGGGAAGGTAGAACTCTGGTCCCCTAACCTCTCATTAACTGGGGTAGCCTTACTTTTATTGCATTTGTCGAGCTATCAAATTTAAGGTTTTATTTCTGGGCCCAATTTTTCACTGCTGAAAAAACACCTGAATACCACTGCTTTGGAGAAGCCCACCTCCAAGGAGCTATCATAAAACATGAGAACAGTTAGAAACCCGGGGTTTGAATCTCAGTTCTGGCACTTTCCCTCTGGTGGCCCATTACATAAGCCACAAATGGGAGCCTTTCCTCTCTGGCTTAATAGAAGCAAACAATGACTTTGTGTAGGTTTACAACCCTGGCCCCAAACTCATTAACTGCGGGACTCTGGACAACTACTTCTCAAACGCATCTGTTTCCTTATATGAAAATGGGAATAACAAGAACAACTGTTACACAATGAGCCCTAAAGCAGATTTTAATAAGTATTTGTTAAAATAAAGGAATATTTAGTAAATAAGAATATTCATGGTTCACAAATAAAAATTTAATCAGGTGGGAGAGGATGCCATTTGATTATTGATTCTATATTATTAGAACAATGTTAAACTTCTTGTGTGATAAAGGTGTTGTGGCTACAGAGGAGAATGTCCTTGCTCTCAGTAGCTACATGCTCAAGTACACAGGGCGGGACTGTCATATGTCTGCAACTTAATCTCCAAAGATTAAAAGAGTACATGTAAGTTAGAAAGAGTTAAAGTGGTGAAATATGGTGAAAATGTTAACAGTTGATGAATTCAGAAAGTCACTTTGCCTGCCCCCCTCCCCCCCCAATTTCTCTGAAGGTGGGTTTGAAGCTTTAAAACAAAAGAAAAACCACAAGGGAAGCCTGAGAGTGAGAGGCCTCGGGCTCGTCCTTGCCCTGCTGTTCTGCCTCCATCCTGACCAAGTAAGCATTTCACCAGCACCATCTAGTTTCCCAATGTTTCTTAGCACAAACATTAAGTGAACATTCAAGTATATATTTAAGAATATATTTTATAGGATTCTTTTAAGGATAAAATGAGGTGCTATAAATAGAAGTGCTTTCAACACTACACTATCCAAATGTTAGTAATCTAGCCCAAACAGTGAGAAGGATTAGAGGGGAAGAGAAAGAATATAAACATCTGTGTTTCTTGGGTATACTACAATCAGCAAGCATTGTTTTCATTTAAAACACTGCATCTCTCTAGAGCCTCTGGCCCCCAGGACCTCAATCTACACAGCACCATTCCTTAGTGTTTATCAGTCCCTTATTGTAGTAAACCATGTATATCTAATCTTTCCTGTTCAACTCAAGTTTTTTGAAGGAAAGAAATCCAAAATCTTTGTCTCTATCTCTCAGTTTTAACTCATCCACTGGACAAAGGACTCTCTGGGAGGAACATCCCATCTGCTCAACACAAGTTAGATCTCTACAGCTAAATCTCAGGGACGGTGGCCTAAGAAACTACTCAATAGATAACTGTATTCACTCCACCTTGATCAATCTTTTACTTCACCCTCCTCCAACCCTAATTTTATCATTTGTGAAATGTAGTTATCAAGACAAATTTCTACAGGGCTGGGGTGTTGAATGGTTATCTCCCTCGGGGCAGTAAAAGTTACATTCTTTTGCATTCATAAACTTTCACCTAAATCCTAACAAACCAACCCTGGCCTAAACAAAACAAAACAACAATTGGCTTAGCTGGACAGAAGTCCTCTATGATAATAATGGATCCAGTTCTGTATAGTTATCTGTTTGGGATGTAAACAACCAAAGAGTATGCCCAAAAGAAATATAAACTGCTCCTCCTTCCCTTTGACTTTTTGATTAAAATCTTGAGCTGAGTTAAAGATCAAAGTCAGTTCAGCAGCCTTCAGGACCTATGGGCTGCATTGGCCTCTACTGTTGCTAAACTTCTACACTGAGTCATGAGAGTGAGGATCCAGATTTCACTGCTCTTAAAAAGCACTTGACTTTTTTAGTAACCATTTCATTGGGGGGGGGCTCTTACAAATTTTATTAACAATCCATCATTCAATAATACTAAGCACACTTGTACATGTTGCTATCAAGCAGAAACAAATTGTTTTGGAAATGTTGACAGCACTTGACTCTAAGTGAGGATGGATGTCCCATTACAGGTTGTCCAAGAGCCTGGACAGCTACCTAGGCTTTGATAGACACAAATGGGCTAAAGACAGAAGATGACGTTGAATGAGGCGCTTTACTGGGGTGTGCGCTCGTGCTGTGTAGAACAGATACATTCAACATTGCTGGCACATCCATCTAGAATCCAATCTCAATCCCAATCCCTCTCCCAGGTAAGTGAGGGGGTGGCAAGAGTGAGAAATAGAGGAAACAAGATTCCAGTGGCTAGAACAGGTTTGATTTCCTAACGCCTCTCCCCCAGGCACAAGGAAAGAAAACAGGTTGTAATTAGAGAGACGCATTCCAATACCATTTTTTTTAAATGCATGCCCCAGGGACAGGAGGGAGTGGCCACAGAAGGAAAGATGGAACTGCAATGATAGCAGAGTCAAGCCAAAACTGCCCTAACTTGTTGTGTAGTAATTACATATCCACCATAGATCTCGCATTATATTCTCTCAGCCACACCCCCTCTAATTTTTCAGGTTTCTTTCAATTTCTCTCTGAGAAGTTGTATTCTGCAGAATCAGGTTGGACTGTTTCTTTGCTTAACACACACTGTAACAAAAGCAGTGTGTTAACAGATTGGTCAGGACAGTTAAACACAACCCTTTCTTTTGCCGGGGGTGGGGAGGTGGGGCTGACTCACATTAAAAAATCACAAACAGCCTTCTAAGGCAGTCTAAGAGACTACCATCAGGAGACAGACATAAAACCTTTCTGAAGAGCTGCACCGGAAAGCAGAAGCAAGCAAGTTGGGGGGAGTGGGGGTGGGGGTGTCCCTGTTGTGTTTGGGGAGAGGTCATGTAACCCCAGAGCCTTGTTCTCTGAGGACTCATTGGTACAGATCAAAGAAAAGACGTTGCTAAAAAAAAAAAAGGCATTGCTTTTCACAGCAAACATATGAAGCTCCTTTCTCCGATCAAGGATGCTGTGGTTTTGATGATATTCACTTGATAAGAGAGTTGCTAGTTTCATAGAAAATCGGAAGTGTTTGTGGAAACAGGCTCTCCTGTATGAAAGGAGTCACTGGGCGGGGTGTTCGCACTGAATCCCCAGTGTCAAGATCAACACAGACCTATGGAACAGCATTTTCCAAGAGGAGAGTGAAATGCTATCTGAGAGATGAACATACATAAACCCACTGCCATCACCTTACCGGACAGAGCAGAACTGCTCTCCAGGGTTTCCAAGACTGTGAGTCTCTACCAGAGCTTTAACTTTCTCCTGCAGAACTGACCCCCAGGCTAGCAGGCCAAAGCTTAATCCACTGTACCACCAGGGCACCAATATGCAGAAAAGGAAACCCAGTAAACAAACAAATGTATCTTGGTAAGTTACCTCAATAGCTTATTACTCCCCTTTTAGGACATGAATGGAAACCTGAGCAAAAACACTGCGGCAACTCAAGAGATCAATTACGTATCTGTTTCTAAAATCCTCTTAAACATACTGCCCTTTGGCTTGGGTTTCCAAGATTTCCTTATCCCTCACCAAAATTCATCCCTCACCAAGACAGTTTGCATCTTACCACTGGATCGAATGTTGATGAATGGGTAGTTGGGCATCACCAGCTTGTTGAAGTTAAATTTATAAGTAAACCTTTTCCCTTTTGTTTTATGAAGGATCCTCTTGTTGTAATAGTATCTGTAAAAAGAGGAACGTGTGTTAATTCATCTTTTGGTTATCAAGTTTTTGATACATATAGGTAGCCACTAAGACCAGCACAAACACCACTATCATTCTTTTGCTGCCTGACCCGTAGGTTCCGACTGGGAGATCTATGAGCTTGCTTTTCCCAGCCAATTTTCAGTTAAGTTTGGCTAGAGTTCTACAAAATATCTATCACCTATGCCAGATCCAATCACCTTTCTTCTCCACTGTGCTACAATTTCAATTCTATAATCCATTTCCTTCCTGTTCTCACTGTATGTCACTTACTGCTGAGTTTCTCTTTCCTGCTTTGCCCAAGAGGGGCAAACAAATCTCTTGGAAGACCCGATGTGATTAGTCTTGAGGCCTACGCTCAAGGCACAGACAAAGGAATGTAGGAGTGTTTTATGGTGGCAGGTCAGACAATAGTATACACTGGTCTGGAAAATAACAACCAGCTAGGCTTGCTTCACCTTCAAAGACTCAAAGGGACGTAAGCCCACAACTTTATTTTATACCCAGGGTGTTGAAGAAAGGCAGGGAAATGTCAAGGTTAACTGGATTCTTTAACTCCTAGCTCTTTAGCAGTGCAGGTCACAGATGACCTTCTACCTTCCAGGGGCCAAAGGATATAAGATGTAAAGACTTTGACAAGGGAGAAAGAGAAATGGAGAAAGCAGATAACCATCAATCACTATACATATTGGAGGGCGACAATCAAGGAATCTATGGACTGATAGATGTCGTTCAGACATAGTTCCTGAACAGCTAAGCAATTGCCATTCTGTGAGCCAACTCTCAGATCTCCTCCTGTGTGTTTCCTTCACCCTTCTAGTTTCTTCCAGGGAGCCTAAAGCCTAAAGAACAGAAATTCTGGAAGCCGGCACCAATAATCCTTTAGATTATAAATGAGCTCCAATCCATGTTTTACCTTCACTCTCGCCCACTACAAAGGAGAATCGGCTGTCTGTCAGGATCCATTTCCATGTTGGAAATCCCTCCCACAGAGAACCAAAGATAGGCCTTGTCTTCTTCTATGCCTGTGCCACTTAGATCCAACAGCTCTTCGATTCCCACTGGAAAGCTACACGTTATTCCCTTAGATAGCATGGTCTCTTATCGCCCGATACACTTTTAATCTAACCTTCAGGAAAATGTTTAGTTAGTCTCCTGCCAATCTGCTAACACCAAGAATACGAGGATTCTTTCCCTTACCTGAGGGCCCGGCTCAGCTTGTCATAGTTCATCTGTGGTTTGCACTTCCTGCGGCCCCAGAGGCGGGCCACCTCGTCTGGGTCCTTGATGACAAACTCCCCGTACTCTCCCTGCTGCCAGGCGATGACATGGCGGAACTCTTCCTTCTGGAGCAGCTCCAGGATGAAGTGCCACAGCTGGATCTGCCGGGAGCCTGGGGACGACTCGGTTTTGTAGGCCCAGTCAGGAAACTGATATCCTTTAATTTGTGAAAAGGGCAAGTTTAAGGTAGTCGGGAGCTAGGTACAAACATACTAGCACCCCTGTCTTCACATTCCATTGCTCAGAATCTCTCGAGAGCTTTGCAAACATGCCATCAACACTTTCTCAGTCAGCTTGGGCTAACCACAACAGGGGCGAGGAAAGCACAAGTAAGTTACCCATTCTAGTGGCAGTTGTTCAATCTGATAGCGCAGAGCAGAAACACCAGGTGTCCTATCCATTCTCACACCCTTTCACGTGCTACTGAGGCCCACACCTACTTTCTATGAGGGCGTGAAAGTTCCAAAAGGGAACATGTGAAAAAGGGAAATTTAGTGTTTCAGGATAATAAAGCTGAATTTTGCCCCCAAATTGGAATTGTGGCTTGAATTGGAAAGACTTTAGAGTTTGGCACAAAGGCATGTAGAGCAGACATAATAAATATATTATCCATAGGAACCCAAGTCTACAAATGTCCTAGCTGTATCCCATCCAACAAGCATGAGGTTGTCAGTCACGGCTTGGCACTGGTGAACAGAGCCCAAGTGCCTCAGGGGAATGGGAACCACTAAGGAATATTCTAGGCAGATCAGAGATTATTAACTTCTGCTCACCTCCACCTCCTTCTGGCTTTTCCACGATGCTACAGCCTGCTTTCATTTTCACCCGCCTGCTGAAAGACACAAGCCATCAAAATGATTTCAAGATGCTATTTACTAACCACCCAGGGTTTTCTGGTAGTCTTTCCCTACCTTTCCTTCATTATGCAACCCTCTCTTTCAAACATGTCACCTTCAAACTGCTAATCCCCAAATCATCAAATGATGGTCCTCAGGTCATCGCCTTTAAAAGCCATAATTATCTCTCACCTGACTTTAAACCACGAACTATAAACACTGTCTTTAATATTTGCTTTCTTCCGCCTGACCAGCCCTTCAAACGTAAAAAAAAAGGAAGGCTACAGTGAAAACGGGTCCAAAAAGGCAGCCAAAACAAGTCAAACAGTTTGTCTTCTATTACTAGACAGGCCCAGATGCCAAGATACACAAGCCTGAGTTCACTCAGATGTACCAGTTTTACAAAAAAAAAAGGGGGGGGTGCCTGTGTGAGGGGAAGATCCAAATCCATCTGATTCCCACCCAAGAATGAACATCTGATTTTATTTTACGGAATTATGTGAGCCCGGAGAAGAAAAACTCCTCCCCATCAGAAAGTGGCTCCCCCTCCCCCTTGAAAAATACCCTGGGATACAGGATGTAAACACACCTCATGTACAGTCACTCTATACTAGAAACACACATACACAGGCCCAAAATCTTTTGTAGGGGAAAAAAGAAAAAAAGATACTCTCACTTGTAACAAAATGTGTTGTGTGTGGGGGCAGAAGGAGCAGGCATTTCACAGTCTTCTGACTAAAGAAATGGCCGGAATCTTCCTGCAATCTGAATTGATTTCAGCCAGATTTACAACTCCTCAATAAATTTCCTGTTCCCCGCAGCGAACAACTCTGTGCCGCCCCCCCAAAAAAAAAAAAAAGAGGGAGGAGGGAAGCAGACCTCCCCTCAGAATTCCACAGGACTGGGGCCAGGCTCTCAGCACCCGCATCGGCCGGCTGGAGTCTGGTGGGAACAAGTAGGTGCTTCAGCAGCCCCAGGGTGGGGTGCAGAAAAGCGCAGGAAAATTCTTAATCGTCACAAATTTCATCTAATCTAGGATTCTTTTTGATCGTTTGCCACCCCCGCCCCCACCCCCCATTCATACACGTGAAGGAGATCGGCGAGAGGTTTCGGTCTCGTAAAGCCACAGGGGGTAGGGGAGGCCGAGATACGTATCCCAAAGGAATGAAAACAAACACACACACGCCACACAATAACAAGGCAGGCGCTTCCTCTGCGGCTGCTCCCATTTCAGTGACAATGAAGGAGGAAAACACCAATTTCCCCACGGCTCCAGGAAGCGGCCCAGGGCTCTGGACTCCACGGCGGCTCCGTGGGACCGCCCGGCCCGTGCCACCCCCCCAGGCATGCCCTTCAACCACCAAGGCTCCGTCTGGGCTGCAAACGCCGCCACTACAAGCTGCCCAGGAACCCCCTAACAGCCCGGCGCCCCGGTTCCTCCACACAGGCCCCCTCCCCCAGCCCCCCGCCGGCGCCAGGGCAAGCCGATCACAGCTTCACTCCGAGGCCACAGGGTCCCAGAGGGGCCACTCGCCTCAACTCCGCAAACTCCAGGCTCCCGGCCCGCCTTCAGAGCGCGACCCGGCCCCGCACACTGGGGAGCCGCGGTCTCCGCCTCGCCGCCGGGTCCCAGCCCACGCTGCCCTCATCGTCTCTTCGCCGCTGGCCGGCCGGGGCGCCCCCACGCCCTGGCCCAGGCGCTCCGCGGGGCCGCGGCACCCACGCAGCCCTGGGTCCCCGTCGACCCTCAGCCGGGGGCCCCCCTTCCTTCCTCCGCCCCTCGCGCCGGGTGAGGCCCGGCTGGCAGGGTTCCCGGTCGGAGGAAGGTCCAGACCTCCGCGACACCGACCTCACCGCGGTCAGCGAGGCCGGTCCGGAGGGGCCGCGCAGGGGCGGCGAGACGGGCACTCACCTCTCCCCAGCACGGTCCGTCTCGGGTCCGCTCTCCTCCGCGGCGTCTCCGGCTCCTCCTCATCCACCCCAGCAGGAAGTGACCTCTCGGGCTGCTTTCGTCACTTCCATCCCCAGCAGAGAGGGCGGGGCAGGAGGCGGGGTCTTCCCGCGGGTCTCCCAGCCCGGCCGCGCCGGCGCCGCCCCCAGCGGCGTCTCCCTTTCCTTTCTCCTTTCCCGACTTCCGCCCGCACGCCGCCCCCAGCGCGCGCGCCTCCCGAGACGCAGCCCGTGCGTCCGCCCCGGCGCGGCGCGCGCGTCACGCCGCGGGGGCACGTGACGCACGCTCGCGGCCCGCGGCCGCGCGGGGCTCCTGAAAGGGGGTCGGCAGGCCCCGGGGAGTGACGCAGAGCGAGGGGCGCCTGGCTCCGCGTGGCGCGCGCGTGCTTCGGCTCCCTGCCAGCGCGGCGCGGGCGGCGGAGCTCGGGCTGCGCAACGGGCCGCTGCGCCCTGGGTCCCGTCTGTCGCGGGAAGGGACCCCGGGTGCCTCCCAGGGAAGGTCCTGGCGCCCGGGACAAAGCCACACCAGACGGCGGAGAGCTGGGCTCCGTTCGGCCTGGCCGGCTTCAAGAAAGGGCCCTTTCAGACACTTTAGGGAGAAGCCGCGACCCGAGCGCATCGCGTTGACATTGCCTGCCTGTAAAACCCGGAGACGTGACCACTTTTCCCCATGCTGCAGCAGTTAGCCGTACCTTGCCCGTCTCCCAGCCCGCCGCCACGGCACTCCTTTCTTTTTGCCTCCACCCTTTGGTGGCCTAGTGGGTTACCCACCGGCCGGCCGCGGAGGAAGGTGAGGCTGGCTGCTGCTGAGAGGATGTACAGCCTCGGAAACAGGGACAGTTCTGCGCTGTCGTGCGTCCAAATGGGAGTCGGAATGGCAGCGGTTTAAAAAAACACGTTGGTTCCTCCTCAAGCAATTACAAGTATTAAGACAGCGGTTCCCAACCTGTGGGTCGGGACTCCTTTGGGGGTCGAACGACCCTTTCACAGGGGTCGCCCAATTCATAACAGTAGCCACATGACAGTGATGAAGTAGCATCGAAAATAATGTTATGGTGGGGGGCTCACCACCACATGAGGAACTGTATGAAAGGGTCGAGGCATGAGGAAGGTTGAGAACCACTGGTCTAAGACCTATCTTTTTTCTTCCTTTAAGACTCAATAATAGATAGTAAGCCGTTCTACTTATCTGTACCTTCAACCCCATATTTCTGAGTCATGTCCAGGCCTACTTTTACTTTAGAGGTTTGGAAGAAAGAGGAGCAGAACTCGGCAACAGTTAGATAAATTAAAGGATAAAAGTGTGGAGAAGGTGCAGAAGACAGATAGGATTCAAGAAAAACTTGGGAATTTGAGATAAAGGAGCAAGCTTCATTTCCGACTGTTGTTCTAATAACACCTTTCCATCCTGTCTGCCACAGACATGGCAACATCACTGTTCCTTGTTTAAAAAGCTGGATGTACTCTGAGCCATTCTCTAGCTATCGATAAATGAATTCGTTGGTCCCCAAGGGGCCTACCTTGCCCCACCTGTTTAAAAAAAAGAAAGGATAATAGCATTGGTGATGTCAGGCCTACGAGTTAGAAAATCCTATGTATGTGAGTGAAATAAGCAACATTTAGTTGAAATAGGAACTACCAGTACGGACAACTAGCCCACAAGCTCTTTGAGTGGAGAAACTGTCGATAAGATGTTGCAACTTTCCGCATAGTATCCTTGACAATGTCTTACATGTAAATATCTGATGTTTGGTTGTGCTTTTAAAAGACAGGGGTTTAGCTAGATGATGAAAATTATAGTTAGGCCTCAATGCCTTCATCTACTAGTGGTGTGACCTTGGCTAACTTATTTAGCCTCTGTGCCAATATGAATTTAATACTTGACACCCCACCCCATGGAGTTGATTCTGACTCCTAGCCACCCTTTATAATCCTATAACGTTTATAGGATTTCTGAGGCTGTAAATTTTTATAGGAGCCTCTTCTTTCTTCCTCAGAGCAGCAGCTGAGTTTGAACTGTCGACTTTGTGCTTAGCAGGCCACAGCTTATGCATCACTGACACCAAAACTAAAAAACAAAGCGGACAAAAATAAAACTCACTGCCATTGAGTCGATGCCACCTCATAGCGACCCAATAGGACATGGTAGAACTGCTCCTGTGAGGTTCCAGGGCTGTAACTGTTTACAGTTGTAGCAAGTCTTTCTCCCTTGGAGGGGGTGGTGGTCTTCAACTGCTAACCTTGTAGTTAGTGGCCCAATGCATAACTACTAGCCAACCAGGGATCCCTACCATTGACACCAGGGCTCCTTAACTAGGTGGTTGTATTAGATTGTTAATACATTTGGAGTACTTAGAATAGAGACTGACACATTGTAAACATGGCAGATCAATAAAGGCTGGCGAAAGATAGTTATAAGAATCATCATTAAAATCCTCACACACCCCCATGCAAATCTGAGCAATTGTGTCAACTCTGAAACCAGGGTGACCAGAAATGAGCAGCTTCTGAAATTGTTCTCCTTAGAACCAGTAGTTACGTCAAAGGATCTTGCACCCTACAAAGGATCAGGACTCAGGAGCAGAGGGGCTCTTCTGCATATTCGTATTCACCTTGGACTCCTAGTGGCAATGTTGCTTCTCTCGACTAATTAGGGTCATAACAACAAAATTAGCAGTGATTAAATGGGTCTCACCACCTAGCTGGAGTCTGAATTGATATATGGAGAAATAGTTGTATCTCAGCAGAATTCAAGCAAATTATTACATCAAGAATCTAATCATTGGACTGAAACTCTGCAGCAAACTAAAAATTCCCTCCTGATTAGTGGGTCCTGATAAATGAGCTGTGCTCTGGGAACCTCACCTGTAGTGGGAGACGCTGGGGAGATCAGAATGGCTGGGGACTTTGTGCCCAGTGTACCCAAGGTCCCTCTCCACTATCTCTTTCACCACAGCCCTGCTGCCTTCTTCACCCACGGAAAACAGCCTTTCATAACGTGATTCTCCTTGTTCCCCTAGTTGGGGAGCGCATGAGCTTTCTTAAAGCGTGAGGGTGGAAACACTTAGGCACAGTCTGGGAGTCTAGTTGTAATCTCTCTTGAATTTCTACTTGCTCAAAGGCCTCTTTGTCCACAGACTCTATCCCCTCTCAAACCCTCCCTCCCTTCCCATCTGTGAAATTATTCCACAGGCCTAGAACCTTTTCTGTTCTAAGTCTCACACCCTTCGCTCCCCTCCCTGCTTGTTAAATTGAACACACAGAGAGGAGACCTCCAAAACGTTTCCTTTTCTTCCAAAAGATCCTTTCTGGATTCTGTATTTGCGTGGCGTGTGTATTCTCTGGCTCCTTCTTTACTGCTTTCTTTTTCATTTATGCACTTAGATTCTCCACCCCCCAAACATGGCCTGCTCATATATACAGTACAAATGCTTCCTCTCTACTCTTGTAGTGGATTATTGCTCTCATTCTACCACCTGTGTGGCATGTACATATTTGTTCTTCCTCGTGTGTTTGTCTTCGATTGCAGGCCCTTAGAGGTTAGGGCCTCAGTCAGTAGCTCCCCACAGTACCCAGAGCAGTTCTGTGTTATTATTTGAGATGCCTAATGATGGCAATTTCCTTTTCTGCTAACATATGGGCTGGCTAGGACTGTTTTTACCCTCTGCGCCCCCCCTGCCCTCCCCACTGGCTTCACCACCCTACTGCCTCAGTCTCTTCTGAGTCTCTGTAAAGGGCAGTAGCCTCAAACCTTTCCCAAAGCCTCTTCTTCCCAAGCTTGGATTCAGAAGACCCGAATTTCAACCCCAGCGCTCCTTTTGCTATGCGCTGTCAGTCGAGCTGTGAAGCATCTCTGAATTCTAGCCTCCTCATCTGTAAAAGAGGGGTGGCGGTGCTGGTGGTACTGATGTCCTTGATGGGGACAGAGGGTGCTAGCCGCTGAGGAGAGTTTATAAACTGTAAAACCTCTTACAAAGGTCAAGGATCAGTACTGCCTTTGTTACCATCCCAGATCTCATGCTGCTCTTGGTATCAAGAACTCTGGCTTGGTAACAGTTATCACCTAGTTTCCCAAACGGAGTGGATTTAATGTTTCAAATTTGTGTGGGAATCTGATGGACACAAGACTTTGAGAATCAGGCTTTTTGAGTTTCTCATCTCACAAACCTCAAAGACTAAACTCACTGCCAGCGAGTCGATGCCGGCTTACAGCGACCCTATAGGACAGGGTAGAGCGGCCCCTGTGAGTGTCTGAGACTGTAACTCTTTATGGGAGTTGAAAGCCCCATCTTTCTCCTGTGGAGCGGTGGTGGGTTTGAACTGCTGACCTTGCAATTAGCAGCCCAATCTGTAACCATCACCCCACCAAGGCTCCTGGTGTTTCTCATCTGGGCACTATTTCATGAAACCTCCCTTGAGGTGATACATTCTAATCCCTCCGTGCCTCTGTTTCCCCATCGATAAAGTAAACCATAACATTAAAACATTTTTCTCCCATAAAGGTGAAGTCAATGAATTGTGAAATGGACTTATTTTTCATCTTCGTGACAGTATCTCAGTAAAGTGAAGAAGGTCAATCACTGTAGGAGAATACACTCTGACTAAATAGTATTAGCATTTCACTGTATTGGAGTCAAGCAGCTGCTAACAGTCATGTGTTTCGGTTTATTTTTCCCACCCACTCAAGGTTGTTGTGCGGGGAGAGAATGAATGTCAGTGACATGATTGGGGATCCCCAGAGTAAAGGTTAAGTGAGTCCAAAGCAGAAGTAACTTTACCCAAAGCAAGAAGAGCCGAGACCTGGCTGTTTACCTACCAGTGACTCGAGGATTCTCCCTGATTCCACGTCCACCGTGGTCCACAAATACCCCCTTCCTCTCACTTCCCCCTTTCTGGTCTTGCTTCCCCCACTCATATCGGCCCAGCAGAGAGGGGAGTGAACAGGATGGGCGCTCAGGGCTGACGTGAGGAAATGACCATGCTATCTGTTTGCTTTTCCTTCTGGGTAGCCTGAGGGAAAGGTTCCTTCAACTTAAGGTTTGACTGTCCGCGTTTATCCCAATGGCGACGTGCTTGGCTGTTAGCCGAAATCGTTCCACGGGTTGGTGATCTGTGCCTGTGAAAATGAAAAACGGCTGCCAGCTGGTTGGTTCTGGCTCATAGTGACACTTGGTAGGACCGAGGAGAACTGTCCCCTGGGGTTTCCAAGGCTGCTATCTTTGTCCTCCGTGTGTTTGAACTGCTGGCCTTTGAGTTAGCAGCTGACCACCTTTGCCACTGTGCTTCCAGGGCTGCTTCCTGTAAGGATTATGGTCTAGAGAACCCGATGGGGCAATTCTACCACATCATGCAGGGCCACTAGGAGTCGAAAATCCGGACTCGATGGCACCTAACCACAGTAACTCCACCACCAGCATATACCTTCCTCAAGACCCCCACCTCCAGGAAGCCTGCTGTAGCTAGCTGCAGGAGAGAGCCTGTTTCTCTTGGTCTAAACCTGTCCAGAATGGGTTCTCCGAGCCTCTACGTCTCTTCCCCGCTCTTGTAACGCATCCATGAAACCCTGACCTGTTTACCACACGAATCATTTTGCTTTCCTTTGTGTCGCTTACGCCTCACATCCTCCCTTCACGGCGTTCTCTTTATGACTGGCCATGTCATTTGTCATCCGAAGCGGGCACAGACGATGTCTAGCTCACTCTCATTATTTAATGGCCAATAAAAATGATAATCATCGTAACAGGGACTGGAGGATCATAGTCTAAAACACCGATGAGGGTGTATTCTGAACGTGAAGTGAGACCTCAAATCCAGTGACTCCAAAGCCTATCTCCGTAAGAAGACTCTAGAAAAGCTTTCGCTTTAATGTGTAATGAGCCACATATCCATGGATTTAAAGACTCTTAGGGATGGAATACGTGCCAGAGATCACCTATCCCACCTTCTCACCCAGTGCCACCCCGCCTCTGCTGAACCAACCGGTGAACCACTGCTGCTTGGCACCGCAGCTTAGTTAAGGCTGATTCATGATGAGATAGGTGAGGGCCAGCCAACAGAAACGTATAGAAACCTTTATTAAACAAACATATTTCAACACGAAGCCACTGCTTCTCCACATATCCCGGGTCTCTACACTTCTGAAGGTCAGGTAGCCATCACGCTAACCTCTTCCCCTATTGCACTGGGCAAATCTGCTGCCAAAGGCCTTCTTACAGTGCTGAAGAGTGAAGATGATCCTTGGAGGACTGAGGTGTGCCCGAGCCAAGCCATGGCATTTTCAGTGCTTCTTCTCCATGTGAAACCTGGGCAATGCCTATGGAAGCCTGGCGAAGAAGTGATGCACTTGCCCGCTGGCAATATTGAATGTACCATGAACTGCCAAGAGAATAAACACATCTTTTGGGGAAGAAAGACAGCTAGAATACCCCTGAGAAGTGAGGAGGGTGAAACTTCGTCTCACATGTTTTGACCTTGTTATCTAGAGAGTGGTGCCCCAGGAAAAGGACATCGTGCTTAGTAAAGTAGGAGGTTGGCCCAAAAGAGAAAGGGCCTCTATGAGGTGGGTTGACGCAGTGGCTGCTGCCATGTGCTCAGCCATAACAGCACTGTGGAGAGGGTTCAGGACCAGGCATGCTTCGTTCTGCTGTGTACAGGGTGGCTGTGGCGGATGACACCTAACGATAACCTTCCCTGGAAAAGTCTGCACTCCTGAATTCACACCAAGTCAAAAGGGCAGTTGTGACATCTCAGAGGGACTCAGATTTTGTTCCTTGAGTTTTGAAAAGAAAAAGAAGTCTGAATGATTGAGAGAATGTTTCTGCAGCCTGTCACTGGTTACAGAAATATGTTTTGCTTGTACTAAACCCAGGAATGTATGAACTAGAACCTTAGTAGCAATACTTTTGGACTACCCTCATACCTACAAAGGAGTATGGGAAAACACATGTGTATAAACAAAGCTCCCTAAAACCCAGGCAAGAAATAGAAGTCACTGTGTCCTAGACTTCTTTTACTCCTCCCCAATTTCATCCAAGTTCAATATTTAGATCACCGTGATGCCTATACAAAGCAAAACAAAACAAAATACCAAACTCTCTGTCATTGAGCAGACTCGTAGTGACCCCAAAGGGCAGGGTAGAACTGCTCCTGCGAGTTTCCAAGACTGTAACGCTTTACTGGAGTAGAAAGCCCCATCTTTCTCCCAATGAGCAGCTGGTGGTTTTGAACTGCTTACCTTATGGGTAGCAGTTCAACTTGCAACCACTACGCTAAATCCTATGTGGAGCGCCTGAAAACGATTCCTTCAATCCTTTTTACCTATGACTTCTAATTCAGGAAGATAAAGCCACACAGATTAAATGTAATGCTTCTCCCATGTGACAACCCATCAGCTATCTGCAGGCAGGTATTGTGTTTTCGGTAACAACGAGGGGGCTGCTAGAAGAAACAACCTTAGTTCTTCCCTCTTCCAATGTGGCTACCAGAGCCAAACCTTCAGGCTTGGTCTTACTGGTTAAGTATAGAGTCAAACGGTCCCCTCCTTAATTGAAACATCACAAATGGTGTAGGATAGGACTGCCTATTTCAGGGCCTAGAGTATACTGCCAAGTGAATACTCAAAACCTCCATGGCTTTCCCATAGGGACTGCTAACCCGGTCTCTTCTGCTAAGCAGACGTTTAAACCCAAGCGTCAGATCATACATGAGTTCCTTTCCATGTTCTTTTGTTGGGTCGGATTCTTGCTTTCCATTCCTGTAGACAGCATCTTGATTTATTCGCATGAATAACATTGTATAATTTCTTGATAGCAAAGTTCTTCTTGGAGCAAACATGAAAAGAACTTGTGCGGAGGACATTAAAACGCCAAATGCCAACCTCTTCTAAGCGTAGTAAAATATGCTCTCAATAGTTCAGAAGTCACTGCAGGATCTTGCAGTGTCCTGTCCATTATTGTACCTTTGATCTGTGGGATGGGTGCTTGGTAGCAGAGTTGCAGGTAATGGGATTCCAAATAGCAGAGAGCTTAGTGTTTGCGACTCTGGCAGCGAGTTAAAGCGACTGTGGAAAGCAGAGCACATCAAAGTCCAGCTCGGCATTGGGTTGGCAGCAGGGAAAGGGGAGTGGGGATTCATGTTCAGGAGTTGGGCATCACAAGGAACTGAGAATCTATCATAGTTTGGCATCAAGTCAGAAGTCGGAACTTCTAGATACATGTCTTGCCAGGGTATTTCTATCCCAACAATAGATTATTGTCATGGGCTTGGCTAAAGCGCTTGCAATATTGTGTTAAGACCAGGTTGGTTGGCACAGTTTTTAAAATCACCATCCTTATATTAAGAGGTCTTGGTTTTGCAGCAGAAATCCGGGCTGTTAGTGCTTTACTCTGAGGAGAGAAGAAAACCTCAAAACTTGGAAAGAAAACACCCTGGTGTGCACCTCCTTCTCCTGGCTGTTAGGCAAGCACCTGGGGCATAGAGAACAGGCGCTGCCGAAGCACAAACACCCACACAAGTGCCGTCTTGTTCAGCTCCTCCATTATGCAGATGCGGGTTTCAGACCAAGTCCTCTCCTGCCCCTGCATGCCAGTCGGGTCCACAAGAGTGCTAATTTCTCTTAAGTTCCTCGTGAAAAATATTTTGCCCCGAGACTGCCCCTAAAGCTCTGAAACGCTAATTGAACCTGAGCATTTTAATTGAACCTCATTATTGGGACCTTGTGAGGGAGGCGTGGGTCCCTTGAGTCTGAGAGATGGCGAGAGGAGACTCAACTCTGGGTTACATAGCTTGTCTCCTGGTGCCCAAATCCACGGCCTCTGGGAGCCCAGTTACTTGTGGCAACTCGGTTCTTTGCTTCCCCTGCTCCACATGTATTCAGTCTTGTTCCTACCTTGTCTACCGGAGTCCTCCTCTCACCTCACTGCATATAGAGTAGTAATGAGGTGGAAACCATGACATTTCCTTTAAAACCGAGGCTGGCCTGAGCTTGGAGAGCCACCATTGAATCCATCATTTACCCACATGCCCAATGGTATTCATTTAGTTAGGAGCTTGCTTTATTTTTCATAATGTTGGTCTTGGTGAAAGTATGTATACACAACCAAAGGGACACCATTTCCACAAGCTCTACGTGGACAATTTGGTGATGGTGATTGATTACATGCTTCAAGTTGTGCTAGCATCCTATCCCTTTTCACATGGCTCCACCACCCTGATCTAAACATCACTGCCTCCTACATTCCGATCTAAACTTTGCAGTTGCCATTGTCAATTTCATCTTGCACAGATACATTTGTTTTTAAAGAGCACCATGCTCAAAGCAGACTAATTAAGAAGCTGTCTTTGTGTGTGTGTTAAAGAAAACATAGGGCAATGAATGTACAAATGTGCTTTGCACAATTGATGTGTGTATGGATTGTGATAAGAGTTGTATGAGCCCCTAATAAAATGATTTTAAAAAAAAGATATAAAAAGTGAAGGTGCAATTCTAAAGAATAAGCCAAGATGTAACTTTTGAGACTCAAGCCGTGCTATTTTCAATTGCTTCATATCATGTGAAAGCTGGATGATGAATAAAGAAGAAAGAATAAGAAAAAAAAAAAAGAAAAGGAGAGATACAATCCGACATAATTCAACTGGTAAACTAGAAGCAGAATGCAACAGAAATTTTGTTTTGTTAGTCACCGCTACTGGATT
The DNA here is from genome assembly GCF_000313985.2 of Echinops telfairi. Classification (NCBI taxonomy): domain Eukaryota; kingdom Metazoa; phylum Chordata; class Mammalia; order Afrosoricida; family Tenrecidae; genus Echinops; species Echinops telfairi. The sequence goes on from NW_022111325.1 coordinate 3,800,020, forward strand.
AAAGGCAATGGAAATAGTCTCTTAAATGATGACAATAAATGTACTTTAAAAACCAAAAAGAAAAAAGAAAACATCAGGGGAGAATTTTGATTTAAAGTTTAATGATGGTCACAGGACAATAGTTTGGGGGTGCTCATTCAATCTTATTGGCTCCAGGATGTCTGGAGTCCACTGAGAATGTGATATTCCATTCTGCATTTCTTTTACTTTTGATTAGGATTCTACTGTAGTATTTTGGGTCAAAACATCTAGTAATGTAGTTGGGCACCATCCAGTGTTTCTGGTGTCATGGCAAAGGACGCAGCCGTTCATGGAGGCAGCCAGACCCACATTTGTTCCGGACTCTCCCTTCTTGCTCTGTTGCTCCAGGTGAGTGTTGTGCCTTGGGTGGCTGCTTGCTTTGAAAACCCCAGTCACCATGCAACAAACGAGAAGAGAGAACAGAAGTACTGAGAAATAATATTAGGTCAATTGATTGGGACATCCCTTGACATCGTGACCTTAAGCCTCCAAATCAAGCCTCCAAATCCCATGAGGTGTTTGGTTGTCCATAAACAGCCCCAACGGCTGTTTGAAAGAAATATGTATAGCACAACGTGTGCTAATGCAACATTTTCCAAGTGTACCGTATAGCGACAGCAATTACATTAATAGGTTGCACAAGAGCTTGGATTGTCTTTGTTCTACAGAACAAAGGAGATCAGCTGTGTGGGGGTTTGTGAAGCAGAGGTGACCCAGGCTAGAATCCAGCAGTGCTCTTTGTGGATTTGTGACTTGCTTCCTGCAACTCCCTGGAAATTCAACACCATTTCTTTTTTTTTTTTTTAAACATTTTATTAGGGGCTCATACAACTGTTATCGCAATCCATA
>NW_022111325.1:3803313-3821668 GCF_000313985.2 Echinops telfairi
ATCCTTCTCCCGAAGCTGCAGATTCAGTGCCATCCTTTGAAATAAATTCTTCTCAGGGGAGGGGCAGGCGTCCACTTAGTATTTGGGGCTGGGACCAGCACCTTAGACCTCTCCACTGATTCCCTACTCCACGCCGGCATTTTGTCTTCACACCTTGGAGCACTGGGTTGAAGTTTGGTCCCTCTTTTCCTGTGGAGATATAAACAATAGCCTCCCCTTGGGTGGGTTAGCGCCCCTCAACACCATTTCTAACAGGGGAAGATGTAGCTCAATCTTAGACTTTTTAGTGTATTATTACTTCTCAGGTGAAATTGCTCTGAGCACAACAGAGCATTATGGGCCTACCAGCCAAGTTCATTGGCCCGTCTTTATTAGAAGAGAAATGGCCTGGTGGTGGGCAGTCCTGGTGGCATGCCACCTCTCCAAGCACCAAGAGAACACAATGGCTGCCCAGTTCTGCACGACGGTCTCTAGGTTACATGATCATTCCTTAGCTTTTGGTACAATGATATTTTCCAAAGGTTTTTTTTTTCATGTTAATTATTCATTTACTCATTCCACAGAAATTCATACAGCAGCTGCTGTATGCCAGGCGCTAGCTATACCAAACTTCAGGAAGACACAGCTCCTGGAACTTGGCCTCCTGATTGTAACAGTTCCATCAGCAACATTCCTGACAATTTCCTAGAGGTGTGAATCCCAGGCTATACTCGACAAATGCACGAACAGAGTTTCTTGTGATCAAATGTAGCATAAACATGTTCATCCCACTCATGAAGCTCCGGTTGTTCATTTGTTCAGCAGGGCACCTAATATGAGCTTAACACTGTGGTTCGTCACAAGGGATCCACAGGAGATTGAACTACAGAGAAGCTACTAAGAGAGGTGGACATAAAAGCTGACAAATAATGATGCAGTGTGGGAGCACAGTGTGAAAGATACTTCTTTCTGGCTGGCAAAGCCCCCTTCCCATTAATACTTCGCTGCCTAGTCAATTCTGACTCATAGCAACCTATAGGACAGAGTAGAGCTGCTCACAGAATATCCAATGTACCAAAGCGGACCACCAGAACTTTCTCCCACGGGGCAGGTAGTGGGTTTGAACCACCAGTCTTTTGGTTAACAAGCCAGCGCATATTCCCTGAGCCACAAGGGCTCCTCTCTTCCAATGACAGGCTTCCTCAGAGACGCTGCAGATTCATTTCCAGACAGCCGCAATAAAGCGAGTCTGCAATAAAGTGAGTCCCATGGATTTTTTTTTTTACTTCCCAGGGCATGTAAAAGCCATGTTCGCACTAAACTGTAGTCTATTGAGTGTGTGAAAGCAATAAGAAAAGTTTAACATATTGAGAGAATTAACCAAGATGTGACCCAAAGTTAACCCCAAAGGGAGGCACAGGGTTGCACCTGTAGACTTCCTTCGAAGTACAAGAAAGCCCAGCGCAATAAAACGAGGCACACTTTCTCGGCTTCCTTTAAACTAGGAAAAAAGCACGCTTCCAAATCCTGGCTGTAAGTCAACTGGAAGAATTCTGGAAAAGATCTTCTCCCTGAAAGGAGAGATCCCTAGAGGGGAATTGGTACGCCTGCGCCTTCTTCGGGACTTTGGATGCTGCCTTAGGAAGGGCTGTAGTGCTCCTGTGGAAGGGCGGAGAGAATTGCAGAGATGCTGAGTTAGATCACTGATGTCATCGACTTAATGCAGGAATTCGATTTCTCCTGAAGAGCCAATTGTTTAAAGCCCGATTGTTTGAGCTGCTGCAGGTGTGTGAGTTCTGCTACTTGGAACCACAAGCCTCCTAACTAACACAGGGAACAATAGAGGTGTTGCAGTGCAAAGAAAGGCAGCTCCGGGAACTCAAGAAGTATGTGGTTGGCAACTAAGCCTGGGTCTTTAAAGATGAGCAGCCATGAACCTAGTCAAGGGCCAAAGGTCATCTGAGGCAGGAAAGTATCCGTCGCCAGAGCAGAAGCTGCCAGACATGTGGGAGAAACTTACTGGCTGCAGGAGTCGAAGAGTGGAGCTGGGAGGCTGTATAGCTTGGCAGGGGTTGCAGCGTGCAGTGAGGTCTTGCTTGCTGCATAGGAGCTCTTGGGCTGGTCAGAACGAGGTGAGTGAGGAATGGATTTGAGGGGGACAAAGCTGGAGGCAGGGAATCCCAGCTATAAATTGCATGAGAAGGCAGAAGAGAGAGACCCCAACAGAATGGAGGCGGTGGACTAGAGATGGAGGGGAACAGAAGATGCCCGAAAATTCAGAATGCACACATGGGTGATGGTGCACACGAACACAATGAAATGAGGCATAAAAGGTAAGTGACAATAATTTGTTCGATGGCCAAGAACAACAAGCTGAACTTCATCCTAAATGCCAAAGCTATTTTTATACAAAAAAAATTAACCGTCATACTTGCTTTCCTGTCTTGTTCAAGAGCACTTGCTAGCTATAAACTAACCTTTTCTTGATGACTCATGGTCATCATTCTGAGAAGGGATGCAGCATGGGTAGGGGAAATGGCCAAGTCATGCTATAGTGGGAAGGGCCCTGTTAGACATAAGATTTTTCTTCCCCTAACCGTTTTATTGAGCTGTAATGAACACCTATACACTTGCATAGGTCAGTCATATTTAAAAAGAGTTGTCGATGCTTCACCACAATCAGTTCTAGAACATCCCCCCCCCCTAGACATAAGATTTGGGCTTCTTCCCTTCTCTGCCACCGGCTAAGCTGTGTGACCATGGAAAAGACACCATGTCTTTCTGAGCGTTTGCTCGCTCCTCAGCTGCCTGCTTCCTAGGCTTTCGTTGGAGATGGAGTGAGATCACGTGAAAGAGGTTGGTAAACCTGAAGGCAGCCCTCGAGTGAGGTACTGTCACCCTTGTTCTACAGTGAAGTGACAGGCAACACAGCTCTGTGTCTGCTCTGGAGACCCCTGGTCTTCTCCCTCCGGTTAGCTTGTTATCTCTGTGCTCCCAAAATGCTTTTCTCGCGAAGAGGCCTCTCGCCTAAACCGCTCCTTCTTTCAGGGCCATGGGCTAGGAAATCCGAAGTCAAGCCTCTTAACTTCTTGATGCAGTGTAACCCAGGAAGACTCCTTGTGGAGGTCCAAGGACCTGGCTTTAGTGCAGGAGGTTGGTGTCAGCTATTTTGGGTGCTCGAAGGCCTTTTTCACTTCCGGATTTGGTGCTGCATTCCACAGAACTGAGGTTGTCAGATGTCTGACTTCCAGTTAAGTGGGACGTTAACTACGGTGCTTTTATATTGCCAAATGGACGGCTCAGTTTTAACTCTTCCCTGCTTTGTCAGTTCTCGTTTACCACTCCGTACCCAGTTTTTCTATGATTGCGTGCACAGATGTACCTTCACCCCTGAACTACACACTGTGACACACATTCAGATCCAAAATACCTGAATGTCACTGAAACTCTTACATGTCCTTTCCTCCCTGAAGGGTTTAAAGTCCCTAAGCCTTCTTCACACTCCTGTGACATTGGAAGGGGCTCTTGACTGGCATACTAAGGGGCTTGCAGCAGCTAACACTGCTTGTGAGCAGCTGGATACTTAGATAACTAGGTGAGAAGGTCTATAGTACAGTGCTTAAAGCACCAACGTGTGAGTCGGGTCTCTTGAGCTTGGGCGTATTACATAACCTCTCTGAGTCTCAATGACCTCATCTGTAAAATAAGAGTAATGTCTTATTACAATGTAGCGATGCATATAAAGCACTCATCGTGGATCTTGGAGCCAGGAAAGTGCCCAGTAAATGGAAGATGATGATATTGATTAGACAAACCAGTCCTGGAGAATAGTAAGGCTAAGGGGAGCCGGCTCTGGATGCCATGGGACCAAAGGAGAAGACAGGGATTGTTAGGAGATGGGGAGCAGAGGATTCTAGAAGAGGGTTGGGTGCTGGAGTAGAGTGGGTTCCGGACCAGAGGCTGGCTTTTGGATTATCCAGTGAGAGGAAGGAGCTCCTGGGATCTGACCTGTGGTAGGTTTGAGGTGTAGAGATGGGAGAGGCTAAGAGATTCACTACATCCTCCAGGGACCACAGCCAAATAGGAAATCTTCAGAGCAAGAAACTCCCCCATCTATTTCATCCCAGGCCCAGTGCCTCCTCGCTGACATATTCTTCTTTCCAAGTGCCCACCAGGTTTCTCTGGGTAGTGGTTTAAAGATGTCCACAAAGTCTTTGGTATGCCCTCATCCCCCAAATCCCTAACAAATGGAATCTATTTCTCTTCCTCCTGAACCTTTATTGGCTCTTGGCTACTCAGACCAACCGAGTACAGCTAAACGGACACTGTTAGCATCCTGGGGCGAACCTTAAGAAGTTTTCAGCGTCCACTTGCTTTATTGTCTCCCTAGGCAAACATGTAACAAGCCCAGTCGTTCTCCTAGGAACGTGATATCCAAAGACCCTGAGATGACTTGGAGAGGCTAAAGGTGCCCATCCGAGTCTAGTTTTCCCAGTCAAGGTGCTAGGCACATGAATAAAGCCACCTTGGACCATGCATGTTGCCCAGCCCAGGCACCGGCTGAATATGACTGGGTGACTCCAGTCAATGCCATAAGGAGCGAAAGAATCACCCAGCTGAGCCCTAGCCACAATTTTGATCCACACATTTATGGGACATAAATAAAATGGCTTTTATTTTGAGAAGCTCAATTTTAGAATGGCTTATTACATGTCAGTAATAACAGAAAGCCTTTCATGTTTATCCTTAGAGGATAAAATAAGGTTTATCTTTAATATTTTGAATGGGCACAAAGGGATAAAGATGGCTCTTCATCAAAAATTTCTTTTTTTCCTCTTCAATTTTCTAGATTTTATTTTTCCTCCCCCCCCCCCCGCCCCCAAAACCATTTGATTAGGAGCTAATCCAAACATCAGACCATTCCATAGTGCAATCACATCAAACATTTCTTGGGGCAGGGAATATCATCAGTCACAGCTACTGATTAGAAGCCTAACAACCTAGAGAAACAAAGCCAGGGAGACACTCATATGGATAAGAAAGAGCTTTATTTAAAAAGTAATTGTATATTAAGAAAACATGCCAGCCCAGTCCAGATCAAGTCCATAAGTCCAATATTAGCCCATATGTCCGATACCAGTCTATCCATTCCTCTTCAGACTCATGAAGCCATGCAATAATGCCAAATGCAGGAAGACCACAGGCCAGTGTGTGGTAAGTCTTGTAGATCCAGTGGCAGTGGAACATCTCACCACTGACATGAGTCTCCACGTTGCTCCTCCAGCCCCAGGACTCTGGCTCCATCAGCGTGGCTCCATCAGTGTAGCTCCATGTGGCTTTTCAACAGGAATGTGTAGCAGAGAGAGTGTATTTGGCCTCCAGTGAGTTATTTATCTCCTTGGAGCCTCCAAATTCAGCCATCAGGCTGCGACCTGATTGGCTAGACTCCACCCCTTTGCAAGTTGACAGGAGAGTATGTAACTGCCACTCCTGGGAAGGGGAATTGACTACAACTCATCTCACTCCTAGAAGAGTGGACTCTACACATGGAACTCTTGGATCAAGGAGAGAACTTTGGCAAATCACTGAGTTTTGAAGAGAGTGGGAGACACCAGAGCTGGAAGAACTGGAGTTAGGGACGCAGAACACAGTTTCTAGGAGTTAACAGTTTCTCTGAGGACCAGCACTGTTTGCCTTCCGTCATAAGGGGGGACACAAGTCATAATGAGAGTCTGGGATGTGTGAACACGACTTTCAACACCCAGAACTCCAAATCAGGCAAACCGAATCCTGGTGAAGGGCAGGTCTTCCCTCCCCTAGACTCTTTCTCTGAAGTGTTTAAAAAAATTTTTTTTTAAAATTATTGTCCCTTCAAGTTTTCATCATCCTTGTTGCTGAAGACAGGAGCACACTCCAATCATGAGTCTCTCTAAGTCCTCTGGAATTCTGTCCCTAGAAGTTCCACTGTCTTTACCCGGTGGCTACTTCCCATCATTCTGGGAGAAAAGACAGTCCAGCACCATAATCTTTAGACACAAGAGGGAAACTGAGCTCGGAGAAATGGGCATGCACGGAACGCCTAGCTCTCAGAGCCAGTCGGATGGGGTGGGAGCATTTCAAAGGGATCCGGTGTCTGTCCCGGGCACTTACAGTCGAGAACAGATGAGGGTTTGGCATCTATCTTCCTCCAAAGTGGGTGGGGGAAGGCAGAGAGCGATGACTAAGCAGGATCTGAGCAATTCTAGCACAATGCTGCTCAAAGAACCAAAGAGACAGAGTGGAAGAGGCCTCTTGGTGGAGGTGATAGGCACGCATCGAGAAGGAGGGGTGAAAGAGGATATCCTAGATGCAATGTCTTGTGCAAAACTTCAGAGGCAGAGACAAGCACTGTTCATGTTCAAGGCATGATAAGAAAATTGCTGAAGAGGCCGGAGAGGTCTGATTAGGAAAGTGGAGGGAGGGGAGGTATAATTAATAAGAGTCTGGCCACACTCTCAGGGACTGTTTCCTTTGCTGAGTCTGAGTCCTCTGATCCCAGGACCAAGTCTCCAGCTCCTCCCAGTCCCACCCTTACATTCTCCACTCCCATCTGCTCCTCTGGCTCCACAAGGATTCTCGCTGCCCTTGCAATAGCTGCATTTGCTGGTGGTTACTTTGTGCCAGGAATTACACGCAACGGTCTGTGTGCGTGCTCTCCTCGGCCCTTCTAGGCAACACTAGGAGGGTGGTCTGCACTTTAAAGGCGAGCAAATTGTGAGACAGAGCCAGGGGTGGGGGGCAGGTTGGAAGAGGTTTGGTCCTTGGCCCTCGGGAGTCCCCCCGGCCCTCCTGAGTGGCACCTCGGGAAGGAGGCCAGGCTGTTTGGACACCAGGCTGATGTTTACACCCTCTTCTCTACTGGCGGCTGCCTCGTGGAAGGGATTCGCTGCATGACTGGTGGGGCCCAGGGCAAATGGAAGGGCAGACCTCGTGCTAGAAAAGGGGCCGTGGGTTTCAAGATGGAGACCACAGAGCAGGAAACTAAGGGCAGGGCCTTTCAGAGATTGGCATGATGTGTGACCTGCACAGGTGCCCCCACCCCCCACCCCACAGCTGGGCCTGGCTGTGGGGGGCACTGCGGAGACTCAGGAAGTGCGTCTTAACTGCCGCCAGCAGGCTCTCCCTTTCTGCACCTTTGCCTTCCCACTCCCCTGGGATCAATCTCTTAGGAAGCGTATTCAGGGAGGACCGGGAGGGAAAGGCAGGATTGGCATTGCCAATGGGGAAGGCGGGTAAAGCTGCCCCTGGGCTAATCTGTCTTCAAAGGACCCCACCTGCCCAGCCCCCCTAATATTCAAGGAGGAGCTCCTTGCAGGTGCAGTTGATGTCGGTCTCCTGGCTAATAGCATGAGGCTCTGCGTCCACACAGTGCCTTGTGAATGGGCTGAATCAGCAGGACTCCTTCAGTCCTTCCTTTACCTCATATTGCTGTGTGGCCAGCACTCAGGGAGGTCCTGAGGGCAGGAAGCAGAGGAAGTACAAGGAAAGTCAAGGTTCTTACCCTCAAGGAATTGCACCCAGTTTGGGGCTCTAAGATTTCGAAGCAGTAAATAACCAGAAGGCAATGTCAAACAACAAATAATGCCACGATGAAGCGCTAAAATATTTGTCACGAATGTTGCCTGTGTCGCTGGAAGGGGGTGAGGCCAAGTTGGGTTGGTGTAAACCAAGTCAGAGCTTTTGTGAGACACTCGTATCCGAGTTAGGCCTAAAGCAGAGGGTAGCCATCAGAAACCAAAATGAAACCCCAGTTGCTCTCCGGTGGGTTCTGACTGTTGGAGACCCCACGTAGGCCAGAGCAGAACTTTATGTTGCTAGATCTTTCTTCTGAGGCACCCCTGGGTGAACTCAACCTTCAGCCCTTTGGTTAACACCTAGGTAGCACCCAGGGGCCCAGGACTTGGAAACAGGGGCAGCAGAAGGAGTTCAAAGGTGCGGTGTCCTAGGGAGTGGGAATGTAAGCCAAGCCAGCATGATGACCACTGTGGGAACGTGCGAGGTGGCCGGAAGGGCTGAGCCCAGGGTGGGTGCTGGGGAGAGGAGTGAACTTGGGGAGCCAGATAGCTCAGATTCAGGTCTGGCTCTGAGGACAACCATGTGGTCTGGGGCAATATGGACCATTTCTGAGTCTAGATTTAAAATATTTGTTATTAAAAGTTTCTGCTCATGTAGGTCTCCAGGTGGTCAAGCGTGGTGTGTGCCTGACCCAGCTGTGGTGTCCTACACCACCTCACACCCGTGCGAAGGTGGACAACTGAATAAGGAAGACTCTAGGAGAATCAATGCGTTTGAATGGTGATGCTGGAGAAAGCGCCAGGGGCTGCCAAAGGGACACACCGGTCTGTCTTGGAAGAAGTAAGACCTGATGCTCCTTAGCGGCAGGGATGGCAAGGCTTCTGTACCTACTCTGGATATACTGTCAGGAGAGACCAGACCCTGGAGAAGGACATCATGTTTGGTGAAGAGGAGGGGTGGCGACAAAGAGGAAGGTCCTTGATGTAATAGATGGACATTGTGGCAGCATCCATGGGCTGAGGCGTGGGAACAATCGCGAGGATGCTGCTGGAGTGGGCAGCATTCACTCGGTTGTGCCCAGGATTGCTATGGGCTGGAGCCCCTGGGCTGAGGTGTGGGAACAATCGCGAGGATGGTGCTGGAGCGGGCAGCGATTCACTCTCTGGTGCCCAGGGTTGCTATGGGCTGGAGCCGTCTCAATGGCACCTAGCAACAACAACAGCAACAACAATTAACATCAAGGTTGTAGGTTTGAACCCACTTCTCTGTACCACAGAAGAAAAGCCCTGGCCAGGTGCTTCCACTAAGGTCACTATGGAGAAACCCCCCTGGGCCAGTTCTACCGTGCCACTCAGGGCCGTGATGAGTTGGAATCCGCTGGAAGGGCTGTGCGTTTGCTCTGTTTCGGCCTGCATAGGTTGATTTGAAAGATTAACTGCCAGCCAAGCGTTCAGTGAAAAACCTGGCATGGAGTCATGCTCCCCAAAGCCAGCTATTATTCAAATGATGTAGTTTGAAGATACCGTTTCATGCATGAGTAGGATTGGATTAGGAAAGCCTGCTTCCTATCAAGTCCAGGATCCGGCCCTTCTTCTCGGGGCTCACTCAGACCATTCCCTTAGCTTGCCTAAGCGTCCGTTTCTTTATCTGAAAACAGGGACGCCAATGTCACCCACCTTGTAGGGCTGGGACCGGGATTGCATGACAGAAAACATACAAAATACTTAGGCGAGGGCTTGGCACCTAATGAGAGCTAACACATGTTAGCGCTTATGATCCTGGATGCTCTCTGAGGGCTTCCCATCCCCATAGCCTTGGTGAGGAGACGAAGGCTCAGAGGTTAAGAAACTCCCCAGGGCCACCCAGAGAGCGGCCGGCTAGAGCGACATCTTTTCTGGGAAGGGAAAACAGAGTCTAGTCAGCTTGGCTCTCCTCCTCTACGTAGAAACTCATCTTTGTTTTCTAAAGCACGGTGTGCATCTGGCATAATACTTATTAGTCTGACTGACAGCGCAGTGACTTCCTTGAGGGCGAGGCTGCTTCTTACTCATCCCTTGTGTCCTGGCCCCTGACATCGGCCAGCCCCTGGAAGGTGCTCAGCAGTGTTTGTTGACTTGACACGAAACGACACCAGGTGATTGGGGTCAGCGCCCTGGCACAGGCAGGGCTTGGCTGCGGGCCTGCGTCTGGAGAGCTGGAGGAGAGAGTTCAGGCAGACTCCGGTTTGGAGTCTGGGTGAGTGGAGCGAGGCAGGACGGTTAGGTTAGAAGGAGGGGAAGTTGGAGGAGGCTGAGGGCTTGGGCAGGAGAAGGAAGTTGAGGTTGGAGAGATGTGAAGGTCAGAGCCAGGCAGGTTGTGTTGAAGAGATGGAGGTCATTTGAATAGGGTTGCATGCTGTGAAAACCCACCCTTGCAGTTCCTCCATCTGGTGCAGACTGTCTTGTGACCTGAGTCCAGGTCCCTGCCCCAGAGTGGCTCCTCACGAGAGGCCTGAGCCACACCCATATGCACAGCCACCTCTTGCCACCCAGAAATGAAAAGCGTGTTTGGTCACGAGGGCCAGCGCAAGGTGTCCCGGAGCTAGTACGGTGAGGGTGGGGTCAGTCTAGGAAAACTTCTTGGAAGCGGAGGCTTGACCGCTACGAGAAGGGGAGCAATGAGCTGTTGGAAAGGGGGGGAAAAAGTCTGGGTGGGGTGTGGGTGGGGTGGACTTGCTCATTGCAGGAACGGCAGGGGCTTTCTGCCCTTGGCTGGGATCTGGGCTGGTCCCCCTAATCCACTAGCAGGAGTGCAGGAGGGAGAACAGACCACAGCTGTTGTGAGGGGGCTTGGAACCAGATCTCTAGGGAAACGGGGACAAGAATAACCATTCGAATGCCCAGCACCAGCCCATCACTCAGCTGCCTTCTTCTTCCACTGCGGGGGCTTCTCTTTCTGCCACACAGATGCCCCTCACTCCTTCATCCCCCTCCTGGCCGCCCACACTCTGCGGGGGGTAGAGGAGTAGACCACCACCCTGCAGCGTGTCCGTGTCCTGGCCACCTGCCTCTTCCTTCACCCCAGCCCCATCACAATCGGTCCTCCTGGGCTGGCAGGGGTCCTGATGCTGTCACGACAGACAAATCTACCATCCCCCTTGTCTCCCAGCACCCTTTCCTTGCTTGAGCCGGTGCGGTGATAAGTCCCTGGCACCCAGCAACGAGTGAAAGGGTGGATGGACCTCCGAAGTTTCTGGTCCCCAAGTGCCCTGACCTCGCATACTCCCCAGTACCTCCACAGTTTCTGTCCTTATGTCTGTGTACTTCCTTTTAAAAACCAAGAGCCCCAGTCATTCCCCAGACTGCCGCCTCTCCACTGTGACTCCATGAGGCACGTCAGCTCCCCTGCCTGGCCTTTTGTGGGCTCCCAGTGTGGGGAGCGGCAGGGGCAGGTCAGCCTCTGGGATTTCCCCAGCCTGCAGCCAGCAGGAAGTAGGCCTTGGAGAAGGCAAATCTTAGTCTTGGCCTGTGTCCAGCTCCCAAGGAGGACCAAGGTTCAAGGGAGGAGTCTGTTTCCCCGGTCAGCTGTGGACTCCCACTGACCTCTGCTCATCTGGGGCTTCAGGCCTCAGAGGCCCCGGTGACAGGTCATGGGTTGAGGGGAAGAAGAGAGAAGGGTGGGAGAAGGAGAGGAGTGGGTGTGAGAGAGATATGGCATGGGTCCAGGGGCTCTGGGGCTTTTCAAGCCCTGCTGGGTGGGGTGGTGAGTGAGGCGGGGTGTTCCCGGCTGCCACTCTGCTCCTGAGTGGGTGTGTGGCCCCGGCCCACCGGGTGTCTGCACCCTGGGGCCTGAGAGGTGACTATAGCAGTAGCATCTGCCCACCCCCTGGGGCCCTGGAGAAGGGGGTGTTTGTGGCCATGGAGGGGACTCAGGCCGAGACAGGCAAGGATTACAGCCGAAAGAGGCAGTATCAGGAAGCCCATCCTTTTCTCGCGTGCCTCAGTTCCCCTTCTCTGGGGCGATCGCTGTGGAAAACGAGGGGCGCCGTGAGTGGGTGTGTGCGGGGTCGCTGGGGTCCATGAACAGCTCCCAGTCAGTGCTGCCTCCTCTTCTCCGGCTCTCCTCTGCTCCTGGTCGCCCTGTTTCCTGGCTCCAAATGAGCCCCTGGGGGCCCCTCAGTAGCAAACACAACAGGGAAAGAGCAAGAGCCAGCCCCCAGAGAGGACCAGGCAGACAACGCTGGTGACTGCGCAGGTTCCCCACCGGGCCCCACACCCAGCCCCCGGGGCTGCCCCCTCCACCCCTCTCCTCCTTCTGCCCTTCGGACCCGCGCCCAGAATCCCTTTCTCTGGGCTTCTTTGTGAGGACTGGGTTCTCCCGCCCCTCCCTCGGGGCAGTGGGAAGAGAGCGCAACCGAGGCTCGGGGGAGGACGGGTGGGAAGGTCCTACTGCCAGAGCCGGAGTCCGGGTCAGAGTGGGCAGGAGGGTAGCCCCGAAGGGGAGGGAGTGTCTGCGAGCAGAGAGCAGCTGCGCGCGGATCCAGCGCCGCTTGGCGGTGAGTGTCTCGGCGCGCAGCCCCAGCCGACATCCCCTTGGGGCTGGCCGCAGGCTTGTGGGGTTCCCTGCTCTTTGCTAAACCTTACCGACCCGTCTTAACCGTACTTCACACGCTCCACCGGTTGTCTGCTCTTCTTCCAAACGAATCCCGCCTGGATCTAGAGGCCCCTCCCCAATCCCACCTGGATTCTATCATCCACACCCTGTGTCTGAGCTGCCCTAGTTTGGCTGGTCTGCTGCCTCTTTGAGGACCCCCCCCAGGCTGGGCGAAGGGCTGCTTACTTGGCCTCCCACCGCCTGCCCTGAGGCGGCTGCAGAAGATGCCGGAGGAGCAGAGCCACAGAGCAGGGAGGGACACCTCTCTGTGTCCCCTGGCGCGCCCTCTCTTGCCCCGAGTCAGTGCTGGGGGCACTGTGATAGCTAGTTCCAGCATCTGTGATAGCCCCTGTGATAGCTAGTTCCAGCATCTTTCCCGTGGGACCTTTCTGTCTCCTCGAAATGCCCCGGAGGCACCATCCTGAACCACAGCACGTTCCCCGGAGGGATCACCCAGGGAGATCCCATAGTGTCTGTAATGTGCGTTAAGAACTGGAAATATGTTCATCCTTACCCACGTCTGTAAAGAGAAGAGACCAAAAACACTGGAAGCACTTGGGCTCACAACTTACCGCTTGTTGTTGTTGTTCGGAGCTGAGTCAGCTCGGACTCACAGTAACTGTGTCCAACCGAGCTAGACACTGCCCTGCCCCGCGCATCCCTTCTCCTCTGTGTAATGTGTGAGCCCATTGATGTAGCCGCTGTGCTAATCCTTTCTCTTTTTTGGCTGATCCTCTACTTTTACTAAACATGATGTCCTTTTCCAAGGACTGGTTTTGGTCTCTTCTGAGAACATGTCCAAAGTACCTTTCTTTTAAAAAAAAATTTTAATAAATCATTTTATTGGGGACTCTTATGGCTCTTAAAACAATTCATACATCAATTATATCACGTGCATTTGTACATAGGTTACCATCATCATTTCCAAAACATTTTCTTTCTACTTGAGCCCTGGGTATCGGCTCCTCTTTTTCCCCCTCCCTTCCCCACCCTCCCACCCTTGTGAATCCTTGAGAATTTATAAATTATTTTTATTTTCATATTTTACACCGTCTGCTGTCTCCCTTCGCTCACGTTTCTGTTGTTCGTCCCCTGTGGGGTGTGTGTGTGTGTGTGTGTGTGTGTGTGTACATTGATCATTGCAGTTGGTTTCCCCTTTCTCCCCCTTCTCCTCCCTATCGCCTTGGATAGGTACCACCACTCTCATTATTGGTCCAGAGGAGTTTATCTGTCCTGCACTCTGTGAGTCTCGAGAGCTTCTATCTGTACCAGTGTACATGATCTGGTCTAGCCAGATTTGTAAGATAGAATTGGGGTCATGATAGTCGGGGGAGGAGGAAGCATTAAAGAACTAGAGGAATGTTGTGTGTTTCGTCAGTGCTATACCGCACCCTGGCTGGCTTGTTCAAGTCTTAACATTCTTCTCTTCTAAGGAGCACGCTGGCTGTATTTCTTCCAAGATAGATTTGTTTGTGTTTCTAACACAAAGTATTCTTCGCCTACACCATAATTCAAAGGTATGGATTCTTCCCTGGTCTTCCAACTTTCACATACATACGAGGCAATGGAGAACACCATGGTGTGTGGGTCAGCCGCAACCTTAGTCCTCAAGTAACGTCCTCGCTCTTCAACACTAAAGCGTTCTTGTGCAGCAGATTTGCCCAATGCAACATGCCATTTGCTTTCTTGATTGCTGCTTCCAGGAGCGTTGACTGTGGATCCAAACAAAATGAAATCCTTGAAAGCTTGAATCTTTCCTCTGCTTATCCTGGTGTTGTCTGCTGGCGCCGTGGTGAGGTTTCTGGTTTTCTTTGCAGTGAGCTGTCCGTATGGAAGGCTGCAATCCTTGATCTTCATCGGCAAGTGCGCCAAGTGCCCGTCACTCTCAGCCAGTGAGCTTGTGGTTACTGTTATCAGGCTTCCTGCACTCTTGCTACTGCAATCTCCTTCATCTGGTCTAGCTTCTCAGATGCTTTCCTCACACATCGACAAGCATGGTGACGGGATACAGCCGTGAAACACACCTTTCTTGATTTCAGACCACTCCGCATTCTCTTGCTCTGTTCAAATGGCTGCCTCTCGACCCACGCACAGGGTCTCCATGAGCGCAGTGGACTGTTCTGGGAGTCCCACTTTTTTCAAGGACCATCATTTGTTATGTATGGTTCACAGAGTTGGATGCCTTTGCAAAGTCAATAAAATACAGCTAAGTATCTACCTGGTATTCTACTTCTTTCAGCCAGGGTCCATCTGATGTTAGCAATGAAAGCCCTTGTTCCAAGTCGTCTAATCTGGTTTGAATTTCTGGAAGTTCCTTGTTAATGGATCGCTGCAAACATTTTTGAATTATCCCCAGCAAAATTTTACTTGCATGTGATATAAGTGATAATTGTTCAACATTTTCTGCGTTCCATTGGGTCACCTTTCTTGGAATGGGCACAAATATGGATCTCGTCCAGTCGGTTGGTCAGGTAGCTGTCTTTCACATTTCTGGGGTAGAAGACTGAGTGTGTACAGTGCTTCATGAGGTTGGTGCAACATTTCCATTGGCCTTTCATCAAGTCCTGGAGCCTTCAGTTTTGCTAACACTTTCATTGCAGCTTGGACTTCCTTCAGTACATACCATTGGTGCTCGATCATATGCTACATCTTGAAATGTAGCATCCTGACTGATGTCTGACCAGTTCTTCTTGGTACAGTGAGTCTATGTATTATTTCTATCTTCTTTTGATGCTTCCTGTTTTGTTCAATATTTTCCCCCATGGAATCCTTCGATAGTTCAATTTGAGGCTTGAATTTTTCCGCTTGGGATATGCTGAGTGTGTTCTTACTTTTTGGCTTTCTAACTCCGGGATTTGCACATTGCATTATGATACTTTGTCTTCTTGAGCTGACCTCAGACATTTTCTGGGCAGCCCTTTTACTCCATCATTTCTTTCATTTGCTTTAATGGCTCTATGCTCAAGAACAAGCTTCACAGTCTCTTCAGACATCCACTTTGGTCTTCTCTGTCTTTCCTGTCTTTTAAGTGACTTTTTGCTTTCTTCCTGTACGATGCACTTGTTGTCCCCTCATAGCTTGTCAGGTCTTCTGCCATTAGTCTTCAGTGAGTCAGATCTATCACTGATGGGATATACCGGCGGTTGTAGTTTGGTTCTCATGGACGTGTTCTAATTGTCTTCAACATGAACTTGAACGTCCATCTGTGTAAGTGAGATGTGTTCCGCAGTCAGCCTGGGGCCGTGTTTTGACTGCTGAGATTGAGCTGCTCTCTGGTCTCTTCCCACAGATGTAGTCAGTTTGACTTCCATGGATTCCATCTGGCGAAGCCCACGGGTAGAGTGGCTGCTTCCTTTGTTGAAAGAGGTTTTTGCAACGAAGAAGCTGTTGGTCCTGCAAAATCCTGTCATGAGGTCTCCAGCTTTATTTTGTATCACCGAAGCAACCTTTTCCAACTATCGTTTCCTCTTTTTGCATTCCAATTGCCAATAATGATCAAAACTCCTTGATTGCACATTTGAGCAATTTCAGAGGGAAGATGCTGGTAGAATTGTTCGATTTTATCATCACCAGATTTAGTGGGTGGCAGGTAAATCTGAATCACAGTTGTATGACTGGTCTTCCATGTGGATGGATAGCTATTGTCCTGTCACAGACAGCATCGTGCTTCACGGTGTTTCTTCAAATGCTCTTTTTGACAGGGAATGCAAAGACATTCCTTTTGAAGGAGTTATGCATGGCAGAGGAAACCATACGATTGTCTGAGTCGAAATGGCCAAACCAGCCCATTTCAGCTCCGTAAGCCTAGGGTATCAATCTTTATGAGTTCCACTTCATTTTTGACAACTTCCAATATGCCTAAGTCATACTTCGTGCATTCAACACCAATGATTCATGGATGTTTGCGGTGTTTTTCCTTTCTTTCTGTTTTCATTGGTGACCCGTCAACGTCTCCCGAGGACTGCCGTTCCTCCCAGTGGTATTCCGAGTGCCTTCCAACCAAAGGGGCTTAGATCTCTGGTGCTGCCTCTGACAGCCCTCGGGGCCTATGTGGCAGGATTCCAGGGGCTAATCCCTTAGTAGCGGACAGCCCATTCCTTCTTGGTCTGGAAGCTCTGCTGAAACCTGTCCACTCTGGGCGACCTTGCTGCTATTTCAAATACCGGTGATGCAGCTTCCAGCATTACCCAACCCAAACCAAACTCATGGCCATCGAGGCAATGCTGACTCATAGCGACACCCTGTGGGGTTTCGATATGCTTAACTGTTTATGGGAGTAGAGAGCCCAGTCTTTCTCCCGAGGAGTTGCTGGTGGTTTTGAACTGTGGAACACGTGGATCACAGCTCAGTGTGTAGCAGCATCATGGCAACTTGCAAACCAGCACAGTAAGACTAATGGACAGACTCATGCTGGAAACTTCCCCATACTATTCTTATTGAAAAAGGGCCTTCTAGCCCTCACAGAGGGGCCGAGTAGGTGGGGGGTGCGGGTGGGGGGATGAGGAATTCAGGCTGCGGTATAGCACTGATGAAACATATAACTATCCTCTGGTTCTTTAATATTTCATCTCCTTACGATTAAGGCTTATGTTTCACCTCATGAATACTGTTAGATCTACATACGTTCATGTGTATAATTACGATTGTTTGATGCAGGAATGCCAGGATGGATGACCCTTCAGACACAGCATGGGAGTAATGATTCCCTGAGGATATGGAAAGACGGGGAGGGTGGGGATGGGGTGGGGCAACTGATAGCAACGATGACTGTGTAATCCCTGTGTTAGTCTGGTTGACTAGAGAAACACATTCATAGACAATGAAATGTGGATAAGAAAGAACTTTATCCCCAATCTATTAGGGCCATCAATGAGGGAATTGGGACCAACTTGAGAACTTTGGCACAGGGAATACATAGGCTATCAGAAATAGGGAAGGGCACAAACACAGAGGAAGCACAAATTGACAAATGGGATATACTGAAGATAAAACACCTGTGTACATTGAAAGAATTCACCAAGAGAGTAATGAGAGAATCCATGGACTGGGAAAACATCTTTAGCAAAGACACATCAGACAAAGGCCTTATTACTAAAATCTACAATACTCTGCTAGCTTCCAAAAAAAACCAAAAAACCAATTGCTCACTGAGGAGGTGGGCAAAGGACTTGAATAGAAGTTTCACAGGGGCAGAAATCTGAATGGCCAACAAACATGAGAAAATGTTCCCGATCTTTAGCCATAAGATAAATGCAAATTAAAACAACAATGAGGTACCACCTACCACCCTCAAAGGCAGCCCAGTTCAAAAAATCAGAAAGCAACAAGTGTTGGAGGGGCTGTGGGGAAACAGGAACTCTCATCCACTGCTGGTGGACCTGTAAGTATGTACAGCCACTACAGAAATCGATCTGGCGGTATCTAAAACAGATGAAAATCGAGTTACCATACGACCCAGCAATCCCCCTACTGGGCATATACCCAGAAGAGGCAAGAAACAAACCACGGCCAGACATCTGTGCTTCAATGTTCATTGCGGCACAGTTCACAATTGCAAGGAGTTGGAAGCAACCCAAATTTCCATTAACTGATGATTGGATTAAAAAGCTGTGGTAGATACATACAATGGAGTACTATGCATCGCTGAAGAGCAGTGGTGAATGTATGAAGCACATCGCTGCATGGGAAGAGCTGGAGGAAATCATGCTAAGTGAAGTAAGCGAAGCACAAAAGAACAAGTACAACATGAGTCTGCTGAGGTAAGCTTAAAAATGCAAAAGGGGCATAGAGAAAAATCTACTGTATACAAACATTCCTGGGGTGAGGACCAGGTAATATGGCAGGGACCAGACCAAACACAGGGATACACATGGTAGACAACTAAAAAGGAGGTGGGGAAAGGGGAAAAAAAGAATAAAAAAGAAACGGGGTAGCAGGGCCACAGGGCACTAACCCTCCCAAGGGGAGGGTATTGTTTATATCTCCACAGGGAAAGAGGGACCAGACTTCAACCCAGAGCTCCAAGATGTTAATGCAACATGTCGGTGTGGAGTAGGGAGCAAGTTGAAAGGTCTGGGGGGCTGGCCCCAATCCCAACTACTGAGTGGACACCTGCCCCTCCCCCCAGAATAATTTATTTCAAAGGACGGCACTGAATCTGCAGCTCTGGGAGAGGGACATATCTGATGGA
>NW_022111325.1:3823042-3827728 GCF_000313985.2 Echinops telfairi
ATTTGTAGGCCACTGGACATCCCCTTACAGAAGGGTCTCGGGGAGGAGATGAGCCAGTCAGGGTGAGATGTAGCAATGATGAAAAATACAACTTTACTCTAGTTTCTAAATGCTTCCTGACCCCCACCCCCCACTATCATGATCCAAATTCTACCTTGCAAGTCTGACTAGACCAGAGGATGTACACTGGGACAGATAAAAACTGTAAACACAGGGAATCCAGGATGGATGATCCCTTTAGGACAAGTGGTGTGAGTGGCGATACTGGGATGGCAGAGGGAGGGTGGGTTGTAAAGGGGGAACCGGTTCCAAGGATCTACATGTGACCTCCTCTATGGGCGACGGACAATAGAAAAGTGGGCAAAGGGAGACGTTGGACAAGGAAAGATATGACAAAATAATAATTTATAAATTATCAAGGGTTCACAAGGGAGGGGGGAGCGTGGAGGGAGGGGAAATATGAGGACCTAATTTCGGGGGTTTAAGTGGAGAGAAAATGTTTTGAGAATGATGTACAAATGTGCTTTACACAATTGATGTATGTATGGATTGTGATAAGAGTTGTATGAACCCCTAATAAAATGATTTAAAAAAAACCCTTAAAAAAAGAGAAAGAACTTTATATAAAAGAACAATGGTATATTGAGAAAATACCCCAGCCCAATCCAGATCCAGTCCATAAGTCTGATATTAGCCCATATGTCTGATAGTGGCCCATAAATCCCTCTTTAAGCTCACACAGCACATGCAATGATGCCGAATGCAGGAAGATCACAGGTCAGTGGGTGGAAGGTCTTGTGGATCCAGTGGCAGTGGAAGCATCTCAATGCTGGCATGGGGCTCCATGGGGATCCAGAGACTGAGTCTGGCCTCCAGTAAGTTATTTATCTCTGTTGCATCTCCAAATGAGGCCATCAAGCTGTGACCTGATTGTCAGGCTAGATTCCACTGCTTCGCTCGAGTTACAGGAGATTATGTAACTGCCACAAGCCCACAAGGGGAGCCAACAATAGAACTGTAGGAGAATGGATATATTGGATGGGTTAAGAGATGATATGCATATATAAACAATAACAACAAGGGTTCCTGGGGGGAGGGTAGGGAGGGAGGGATAAAGGGCAGTTGATATCAAAGAGTTCAAGAAGAAAGAAAATGTTTTGAAACTGATTGTAGTAGCAAGTGTACAATTATCCTTGATCTACTTGAATTATGGAACATTATAACATCTGTAAGAGCTCCCAATAAAATGATGAATAATTTAAAAAGCTGAGTTAGTTAATTGTGCCAGCCTGGCTGATAATCACATATGGGGCTAATTGAAAGGCGGAGGGATAAATGGGTGGTGAGCCTCGCCTTTCTAGTTCTCGGGTCTCTTGCTTTGTGATGGTCGCACCGGGTGCAGCTGCCTTGGCCGTTCCCTGATTCAGCTTGCAAGATTGACTTCCTGCAAGACATCCCCAAGGAGAAGCTACATGGACCTATCCCGATGCAGCCCTGGGTGCTGGAGCAGCCGTGTGGAGACCCCTGCTAGTGCTGAGATGCTTATTCGTTCACTGACTCAGCTTTCCTCCTGCAGTCGGCATCATTGCCTCTGTTTTGTGAGGTGGAGGACTTTGTGGACTGGTGTTGGGTTAATGGGTTCATGTTGGACTTGTGGGCTTGGGCAGCATTGGGTTGGGATGTTTTCGTGATGCACACTTGCTTTACATAAAACTCTCTCTTATCCATGGGTTGCTGTGGATTTGTTTCTCTAAAGTACCTAGGCTCATACAAAAGCCAGGTACAGAAAAGTGCCTCAGGATAAATGCCTAGCTTCATAAATGGTCACAAAAGCAACAGCCCAGTGAAAGCACCCCAGGTCAAGCACTGGAACACGACCTGCCCCCTGGAAGTCTCTGGCATCCTTGTGAATCACAAACCCTTCAGGTCCCTAAGGATAACACTACCTTGCTTCTCCATAGTTTGACCATTTATCATGTTGAGTTTTGCTTGTTTATGAAGTTTCGCAAACTAAGTCACAGCATACGTATGAGGGGGCCTTAAAACAAAAGGACACTTTTTTTTCAAAGCTGTGTATTAAATTTTTTTTTTAACAAAACAACATTATCACCTTCAAAGTACTCTACATTACACTTAATATATTTGTCAAATCTGCAATTCCATGCTTGGAAACATTTTTCAAACTCATCTGTTTGGATGGCTAACAGCACCTCCCTTGTTTTTTTCTTCACCTCTTCTACGTCATCAAACCACTGTCCTTTCCTGTCCCTCTGCATTCGAGGAAACAAAAAATAAGTCGTATGGAGCAACGTCAGGTGAGTAAGGTGTGTGGGACAAAAGAAGCATGCTTTTTTTGGCCAAAAACTGGCACACTGAGATGGCTGTGTGAGCAGGTGCATTATTGTGGTGGCAAAACCAGTCCCCCGTCTGCCACAAATCAGGCTTTGTCGCACACCGTTAGGCAATCTTTTCAGAACCTCTAAATAGAAAGCTTGATTAACAGTCTGACCCGGTGGAACAAACTCTAAATGCACTATTCTCCTCACATCAAAAAAACAAATGAGCATCCTCTTGATCTTTGATTTTACTGGACCAGCTTTTTTGGGGGGACGAGGTGATGATGGCATCTTCCACTGGCTTAATTGATGTTTGCTTTCAGGGTCATAACCAGTAATGACCTTGGGAAAAAACTCTGGGCCACTTCAGAGCTGTTCTTTCAGAGCACGGCGTGTTTCCACTTGACGCTCTTTTGCCTGGTCAGTCGGAACCCGAGGCACACATTTCGCAGAGACCCTCCTCATTCCCAAATCCTCCGTTAAAAGCTATTCCCAAATCCTCCGTTAAAAGCTGACGACCCGAGCTCCCAGACAGTGCAGACAACCTCTCAGCTCTTCAATGGTCCGCTGGTTGATCGTCGAACACAAATGTCTGGATTTTGTCCACATTTTCATCCGTTTAGGAAGTTGATGGACTTTCAGAATGAGTGTTGTCATCAACCGACATTTCACCGTTTTTGGAATGAGAAAACCATTCGTACACTTGAGTTTTTCCCGTAGCGCTGTCCTTATAAGCTGTGTTCAACATCACAACAGTTTCTGTGGCATTTTTCCCAAGCAGAAAACAAAATTTCACAGCTGCACGCATTCCTCTTAAATGGGCCATCACAAAACATGAGGTTCGAGTGAAACTGCTTTTACGAAAAAATTCACTGTGCACAGAGAGAACCTTCCCAGGTTTGTGCACAGAGTGCTCTAACCCACATGCTCCCTTGTGCCCTCCTAGTGGGAAAAATGCATACTACAAAGCAGCCCCACTATCATGACCCCAGTACTGCCTTTCACTTCAGGCTAGTCCTGAGCATGTGCACAGGTACGGAGAAGAGCTCATGACCCACAGAATCCAGGAACAGGAATGGGAGTAGCGATACCAGGAGGGCAGTGGAGAGGTGGGGGAGAGGAGAGAAGGAAGGGGGAACTGATCACAATGATCGACACATAACCACACCGCCCCACCGTCCAGGGGGACAAACAACAAACTGTGGGGGAAGGGAGACAGCGGTTGGTGTAAGATATGAAAATAACAATAATTTATAATTTATCAAGGGGTCGCGAGGGTGGAGGGGAGTGAGGGAAAAAGAGGAGCTGATACCAAGGGCTCAATAGAAAGTAAATGTCTAGAAAATAATGATGGCACCCTATGTACAAATATGCTTAATACAATTGATGTATGGATTGTTATAAGAGTTGTAAGAGCCCCCAATAAAATGATCTTTGAATTAAAAAACATTAAAAAAATCTTTTTGTTTGGGTGCCCCTCGTATTCTTTGGGTGTGGCTCCTTTCAGTCTGCATCATTGTGGGGGCCTTTTATGACATGCCTTCTGTTGCTAGGAACGTGTATTGCCGTCGGAAGTTAGGAGCAGAATTGCTGATCCATATTGGGTTAAATACAATAATGTGGATTCGGCCCTTGTTCACATGCATTATTTTATTTATACCACTGGCCAGCACATGGTACGTTCTTCATCCACCTATGGAGATGGTCCGGCTCCATTTCTGAAACACCATTCTTCACTCTCATCTCCAGAACGGATCCCCCTGTTTCTCTTCCTTCTACCACCACTTCTAAGAGCCAGGCCTGAATTTCATTTCTTTGCCCCCTCAGCCACCAATGACCCACCCAGCTCAGTGTCTCTTCACTCTCTGTCTCCTGTTCACCCACCACACCCTGCTCCTTAGGAATTTCCTTCCGGAACAAGAAAAACTGGACCAAGGTTCAGCTCCCAACTCTGTCTCTCACCCCTTCCTTCTTCATGAAGACTCTTCATTGAAGGGACAGTAAACCCAAAACAACAAGCTAACTAACTAACTAACTAACTAACTAACTCACTGCCATTGAGTGGATATAGTTAGGAAATCTTTATACAGTGCCTATCAAAACTCCAAACCATTCACATCTTGGAGCACTGGGTTGAAGTCTGATCCCTCTTTCCCTGTGTAGATATGTGTTAGTCTGGTTACATTCATAGAAACAAATCCACAGAAACTCATGTATAAGAGAGAGTTTTATATAAAGGATAAGTGCACATCAAGAAAGCATGCCAACACAGTGCTGCCCAAGCCCACAAGTCCAACATTAACCCATATGTCCGACACCAATCCACAAAGTCCTTCTCCATCTCACAAAA